>NC_133417.1:136036944-136353055 GCF_049350105.2 Macaca mulatta
GGAACTGAGCATCTCTTCTGAGTTTCTCAAGTGATTCTGAGTGTGTTGACAAGTTCGAGATAAGATGCAGAAATACATCAAGATGGAGTGAAGAAGTTGAGAATGTTTTAATTAGAAAGTCTTATGGTAATACAGGAGGAGTGAAGCTAGATGTTCAGATAAAGGAGTAAAGAGAGACTAATAGCTCTTGAGGGAAGTGGAGCCGTCTTGAAATACGTGCTGCTGGGAGTTACTGGTTGGAAATCAGCCCGGTTTAAAGGATTGTTTCTGAGCTGCTTTGAAGTCAAATGGCATGGTGTATTGGTTAACCGAATGTGCACAAGTTCCATCACTTTTTCTACAGTGCTCAGAAATTTGGGAGCTCAAGTAGAGAAAGTTTTGAATAAAGCACATTTAAGAGTGTGTAGGAGAGCCAAGAGACCTTGAACTGCTAGCATGAGTGGCACTGAAATGTGCAGGCTTGGCAGGACCGGGAATGTGGTCATTAAGGGGTCAGTGGATTAGGTGACGTGATGATTCAGCAGCTTGAAAAGGATACAGTGTTTGGAGGAGCTGTAAGTGTGAATACGTTACTCAGTTGGTGTGAGGGGACAGACGGGGAGGTGGGAGATGCTAGAAGGATGTGGTTAGAAGGGCAGAGAACATATTGACATAATGCCTGCAGGCCAGAGATGGGGCCCTAGGCATAGTCCCTAATGCGAGCTCCTATGAAGGGAACCAAGTCAAAACTAAACAAGAACAACCAAGGTTTTGTGTTTTTTTGTTTTGTTTTGTTTTGTTTTCTTGAAACACAGTCTCGCTCTGTCACCCAGGCTGGAGTGCAATGGCTCAATCTCGGCTCACTGCAACCTCTGCCTCTGAGGTTCAAGATATTCAGCCTCCCAAGTAGCCGGGGCTACAGGCTACAGGCGCACACCGCTGCACCCACCTAATTTTTGTATTTTTTAGTAGAGACGGGGTTTTGCCAAGTTGGCCAGGTTGGTCGCGAACTCCTGACCTCAGGTGATCTGCCCGCCTCGGCCTCTCAAAGTGCTGGGATTACAGACCTGAACCACCACGCCTGGCCACAACCAAGTTTTATTTGTTCTGTGTGTGGCATCTTCAGTTAGTAAATACTTGCTGAATTGCCTTCTCTTGTGAAACACTTATTAAAATTTTCTGATCATCTTTTGGTAGTATTTGGATATATTTTTCAAGCTTTTTGTTTAATCAGCTTATAATTGTCCATGGTTATTTGGTTATTTGTTAGAAATAAATCTTTAAAATGTTGGAAGGGGGATGTCTCATGGGGAGGGCTGAAAAAAGAGAAATGGAAGAAGAAATCAATCAATGAGTACCAACATAATGATCATTTTGATCTGTGTAATTTGTCTCATCTTTTTTTTTTTAAATAAAAGTAGAATGTGAATTATAAGAAAAAATATTCAGACAAATCTGAAATGGAGCAAGTGAAAATACTCTTCTTACTCCACCCCACAGGTAGATGACAATACTGTTTGGTGTGTCTTCTCCCAAAGTATTTTCTCTGTGAGACCATAGGGAGTTACGTTGTAAATTGAGCACAAGGCAAATGACAACCAAATTTACCTTTGAAAACCCCTTAATTGGGCCGGGCGTGGTGGCTCACGCCTGTAATCCTAGCACTTTGGGAGGCCGAGGCGGGCGGATCGCAAGGTCAGGAGATCGAGACCACGGTGAAACCCCGTCTCTACTAAAAATACAAAAAATTAGCGGGGCATGGTGGCAGGCGCCTGTAGTCCCAGCTACTCGGGAGGCTGAGGCAGGAGAATGGCGTGAACCCGGGAGGCGGAGCTTGCAGTGAGCCGAGATCGCGCCACTGCATTCCAGCCTGGGGGACAGAGCGAGACTCTGTCTCAAAAAAGAAAACCCCTTAATTGTCCATATAGAGCAGTAAACAGTGTGGGCGTAGTGTAACTCAAGATTTCCAACACTGTGTTTCCTCCAACATTGAAACAGATTGCTTTTTTTTTTTTTTTTTTTTTTTTTTTGAGATGGAGTCTCACTCTGTCGCCCAGGCTGGAGTGCAGTGGCGTGATCTCAGCTCACTGCAAGCTCTGCCTCCCAGGTTCACACCATTCTCCTGTCTTAGCCTTCTGAGTTGCTGGGACTACAGGCGCCCACCTCCATGCCCGGCTAATTTTTTTTTTTTAGTAGAGACAGGGTTTCACCGTGTTAGCCAGGATGGTCTACATCTCTTGACCTCGTGATCCCCCCACCTCGGCCTCCCAAAGTGTTGGGATTACAGGCGTGAGCCACCGTGCCTGGCCCAGACTGCTCTTTCTTTAGCGGAGCACCAGATGCAGTAGTTGGCTTTCACTGGGCTCAGCTTGGGAACATGTCCACACTCTGAGCTGTGCGTGCACACTGAGACCCAAGCTCGGGGCATATGCTCATTAAGTGAAATGGCCAGCATTGAGTCACTCAGCTAGTCTCTTTCCTTGCTCACTGCTGTAACTCTTTGTTAGGAAGACATCTGCTTGTAATTATTTAGCTGGCTTCCTTCCTTTGAACTGCTGTTATTTTTTCACAACTCAGGTGATTTATTTCTTTGCCCGTTCTTAGAGGGAAGTCTGTTCTTGTCCAATTTTTGTTGTTGTTGTTTTGTTTGTTTGTTTTGCGACAGGGTCTTGCTCTCGCTCTGCCATCCAGGCAGTGGATGGAGTGCAATAGCACCATCTCGGCTCAGTGCAACCTCTGCACCACTCCCCACCCCCACCCCCCAGGCTCAATCTATCCTCCCACCTCAGCCTCCCAAGTAGCTGGGACCATAGGCACGCACCACCATGCCCGGCGAATTTTTTGTATTTTTAGTAGAGATAGGGTCTCACCATGTTTTCCACGCTGGTCTCGCACTCCTAAGCTCAAGCCATCCACCTGCCTTGGCCTCCCAAAGTGCTGGGATTACAGGCATGAGCCACTGTGGTCTGCCTCAATTCAGCATTTTTAAGGAATCCCTTGACTTTATGGTATGATAACATCACATTTCTGTACATCCAGTTGTAATCTGGATTTTATAACCCTGTTATCAGGAATGCTGATGTTCAGCCATTCATCAATAATGTCTGAAGCATTTTAAGCAACAGCAAAGTCTTAATCATATTTATGTTATGAAAAGATAATTCTAGGTGTGATGTGGAGAATGCATCCCCATTAGGCCCCCTACAATCCACAGAAACCAGTCAGTACATGATGTATTAATGTAGGCAAGCGTTATGGGGAACTTTGATTTGTGTGGTGATGGTAGACGGGGATAAGTGGATGGATTTGGGAGTCGGTGATGAGTTAGATATTGGGGCAAGGTGAAGAAGAGGGGAGAGTCGAAGATGACTCCTGAGTTTCTGAAATGTAATAACCTCATCAGTGGTGTCGTTACATGAAACAGGGAACAAGGGGGGATATCAGGCACTAGGGCAAGATCTTGAGTTCTATTTTAGATGTATTCAATTTGAGCTACCTTGAGACATTACAAGTGGAGGCATTTTGAGAAGACTGCCCAGTGGTACTGATAAGGCCTGGGAGAAAAGAACTGGATTAGAGATAGGAATCTATGAGGCATCTGCATTTAACTGTTAATTAAAGCAGTGGGTGTGGATGAGATCACTTAAGAGTCTAGGGGATAAGAAGAGGAAGCCCTAGTACCCTGCCTTGAGGGATTCCGTGTTTAAATGGCCTAGCCAAAGTGAATGAGGCAAAAAGGAGACAGAGGAGGAGCAACCAGAGAGTTAGGAGGGAAAATACGGATGTTGGTGAGTCACAGAGGACCCGAAGAACAGTTTTCAGAGGAGAGTGTAATCAGCAGTTCCGAATCCTGTGGAAAGTTCAGGTGTAATTGTTGGGAATGAAGTTTTTGGTGTCGAGGAAAAAAAAAAAAAAGAACACAGGAACACATGATCTCTCAACAAGGAGAGCTTTACTTTCTGCAGAAAGGGTGCTACTCAATAGTTGTCTGGCCACGAGAGCACACCAAACAAAGTAGACAGAGTTACTTAGAACCTGACGTGTTTACCCTACTGCTGTGTCCAGTTTCCTTTGGCTGGGATAGGACCTCACATTTTACACTTTATCCTATTGGCTATTAGTTTAAAACTTTCTTAATTAGGTAAGGGGAACAGAACAAAGAAAAGGAAGTTGCCCAGGGCTAGTTAAGGAAGCATCTCCAAATAAGGAATGGCATGCACTGTGGGCTCCGGTGTGCCTAGTTCTGTCCAGGCATGCTGGAGCAAGCTAGGAGAGCTGATTTGGAATACATATATATACACACACACACACACTAATAGTGGATAGCAATCTTATAGTAAGAAATTGTGACTTCATAATCTTTGAAGAAGAACTTTCCCATTTCTTACAGTAATAAAGACACAAAATTGTATTTAATGACATGCAGGTCAGTAACTAGCCAAAAGAATTGGGCTCAAGAGTGAGTAAGAAAAAAAGACTTGGACTATAGTAAATACAGGCAAATGTTTTGAGAGGTTTCATTATGAGGTGCTGGGCAGGGGCAGGGGGGCGGCGGGTGATTGTGGAATCTAAGGAGGACCTATTTGATTTTGTCAAGTGGAGTCTTAATCAGGTTTAAAACGGATAGGAAGAAATTAGGTGAGGGGAGATTGACTCTGTGAGGAGGAGATGAGGTAACAGGCAGGGTGAGTTCCTAAGAAGGCATGGGGGTGGGGAGATCCAAAAGCAGGTGAGGATTAATGTAGGTGGCGGGTGCAGTATCAGCTGGTGAGGGAATTCCTTCTGAAAGGGAATGGGGCTTTATACACAGTCCACAATGCCATTCAACTCAGAAGTATAATATATAGCTTTCTCCTCTTTTTTTTTTTTTTTTTTTTTTTTTTGAGACAGGATCTCGCTCTGTCACCCAGACTGGAGTGCAGTGGTGCAATGATAGCTCACTGCAGCCTCAACCTCCTGACCTCAGCCTCAGCCTCCTGAGTAGCTGAGACTATAGGTGCATGCCACCATACACTCAGCTAACTAACTTTTGTTTTTTTTTTTTTTAAGAGATGGAGTCTCACCATGTTGCCCAGGCTGGTCTCAAACTCCTGGGCTCAAGTGATCCACCTGCTGCAGCCTCCCAGAGTGCTAGGATCACAGGCGTGAGCCCCCACACCCAGCCGTAAATAGCTTTCTAATTGTGTTCCTGCCTCTCTCCTTCCTTCCTTATTTTTTTGGGGGGGTGGGGCATAGGGGGGAACAGCTTTATTGAGATATAACTTACATGCCATATAGTTCACCCATTTGAAGGGTACAATTCACTGGTTTTTAGTTTATTCACAGGTATGTGTAACCATAACCACAAGTCAATCTTAGGTCATTTTGTCACCTCACAAACCTGTACCCTTTAGTTATTCACCTCCCTTCTTTCTTATTCATCTTTTGCTGTCAGAATAGAATATGGTCTGAATTCAGATTTAAAAATCATACAATGATTTCAAAGAAAAGTATAAACTGAGGTACATGAAGAATTGTTAAGCGCTTTAAAACTTTGATCTAACCAGAGAAGCAAAGGAGGCTGAGGCCTCCTACTTAGGGTCACTGACGTAGAATCAATAGATAATGCATTCACAAAACCTATTAGGTATCAGATTCTTCCTGTCAAAGAGAATTGTCTGAAGAATAGAGATAGTAAAATGGAGTGGAAAACGCAATGCATGCAGATAGATTGTAAGAGAACACCTACTATTGCTAAATGATTTTTCTCTTGGCCCGGAAAAATTACATTCTGGGTTACTGAATTTGAGATTTCCAAGGCATTCCCGAGAATGAAGTAGTAACAGCAGGCTGGAAAAGGTAGACTCGGCTTAGCATTGATACTGAGTATGGTTTCATAATGGGATTATTAGGAGGATGGCTTACAAACATTTAGAAAAGTTAGTTAGTAGATATTAGTGTAGGCATAGTAAAAAGGTCAGACCAAATAACTTCATTTTCTTATGGTCAGGAAATAGGGAAGAAATAGTATAATTTAATTTTATCAAGGTATTTGACAGAAAAAACCTTTTGAATGTGACTTGGAAATAGTTGCATATATACATGACTGAGCAACCCTGCCCCAAGATTTGTAGTAGATCATTACTGAAAGGAGCATGATGATTCAGAGACATGAGGGGCTCTATTCATGCATCATTCCTTTCCAGCATTTTGGTCAATGATTGAGGCAGGTCATGGGAGACATGCATATGAGATTTTCATACGATACAAGTGGGAAAGCGGGTAGCTAATACATTGGATGTCCATCAGAATCCAGAGTTACTGCCATAATCTTGAATGATGGGCTGATGAGATTAAATTAAATAGAAAAGTTAAAGTCTTCATCGCAGTGTAATTCACCCCAGTTTAAGACTAACATTTGGAAAGACCTGTCTTTATCAAGCAGTACCTGTGAAAACCAAAGCCGTTTTGTTCACTGTAAGCTCTCTCTGAGTCAGTTATACAACATAATTGCAAAAATTCTTAAAAAGTAGCCTTGGGCTGCACTAACGTTTGTAATGGAGGAGTGGTGGTCTGGTGTCTTCCACATTGTACCGTTCTGGATAGGGCTGAATGTTAGCTCTGCCTTTCTTAGGCTAATCAAAGAACCTGAGGGGAGGTTTTCTGGAGAAGATGACAATTTAGGGAACATAGGCAGGCTGCCCTCAAGAGATTTATGTGGAAGAGAAGTTAAAATATTGCCTGATCTGCAGTATAAACCCAGGGCCAGCAGACAGTGTAATGAAGCAATGTTTGTCTCATAAATTTGTCTAACAGATATCTGATTCTGAATTCTGCTAATCCTGCATTACTGGACACTGGAAATATTTAAGGTAAAGTCATGTGATTTGGTAGGAAGGTTAGAAGGTTACATAACTGAGTACCATGAGACTATATGATCCTCTAAGTACTGTTGAACGTTGAGGTTTTGTGAATCTGTGCAAAGTAATCTCCTTGAAGTGTATTTCTGATCATAAATGCTTCAGTTTATATAAGTTTTTATAGCCTTTATGTTATGTCTCTTTAATACTCTACTTGGATCTCCTTTGCTGGTTTATTAACTATAAATCTTTTATTTTGTTTTTGGGTTTTTTTTTTTTTTTAAACTGGTTGCTTTAGGGCTTATAGTATACACCTTTAACTTACTATAGTCTATCTTCAGGAAATATACTGCTTCAGTTGTTATAAGAACCTCATCCCAGCACTTTGGGAGGCCGAGGCAGGCGAATCACAAGGTCAGGAGATCGAGACCACGGTGAAACCCTGTCTCTACTAAAAATACAAAAAATGAGCCGGGCGAGGTGGCGGGCGCCTGTAGTCCCAGCTACTTGGGAGGCTGGGGCAGGAGAATGGCGTGAACCCGGGAGGCGGAGCTTGCAGTGAGCCAAGATCGCGCCACTGCACTCCAGCTTGGGCGACAGAGCAAGACTCCGTCTCAAAAAAAAAAAAAAAAAAAACCTGACAACAGTATACCTATGTACCTCCATTACACCTCTTTGAGCTGTTGTTGCCATTTTTATTCTACATATACATAACCCCAGAATACATTGTTATTTTTGCTTTAAAGAGCCAGTTCTCGCTGGACGCAGTGGCTCTCGCCTGTAATCCCAGCACTTTGGGAGGCCGAGTCAGGTGGATCACAAGGTCATGAGATTGAGACCATCCTGGCCAACATGGTGATACCCCGTCTTTACTAAAAATACAAAAATTAGCTGGGCATGGTGGCATGCGCCTGTAGTCCCAGCTACTCAGGAGGCTGAAGCAGGAGAATCGCTTGAACCTGAGAGGCGGAGGTTGCAATGAGGTGAGATTGCGCCACTGCACTCCAGCCTGGTTGACAGAACAAGACTCTGATTCAAAAAGAAAAAAAGTTAATTCTCTTTTAAATAAAAGGGAAATTTTTGTTTAATATTTACTCACGTTACTATCTTCATTGTTTTCGTTCCTTTGTGAAGAATCATTTTTCTTCAGCCAGTAGAACTTCCTTAAATATTTCACAAAGTACAAGTCTCTGGTGATGAAATAGTTCTAGTTTTCTATGTCTCAAAAACTCTTTATTCTGCCTTTGTTTTTGAAAAATATTTTTGCTGGGGTATAAAATTTTAGGATGACAATTTGGTTGTGTTTTTCAGTATTTTAACAGTGTTCCTCCACTATCTTTTGACTTGCATCATTCCTGTCAGGAAGTCTGTTGTCATTCTTTGATTCTTTGTCCATAATATTTTTTCCCTCTGGCTACTTTTAAGATTCTTTCTTTAGCACTGAATTTAAGCAGTTTGATTATTCTATGCCTTGGTATTGTCTTCCTGTTTCTCATGCTTGGGATTTTTTAATGTTTTGGCTCTATGGAATTCAGTTTTCATTAAATTTGGAAAACATTCGTCCATTATGTTTTCAAATATTTTATCTGCCCTTCCACCTCCTTTGAGGGCTGCAGTTACACATCTGTGAGATTGCTTAAAGTTATCCCCTGGCTCACTAATGAGATGTCCCTTCTTTCCCCTAAGTTTCATTTTAGATAGATTTTAGGCTCTATGTTTGTGTTTACTAACCTATTATCTACTGTCTAATCTGCCGTTAATCCCATCTGGTATAATTTTTGTCTTAGACCTTGTAGTTTTATTTCTCAGTGTTTCAGGTGTTTTTTATGCCTTTCATTCCTCTACTTATCATGGTACATTTTTCTTAAATATATTGAATACGGTTGTAGTAACTATTTTAATGTCCTTGTTGAGTAATTCTGCCATCTGTGCCATTTCCACAGCTGTTTCTGTTGATTAGTTATTATTAGTCGTGTTTTCCAATTTTGGTCCTTTCCAGGATTTCTGTTAAGCTTTGTTGGGCAGGACCAGATCAGAGTTTGGCCTAGGATTAATTTTGTATGCCTACTGAGGCAAAATCTCCTGAGTACTTTGCTTGATGACTAGTGAATATGAGGTTTTCCATTAGGCTGGTAGGAAACAAAAGCTATTTCCAGCCCCATGTGAGCTCCAAGGTTCTGGTTCCTAGCCTTGGCTACTTTCCTTACCCACATGTGGTTATCAGGACTCAGTTGAAGACAGGAGTGGGCTCTGCAGGGCTCTGCCATGCTCTGTCTGGGCAGCTGTCTCCTCTCTGCCCTGTAAACTCTAGTCTTCTTGGCCTCCCTGGGTTGCCAGTTCTGCCCATGGAGACTACCACCTCTTCTGACTGGCTTCCCCCTCCCTGTGCTGTGGCCTAGCAAAAAAGTAGGGTAGTTATGAAGTACCCCTCATTTGTTTTCCTTCTTTCAGGGATCACTGTCCTGTACTGCCTGAAGTCCAGTGTTTGAAAGTCATTGTTTTGGCCAGGCACGGTGGCTCACACCTGTAATCCCAGCACAAGTTGGGCAGATCACTTGAGCCCAGGAGTTTGAGACCAGCCTGAGCAAGATGGCAAAACCTCATCTCTACTAAAAATACAAAAATTGGCCTGGCATGGTGGCACATACCTGTGGTCCCAGTTACTCAGGAGGCTGAGGCAGGAGGATTGCGTAAATCCAGGAAGTTGAGACTGCAGTGAGCTGTGATCACACCACTGCACTCCAGGCCTGGGTGACAGCACGAGACCCTGTCTCAAAAAAACAAAAAAAGTTATTTTTATTAGTCTTTTTCATGGGAAAAGGTAAATCTCGCCCTCCTGTCTCTTGAGCGGAAGTAGAAGGTCTTTAGTGACTTTTTAATCTATCACTAACACCTGAGCTTTGCACTCAGCCATTTTCTGCTCTCTCCCTTATTTCCTCCACACCTTTTCTGCGATAGGACTTGTACTTTCCCTTCTCCCTCATCCCTAGCTCATGCCATTCCTTATTCTCCATACTTGCTTGACAGAATCTCTTCATTCTTGGGAATCAGCCCAGTTGCCTCTTTGGTGATGTTTCCCTCCCACTTGAGGAAGTGAACCTTTTCCCTGTTTTGTTTCTGCCATACATAAACATGGTTTTCAGTGTGTGGGTGTCTGTTGTGCACATGCTGGCTCCTGTGGAGTGTGCATGTTGGTTCCCATGTGCATGCATACATAGCGCCCAGCTCCTGAGGGCGAGGATGGAGCTTGCCCACTTTGCTTCTTGTTCATAGGTCCGTGGGTCTGTAATATAGAGAGGTGATTTGACAAATTTTGATGTGTTATATGTTTGTTAAAATGAATTTTTTTTTCTCCTCTTCCCCAACTCCTCTCTCTAAAATTAGGCTACAGAAGAAGTTTCCAAAAATCTGGTTGCCATGAAAGAAATTCTGTATGGCACAAACGAAAAAGAGCCTCAGACAGAAGCAGTAGCTCAACTTGCTCAAGAACTCTATAATAGTGGGCTCCTTAGCACCCTGGTAGCTGATTTACAGCTCATTGACTTTGAGGTAAGAAATTAGTTTCTTATTTTTAAAAAACAGTACCCTACACATAATTCATCTCCATACGTTCTCTCTTTTGGAACATTGTAAGATTATTCTTGGGCTCCTGACTCAGGGTTACTGACCTCTGTCAGCATGCCTGGGCTGCCTACCTGATTAGCAGAGCAAAGGCAGGAACCTAGGGGTGTTTCAGGCTTGGGACAGGATTCTTCCCTGTTTCATCACATTGGACGTGTAGTTTCTTAGATGCTCATTATGCCCTTTCATTTAGGTTGTTTTAAAAAACAACTGCTCATTAGAGCACTGTAGTACTCTAATAATTCACTGGCCCTTGACTTTCAAAGAATAAACAATCTAAAGACAACTATAGAATGTTAGAATTTCAGAGGAAAATACAATCATAGAGAACTATCCAGTTATGTCTCTTTGTTACCTGTTAATTCATTACAGCCAGAGACCATATGTGTTTTGTTTGCTTAGCACTGCTTTTAAATTTTAAATTAGTATAACATTTAAGTGACAGGACATTTATACACAGTCTGAATTTCTGGCTTCTCTTGAAAAATTTGATTCTAGCAATATTGGGTATATAGTCCTACTTGACCCTTCAGCTAGGGCACAGTAGCATCACAGGGCATCCACACCTGGGTTTGCTTCTCCTGTCTCAGGCCCATTTGCATCTCCTGCCCAGCCCTGGTAGGCATTTGACATTGTTGCCCAAGTTAATACAGTTGGATCATGCTATGTTAAATATTTAGTGAATTTAACAGTGAGAATAATGATCCTGGAGACCATCTGAATAGTCGCGATGTATATATGGTAATGAAGCTAATGAAGCGCCGTGGCTCTTTGTCATCAGTGTGCTTTGTTTTAAGCCCCAGTGTTTGTCAGCCTGAATGAGTGGATGTCTGTACAGGTGCTTGAAAGACAGGTACATGTTTCAGAGGAGAAAATGACAGACATATAGTCAGATTAAATTTTGGAAAAGGATGCGAAGGTATGGTTCATAAGTTGAGTATAATACTGATAATAAAGTAAAATTTTATTTCTGTCCTACTGTAGAGCGGATAGAACTGCAGTGTTTCCATTTTATAGCTGATTTCATCTGTTTTTAATAATATATCAAATTCCAACAGCAGCAATTTTTATTTCCTCTGCAAAGTTGGGGATGTAGTGGAACATCTAGGTTCCTTCTCCTTTGTCTGCCTCCACCTGACCTGGACACTGAATTTAATATTTATGTGGAACTTTAAAGACATCAGCTTAAAAGAAAATTGTGCCCTTAAGGCTGGTTCTTAAAGAAAGGCTGGTTCTTAGAGGTTGCCTTTACTGCTTCTGAGCTAGTGCAGGGCCCAGGATTATCTCTCTGTTTGGCTTTAGATATATCCTGGAAAGCTAGCATTTCACTCACTCTCCTGTGGGCTTGTTAGCCTTGTAACAAGTGACTGTTCAGAAATGCTGCTTGGAGTCCAGTTCTCCATTTGTTGATTTCTTGTGCAGCTTTCTGATTGTAAGATTCACTGGAAGGATCCATCTGTTTTGTACAGTAGTGTAATGAAGTTCTGATCTCTGAACTACTGTATCATGTGATTCTTAGTACCTTCATTGTTAATCTATATAAAGTCTTCCCTAAATAGGCCTCATTTAATTAGAAGATAGGTCTACTTTCCATTAAAGCCCAGTTTCATACAGAATTCTTCCATTTTTAATGTAGTGGCAGAGTATATTTTCCTCTCCTTCCATCACTATAAAAGGAAAGCACATATAGTGTTCCCAATGTAAGCATCTTATTTGTAGCTGCTTGTTCCATTTGGGTGGAATTCAGATCCCTTAGATTGTTAACATATTGCAGGGTTTTGTTTCTCATATCAGAGTCAGCATGATCCTGAGACTTAGAAATCGTTGAAATTATATGTGGAATATAGTCAACCCATTGTTGTTTTTGTCAACACATTGTTCATGTTAAAAATAGTACACTAGTAAACTTAGAATATAGAATTACAAATGAAGAGATAATTTAATGTCTATGAATGTGTTAAAGTCAGATACTCAGTCGTAACAATAAGTACAATGGCCTTATTCGAGTTCATTTGGGAGGGTGAATGGGCATTTTGATGTTTAGTCAGGACAATATGTTAATGATTGTATTCCTAATAGGGCAAAAAAGACGTGGCTCAAATTTTCAACAATATTCTCAGAAGACAAATTGGTACAAGAACTCCTACTGTTGAATACATCTGCACCCAACAGAATATTTTGTTCATGTTATTGAAAGGGTATGTACAATGTAATAAAATTTGTATTCTCAGTTGAACATAAAGGAAAGGTTGCCTTGGGAAAAAAAACAGGATGCTGAATGTGGGAGGCATTTTCTCTGTAGTTAAGATTATTTTTTCATAGATTTTGAACACCTCTCCCTCCTTGAAATCCAACCTGTGAGCAAAATTGAATTTGAAAATGCCCTACAGGTGGGAGTTTAAAATTAGGTGAATTCTGAGCTTTTAAATTCACAAATCCAGCATGACTGAAGGAAAAAATAGTAATTCTCTGTGGTCTTATTTCTGTTCTCTAGGACTTAAAAAAGTTGGATTTCATTGAAGTATCAGTTAAGTTATATATTGAAAGACATCTCCTTTGGACATAATATGCACGCCATAAGGCAGTAAAAGCTGCCTCTTAAATGGAGCATGGATTATCTACAGCTTTACTTTGTTGAGTCAGCAAAGTACATGTTTATGAAGTAGTGCCCTTTGATCTTTACCTCTCTGTGTCCACTTACTAATCCATATAATTTGGTATTTCACAGTGCATCTTCCTGAAATTACTACTGGTCTAAGCAGGCATTAATGTTTGGGGGTAGTCTTGTCAGTTTAAAAGCAAAAAAAAAAAAAAAGCCTAAAAACCGAACCATAGAACCAAATGCCCTTCTCCCTCATCCCTGAGCCTCATTGACTGGCAAGGTAATGTCCTGCTGTTTCACACCAGAATTGTGTGCCAGCCCAGGGTATGGTGTGCATCTGTTTGTCCCAGCTTTGGTGGTGGTCTGTTCTATTAAGTTGGTGGGCAGGCATGTTCCTGGCATGGCTGTTGGTGTGAATCAGCTTGCTCTACTCCTCCTGGCTTTATAGCTTGCCTCAGTCTGATTCACATCTCTGCGGTTTAACACTTCCCCCAAGTTCAAACTTGTTTAGACAAAGTGTGAGTCAGTGCCTGTGTTGCACGCCAGCATTCTGTTTCCCTCTTTCTATTTCTAACCATCTGTGTTACTTCTTCAGATTTTGGGATACAGAACTTTTGGCATCTGATTTTTTGTTGTATCAATTCAGAGTTGTATGTATAAACATGCAGTGAGTAGTGTGAAATTTTGGTGATCTTAGAGCAGCCTTCAGGTGCCTTTGTGTGTTTTTAAAGCCCATATTTCCTTTTCCGTAGAAACCAAGGATTATTAAAATCAATACATTAGTTAACTCTGCCGACATTTTTCACTTCAGAGTAATCAGAGGCATGATATGAATATTGTTAAATGGCCTGTAAAGAAAGACTTTTGAGATACAATTTATAGTTTAGAGCTCTCACCTCTGCTGGCCAGAGCGGACACTTCCAGCCAGGAAGTACCATGGAGAATGCAACTGGTGGATCCACCAGAAGCTCCTGTGCGCCTCCTTTGTTGTGAAGAATGTACATACAACACTTACCAGTTCCGCCGGGAGCGGTGGCTCAAGCCTGTAATCCCAGCACTTTGGGAGGCCGAGACGGGCGGATCATGAGGTCAGGAGATCGAGACCATCCTGGCTAACACGGTGAAACCCCATCTCTACTAAAAAATACAAAAAACTAGCCGGGCGAGGTGGCGGGCGCCTGTAGTCCCAGCTACTCGGGAGGCTGAGGCAGGAGAATGGCCTAAAACCTGGGAGGCGGAGCTTGCAGTGAGCTGAGATCCGGCCACTGCACCCCAGCCTGGGTGACAGAGCAAGACTCTGTCTCAAAAAAAAAACAAAAAAAAAAACCACTTACCAGTTCCTACCCTAAACCCAGCTTCAACAGTTAAAGTTCTGTCATTCTTGTTCCTCTAGTCCTTGCCCCCTTTTTCCTCTGACACATGACATCACCTCAGTATGCATCCCTAGTACACAATACAAAACACAGTATAACACAGTTACGATACCATTTGCCAACCTAATGTCGAATGCCTGATTTGCAGATTTCCTCAATTTTCACAAAAATGGCATTTTACAGTTAGTTTATTTCATATTACTTCCAGGCCGGACATGGTGGCTCACGCCTGTAATACCAGCATTTGGGAGGCCAAGGCAGGTGGATCACTTGAGTCCAGGAATTTGAGACCAGCCTGGGCAACATGGTGAAAACCCCACCTCTACTAAAAATACAAAAATTAGCCTGGTGTGGTGGCGCACACCTGTAATCCCAGCTACTCGGGAGGCTGAGGCACAAGAATAGCTTGAACCCAGGAGGTGGAGGTTGCGGTGAGCCGAGATTGCAACACTGTGCTTTAGCCTGGGTGACAGAGCAAGACTTCGTCTCCAAAAAAAAAAAAAGTTACAAACAAGGTCCACAAACTGAATTTGGTTAATGTAACTCTGAGCTCTCTTTTAATCTGTAATAGTTAATATTATGCCATTTCTTTGTTGAAGCCTGGATTGGTGGTTTTGTAGAAAAAT
Source organism: Macaca mulatta (assembly GCF_049350105.2). Classification (NCBI taxonomy): domain Eukaryota; kingdom Metazoa; phylum Chordata; class Mammalia; order Primates; family Cercopithecidae; genus Macaca; species Macaca mulatta. The sequence continues at coordinate 136,051,985 of NC_133417.1, forward strand.
CATGTATTTTAGACTTGGCATTCCTGTTGCTTCTGTAACATGTTCCACTATCCACTATTGATTTAAGTGGTGGATAGTTAGATCTGGCTTTTTTTAAATTAGATTCAGATTCACTTTGAGGGGGACAGAAGTTCATGGATGGTGCTATGTGCTTCATATTGGGTGGCACTGGTTATCCCACTGCTGGTGATGTTGGGATTGACCAGTGGATGCAGGTGTTCTCAGTCTGTGATCCGCCCATTACAGAATTCTCATTGACCTTTCGCCTCCTGGTTTTAGTTTCCATTGAGAATCATTGCCTAGATTCAGAATGGCAGTTTCCTGATTCTGTTATTTCTTCTTCATATAATTAAATTGTTTTTATAAAGAAGAACCTTTCCTCCTTGATGACTTAGTTATCCCAAAATAGTCTCATTTTTTAGTATAATCAGGTATTATTTTTTAGTATAATCAGTTGGTGACCTGGCCACTTCCTTAGATAAGTATTGAGTTGTTTTAAGGATCATTATACACTCAAGTTTTTGTCTTTTTAAAAATTACATTTGATATGTCTCAGTCGATTCCAGTCATTACTTTCTTGTGTCCAAATTGCCCCATCTTTGGCCCTTGGGAGCTCCTTCAAGTTGGCTTCTGCGTTCTTTTGGCAAGACCCCATCAGTCTGTGATAGCTTCCTTGCTTTCTGGCGTAGGATGACCATCTTGCTCATTTTGTATGAGTCCTGCCAGACCTGGAAACAGCCATTTCTTCAAGGAGCACTGTGAACTGCATTTTAAGATTTTTGTACCTTTGTTGATTAATTTAAACTGCTTCCATACAGTGTGATTATCTTCTTAGGCTGTAAGTACTTCTATGGTAGATGTTTATTTGGGGGGCCATGTTGCTAATATTAGCATGCATTTGAAGTCTTATTGCTGGTGTTAGACTGCATTTGGAGGCGATTTTTTTTACTGGCAGTTTACATGTTAATATGCTGTTCACTTTAGTGCTCACAGGTTATACAGCATAACTGTTTGCCTTGTACTTGTTTATGGTTTAATCATTTAGACAAGCTTGACAAGCCTCCATCAAAACCTGCTCAACTTGTTGTACCAAACTGTCTTACCCTTGTCCTTCCTGCCTACTAAAGTTCAGCAAAGATGAATTGTATGATCAGCCATTTTGTGAGCAGATATTTCCATCAAGTAAGAGCCAGTCAGCATTCTAGCTGCATGCCTCCACTGATGCCAAGGAGTGTGGTTTTATCTTGTTGAGGATCTATGATGTGTAAGAGGACACCACTACTAGATAACAAATGAGTACTACAGGATTTCAGAGGATAAAATGTGGTTTGAGTTAATAAGGCAAGGATTGATAAAAGGATAGGACTTAAGATGGGAGTTCCTACTAGTTTAGAATTTACATAGGCAGAAAAGAGAGAGAAGGCATCCTAATGGCATATGACTGGGAACAAAGGTATAGGGGCAGGAATGAACATAACATGATTGGCAGCAGTAAGGAGAAAATTTGAAAGTTGTATGGCAGGGTGGGAGGTGACATTGTGCTATAACAGGAGATCTAATGAGGGGAAGACTGGACAGTTAAGTCCAGAAGTTTGTGTTTATTTGATTAGCTAGAAGAAATCATTTTAAGCTCCCAAGCTGGAAATGCTGTTGATACACTTGTGTGTTGGGTAGATTTATTATGACAGAGCTTGAACAAAGATGCTGGCTAGGAAGCATTTGCAATTGTCCGGGTATGAATAAATGTAGCAGTGGGAATGGATAAAAGCAAATGAAACTAAGATAATCAGAGAAACATTTTTTAAAGCCTTTGAAGGCTTTCAAAGCCTAACATTGAAGGTGGGAAGATTTGGAGTAAAGAAGGAAAGGTTTAGAACTGGGCTGTCCAATATAGTAGCTTCTAACCACATGTAATTAATTGAAATTAAATAATATTTACGATTCAACCCCACAGTCACACTAGACAAATTTCAGGTGGTCAGTAGCTGTATATGGCCAATCTCTCCATAATGAACAGCACAGATACAGAACATGGAAATTTCTGTTAAACCTGGTTTAGAACTGGATGACTGAAACAAAATAATGATGCCAAATTATAGAAATGAGGAAGCAAGCGGGATGGGGGTGATTTTATGGAGGGGGATGAGATTTGATTTGAGACACGTTGAGTTTATGGTAGCGCTTTAACGGAAGTTGTCCACAGGCAACAGAAAGTGCCTAATTCAGGAGTAGACATGGAGGTGGGGTTAGTAGTCGTGGTGGGAGCCATGAGATTGTATGGGCTTTCATTAGCAGGTTGTGGGATACAGGTAAAGACCTCAGCCAGGCAAGAAATAGGAACAGTCAGAGAGATAGAAAGGAGAGAACCGTGAAATGTTTTATTTTCATTTGGTTTTTTACAGCCTGTCAGGACACTTGAGTAGAAGACTCTATTTAGCCAAGAGGGAATCTTTGCTGGCCCGTTATTTATTTCGCTAGTGTGTTGGGAAATGGAATATGACTACAAGAAACTAGAGGAGAATGTGAGGTGGAAAGAAAGCCAGTGCATGCAGCTTGAGAGGAAGTAGAAGAGAGCGATGTGTTGGAGGGGGCGGAAGAGGCCAGTCAGAGGGCTTGTGCACATCCGAAGGGGAAATGCCTCTTGCTTGGCTGAGAGGTGTCTCTCTAATGGCAGGGGAGGAGAAGCCAGAGACATGGGGATGAGCATAGGGAAGGCTATGTGTGGAGAGCTGACGAGGGGGGGCCGCCTGCTTCGTCGCCCCTGGGCTCTCTGATGGGGACCCTTAGTGAAGTCCTCAGGAGGAGGCTTATCAGCTTGGTGGTGTTTACATGTGGCTGAGAGACTCCAAGTACTATCTTAAGTATTGAATTAAAACAACAAGGTATAAATTCTATATATTTATAGACCTATTTAGAGACTCTGAATTTGGGGAAATAGTTTGTCTTCTGTGTTTTGATTTAGCTTTTGGTTTTTCTGAGTGTCAAGAGCACCATCTGTAAAAGCTAACCCCTGTATAGAGTTATGGTATGACCCGAAATACCTCTCTTGAAATCTTTCAGCTTAAATAATGAACCTTTAGTCACACAGTCACTCGTATGGCTATTTTTCTTTGGTTTAAGGTGGTCATCACCAACTAGTGTGTGTTTGCACTCTGGAATCAGTTTACCTGAGCACATGCTCTACAGAAATACCTTCTGTAATCTGCGATGGTCATTTAGTTAGGATACATGTCCGAAAACTTTCTGCCCTAAAAGTTTGAACTGTTCAGTGTTGGAGTTTTGAAAGAGCAATCATATTTGTTTGTTTTTTTTATTTGTTTGGTTTTTTGTTTTTGCAGGTATGAATCTCCAGAAATAGCTCTAAATTGTGGAATAATGTTAAGAGAATGCATCAGACATGAACCACTTGCAAAAATCATTTTGTGGTCGGAACAGTTTTATGATTTCTTCAGATATGTCGAAATGTCAACATTTGACATAGCTTCAGATGCATTTGCCACATTCAAGGTAACATAAAAACTGTAGAATTCTAAATATGCTTGAAAGTCAGATTAACAGGTGTGCTATTTTTCTAAACCTTCGTTGCCCTCCTAAATCTACACGTGGCTGCCCTCTAGTGGGAAGAGAAAGATACATTTTATATGTGTCTGTGTGAAAGAGGTATATGCAGTAAAGTCACAGCTTTAAAAGGGTGGAAAAGTTAGATTCTAAAATATATCTAAAAGACAAAAGTCCTGTGTGGTCAACATTTTACTTTGCTGTTAAATTATAATTAAGTATGATGTACTGTACAGCATGTGTAACAACCAGGTTTTCTCCTGTGTTGAAACATTGTGTAGCAGTTTCTTTGGTTAAGCACCAGATGAAGTAGTTGGCTTCTGTTCAGGTTTATGTTAATTTGGAATATACACTTCATGAAATATTAGGACCACATTCAGGACAGAGATACATTGTAAATAGGCCTGAGGAAACAGTGGATTCACCTCTCCCATCTCTTGCTCACACTGGATCATGTCTATTAAATGTAGTACGTGGACAGAATCACCTACACTATTCACATCATAATGTATCTTCCCTGCTCCCCCATCTGCCTTTCCTCCCTTGGTGTATATTTGTATAAATTAAATACATACATGATGTGATATCACTGTACAACGTGTAGATTCTTGTTTTGAGTTACAAGGTTCTGTGCTGTTTACAATCTATGAATAAAGCAGGAGTCTTTTACAATGAGAGCAAGCCTTTGTAGATTACATTCCCTTATATAAGTTGCCTAACCTTATGAGTAAATATTTAGAGCTATTTTAATATAAACCAGTACTTGCCAGGCGCAGTGGGTCATGCCTGTAATCCCAGCACTTCAAGAGGCTGAGGCAGGGGGATCACCTGAGGTCGGGAGTTCGAGACCAGTCTGACCAACATGGAGAAACCCCGTCTATACTAAAAAGACAAAATTAGCCGGGCGTGGTATCGCATGTCTATAATCCCAGCTACTCGGGAGGCTGAGGCAGGAGAATCACTTGAAAGGCAGAGGTTTCAAGTGGAGGCGGAATCACTTGGAGGCGGAGGTTGTGGTGAGCCAAGAATCACGCCATTACACTCCTGCCTGAGCAACAACAGTGAAACTCCGTCTCGAAAACAACAACAACAAAAATACATATATATATATATGCGTGTGTATATATATATACATACACCAAAGAATACACACACACACACACACACACCAGTATTTAGCATACTGATATGCAGACAACCATGCTCAGAAACCATGAACACTATCACAGTGAGAAGTGGCCACCTTTCTTGGAGGGTTCAGTTTCATGATTTTGAAGAGCCCCTGAAATAATGAGAACACACTTTGGTCTCTGGGTGAAATATGTCCCACCTCAGTGAATGAATGCCCTAAAGATAGGATGAAACCTGGGGACCTGATCATTGATCATTAGGGTTTTACCTTGAATGAGAATCAGGTCATAGTATGAGAGGCCCCCAGGGATTTATTGAATGAGAATCAGGTGATAGTGTGAGAGGCCCCCAGGAATTTATTTCCCAAAACTCTTAAAAGAGGGAATCAAAAGTCTCAGGTGAGGCCCCAGATACTTGTATGTAAGTGTACAAAGCAAAACAAAATGAATTTGAGATTATAACATAGAGTGGTCAATATGATGTCTTAGGTGTCACCACAGTTGGTGGGCTAGGACTCATGCTTATAATACATCAGTGGAAGGTTATGCCTCATTCAGAAGCAGCAGACCCACCATGAAGGGCAGTGTAGCAGCACCAGGTGTCAAGCAGAGAGACCCCTGTGTGGAAGGACAGCCAGGAGCCTGAGGGCGGCAGCACTCTGGGCACATGAAAGTGAGGAAAGAGGATTGAGCAGCAGTGGTGTGGGAGAATGCAGCAAGACGCCTGACCCTGTCAGGATGTGAATGACATGCTTCTGGCACAGATGGCAAAGGTGGCTCAGAGGTGAGAGAGATGTTCTGACTACGTGCTGGAAATGGGATTTGCAGTGAGTCTTGTCTGGCCTGGCTGATAATTTCATTTCAGTTAGAGCTACTTCTTTTGATAATTCTCACCAAGGAGAAAATGACAGTGAGGGATCACTATGGGTAAAGCAGCCCTCTCAGGTCATGGTAGCCAGAGAGGGAGACTGGGCAGCCAGGCAGGTCACCCCTACTTGATAAAGAGGAAGCTTCATAAAACAAGGTAGTGTCCTAAGGGTGAGCTCTGGAAGAGAAAGCACTGGGGAGCCGGCCTGGACTGTGCATCTCAGGTGCTCTTGATGGCATGGAAAGGAAGGAGCTGAGAGGAGAGGCCCCCAAGAAGAGGGTTCTCCAAGAAACAAGATTAAGCAGAGTCTACAGCCAACACAACACATGAGAGAGAGGACAGACCTCCTATTGTAATCTCAGGGTGGCTAAACTAGCAGACAGGTGAAAGTCACCTTCCTACTCCTCCCTGAAAGAAATTCCAGTCAGGGAAGAAAGGAAGACCAGCAGGAACAGCCTCACAGCTGTACACCGGAGGCACTGACAAGGAGGGACGCGGAGCTGCTCCTCTCCTGCCTTGCTGCTAGTCTCCTCTTTGCAGAGAATATTTTTATAATGGAAAAGGAGAATAGATCTATGGTTCATGCTTTCCTTTGAGAATGTGGCAAGAGCGCACTCCCGGAAAATGTGCTCTACACACAAAAATTTCCAAATACATGTGGCTCACCCATAGCTCTGGAACAGGTGCTGAGTCTTAAAAGGAAATTAAAACTGCTCTAGGCCAGGCACGGTGGCTAACACCTGTAATGCCAGCACTTTGGGAGGCTGAGGTGGGTGGATCACCTGAGGTCAGGAGTTCAAGACCAGCCTGGCCAACATGATGAAACCCCATCTCTACTAAAAATACAAAAATTAGTTGTGGTGGCGTGTGCCTATAGTCTCAGCTAGTCAGGAGGCTGAGGCGTAAGAATCCCTTGAGCCCAGGAGGCAGAGGTTGCAGTGAGCCGAGATCACGCCACTGCATTCCACCCTGAGCGACAGAGTGAGACTCTGTTAAAAAAAAATGCTCTAAATATGTCCAAAATGCATAGCTTGAATAAATGGATACTCAGTAAACCAGATGGCCAAATATTTGTTAATTTTTTTTCTTTTTTGAGGAATTAAGGAGATGGGGAGGGGCATTAGAAAGCCAAAAATATGTTTCCAATGTTCTAGAATAAATGAAGGTAGCTTCCCCAAACTGCGCCTGTATAACGTTCTAGAAAGTATTTCTAAAGAGATGGTTTCTGCCACTCAAAACCGCACAACTACATGGAAACTGAACAACCTGATCCTGAGTGACTGCTGGGTAAATAATGAAATGAAGGCAGAAATAAAGATGTTCTTTGAAACCAATGAGAACAAAGACACAACGGTACCAGAATCGCTGGGACACATTTAAAGCAGTGTGTAGAGGGAAATTTATAGCACTAAATGCCCACAAGAGAAAGCAGGAAAGATCTAAAATTGACACTGTAACATCACAATTAAAAGAACTAAAGAAGCAAGAGTAAACACATTCAAAAGCTAGCAGAAGGCAAGACATAACTAAGATCAGAGCAGCACTGAAGGAGATAGAGACACAGAAAACCCTTCAAAAAACCAGTGAATCCAGGGAGCTGGTTTTTTGAAAAGATCAACAAAATGGATAGACCGCTAGCAAGACTAATAAAGAAGAAAAGAGAGAAGAATCAAATAAACACAATAAAAAATGATAAAAGGGAGATCACCCACTGATCCCACAGAAATACAAACTACCATCAGAGAATACTATAAACACCTCTACACAAATAAACTAGAAAATCTAGAAGAAATGGATAAATTCCTGGACACATACACCCTCCCAAGACTAAACCAGGAAGAAGTTGAATCACTGAATAGACCAATAACAGGCTCTGAAAGTGAGGCAATAATTAATAGCCTATCAACCAAAAAAGTTCAGGACCAGACGGATTCACAGCCAAATTTTACCAGAGGTACAAAGAGGAGCTGATACCCTTCCTTCTGAAACTGTCCTATCAATAGAAAAAGAGGGAATCTTCCCTAACTCATTTTATGAGGCCACCTGATAACAAAGCCTGGTAGAGAGACAACAAAAAGAGAATTTAAACCAATATCCCTCGTGAACATTGATGCGAAAATTCTCAATGAAATACTGGCAAACTGAATCCAGCAGCACATCAAAAAGCTTATCCACCAAGATCGAGTTGGCTTCATCCCTGGGATGCAAGGCTGGTTCAACATACACAAATCAATAAATGTAATCCATCACATAAACAGAACCAAAGACAAAAAACACATGATTATCTCAATAGATGCAGAAAAGACCTTTGACAAAATTCAGCAGCTTTTCATGCTAAAAACTCTCAATAAACTAGGTATTGATGGAATGTATCTCAAAATAATAAGAGCTATTTATGACAAACCCACAGCCAGTATCATACTGAATGGGCAAAAACTGGAAGCATTTCCTTTGAAAAGTGGCACAAGACAGGGATGCTCTGTCTCACCACTCCTGTTCGACATAGTGTTGGAAGTTCTGGCCAGGGCAGTCAGGCAAGAGAAAGAAATAAAGGATATTCAGTTAGGAAAAGAGGAAGTCAAATTGTCCCTGTTTGCAGATGACATATTTAGAAAACCCCATCATCGCAGCCCAAAATCTCCTTAAGCTGATAAGCAACTTCAGCAGAGTCTCAGGATACAAAATCAATGTGCAGAAATCACAAGCATTCTTATACACCAGTGACAGACAAACAGCCAATGGAACTCCCATTTACAATTGATACAAAGAGAATAAAATACCTAAGAATCCAACTTAAAGGGATGTGAAGGACCTCTTTAAGGAGAACTACAAACCACTGCTCAGTCAAATAAAAGAGGACACAAAGGGAAGAACATTCCATGCTCATGGATAGGAAAAATCAATATCATGAAAATGGCCATACTGCCCAAGGTAATTTATCGATTCAGTGCCATCCCCATGAAGCTGCCAATGACTTTCTTCACAGAATTGGAAAAAACTACTTTAAAGTTCATATGGAACCAAAAAAGAGCCTGCATTGCCAAGACAATCCTAAGCACAAAGAACAAAGTTGGGGGCATCATGCTACCTGACTTCAAACTATACTACAAGGCTGCAGTAACCAAAACAGCATGGCACTGATACCAAAACAGAGATATAGACCAATGGAACAGAGCAGAGGCCTCAAATACTACCACACACCTACAACCATCTGATCTTTGACAAACCTGACAAAAACAAGAAATGGGGGAAAGGATTCCCTATTTAATAAATGGTGCTGGGAAAACTGGCTAGCCATGTGTAGAAAGCGGAAACTGGATCGCTTCCTTACACCTCATACAAAAATTAATTCAAGATGGATTAAGACTTAAATGTTAGACCTAAAACCATAAAAACCCTAGAAGACAACCTAGGCAATACCATTCAGGACATAGGCATGGGCAAGGACTTCATGACTAAAACACCAAAAGCAATGGCAACAAAAGCCAAAATAGACAAATGGGATCTAAACTAAAGAGCTTCTGCACAGGAAAAGAAACTACCATCAGAGTGAACAGGCAACCTACAGAATGGGAGAAAATGTTTGCAATCTATCCATTTGACAAAAGGCTAATATCCAGAATCTACAAAGAACTTAAACACATTTACAAGAAAAAAATCAAACAACCCCATCAAAAAGTGGGCAAATGATATGAATTGCCCACTTTCAAAAAGTGGGCAAATGATAAATGTGTCCCAGCGATTCTGGGACCCAACAGACACATGAAAAAATGCTCATCTCTGGTCATCAGAGAAATGCAAACCAAAACCACAATGAGATACCATCTCATACCAGTTAGAAAGGCAGTCATTAAAAAGTCAGGAAACCACAGGTGCTGGAGAGGATGTGGCGAAATAGGAACACTTTTACACTGTTGGTGGGAGTGTAAACTAGTTCAGCCATTGTGGAAGACAGTGTGGCGATTCCTCAAGGCTCTAGAAATAGAAGTACCATTTGACCCAGTGATCCCATTACTGGGTATATACCCAAGGGATTATAAATCATGCTACTATAAAGACACATGCACACGTATGTTTCTTGTGGCACTATTCACAATAGCAAAGGCTTGGAACCAACCCAAATGTCCATCAATGATAGACTGGATTAAGAAAATATGGCACATATACACCGTGGAATACTATGCAGCCATAAAAAAGGATGCGTTCGTGTCCTTTGTAGTGACATGCATGAAGCTTGAAACCATCATTCTGAGCAAATTATTGCAAGGACAGAAAACCAAACACCACATGTTCTCACTCACAGGTGCAAATTGAACAATGAGAACCCTTGGACACAGGGCGGGGAACATCACACACCAGGGCCTGTCGTGGGGTGGGGCATTAGGAGAAATACCTAACGTAAATGATGAGTTAATGGGTGCAGCAAATCAACACGACACATGTATACATATGTAACAAACCTGCGAGTTGTGCACATGTACCCTAGAACTTAAAGTATAATCAAAAAAAAAAAAGAAAAAAAGATGGCTTCTGAGCATTTTGGAAACTGTACCCACAGCCATCGTGGATTCACTAAGAGGAAGTTCAGTCATATTGATCTCATAGGTACTGGTGGATTGGGGGAGTAAAAGAGCATGGCTGCCTGCGTTCACACCAGCTCTGCTGCTGATTTAACCTCCAGTCTCTTCATCTGTTAAGATGCAGGTAATAACATGACCATATCAGTTGTTACCTTCACACAGTGTCTGTGCAATAAACATTAGCTGTTAGAATTACTCCTTCATCACAATAAAGGATATGCTAGATGTTGTATAATTCTACAAATCTGTTTTCATAGAAACAGTAAAAAGGCTGAGCTAGATGGAGTTTCGGTATAGTGATTCACAACCAGTTGTATGTTATATCCATACACTACTTGCAAGTAAATTGCCGTCACCCTGCAGAGAAACTTCTAGTGAATTTCCACGGGGCTTTCCCCACCCAGCTGAACGTTTTTATTAGTGACTGAAATAAAGGGTGACACGGCATAATTATCAAATGTGTAGATGTTAGCCATGAAGGTAAGGAGAGCAGATAACAGAGGACCCCAAAACTTAGAAAGGTTAGAGAGATCAGAATATAGCAGGATGAAGTTAAATGCAGTAACTGAGGTCTTCCACTGGAGGACTCAACTGTATAAAATATGGGATGGAGGAATAACAATAATTAATAGGAAATGAGATACTCGTATAATAATTACTAGAATGTAGATAATTTCATATCATACTCAACCCTAGGAAGGAAGTGTTGTTATTACTGACTTTACAGATGAGGAAAGTGAAGCCTAGAGATTTTGACTGAAATCAGACAATAAATGGGGAAGTCAGACTTTGGACCCAGGCAGGCAGGCTACCAGAGCCCACTTTGAGTAAACAATTTTGAATACCTCCAATACAATTAAGCAGTATGGTAATGCATCCCCCAGAGCTCCATGTGACCAGGTAGTATGTAACCTAAGGAGCTAACTGATAGTCTCACTTTGCTATGAGCTTATCAGGTAACAACACATAAATGTGTTCCATTCCAGGCGCTACACTTTAAGAGGCACATAGACAAATAGATGACTTTCAGAAGACAGTAGTTGGTGAGGGAGACTCAGAACCCTGTCATTCGAGGAGTGGTTAATAACAGGAACTGGACGTATTTAGCCTGGAGAAGAGAAGACTCGGTAGGGACCTGCCATGAGAGCGCTACTTGTATTTGAAGTGGGGTCCCATAGAAAATGGACAAAACATGCATCTGTCGGCTCTGATGGTTCCTGGAAAGTACTTGGGGATAGGTCTGACCCTAGCACAGGAAGAACTTTCTCACTGTAAGAGCTCCAGAGGTGAACCACACAACTGGGAGAATTGAGTTCCTTGTCCTTAGACATAATCAAACATCAAGTAGGAAATGGGGCCAAATGGTTTGCCAAGATGAATGTGAAAATAAGCCCCCTGGGTTAGCAGGATTTCTTCAGGGATCCCAGGGCTGTCTTAGTCACATGATGTTTCGGCCCAAACTCAAGCTTTTAGGAAGCTTTTAAATTCAGCCCACCCTAAAAGTTGGCTGCTCAGTCTGCTGGACTTGGGAAATGATCCCTAGTCTTTCTTCCATTATACAAGGGCCTGCCATAGACTGGAATTCAGATAGATGGAAGATCAGGAATCCTTTTATTCTCACCTCTGCTGACTGACCTTGCAACTCTGCTGTTCTGGGGTCACATGCACCTTAAACTTTGCAGGTCTGCATGCCCTTTGCCCATTATGTTCTATTCTGTTGGTCTACACGCAGCCCCTCCCACCCACACTCACACCAGTTTGAGCCGTCCAAAGTTTTTGGCTGCAGTCACTAGGCTAAGGTTCCTTATCTGTCGGTAGATAGAGGCACTGCTGATTGTCCTCATCTCCTCCTTTTCCCAGCTTAGTATTCACCTTTTTCTCTGTGCTGGCTGTTAACAGTTGCTCTTTTCCTACTAGTGTTTTACCCCCCCCAACCCCCTCCCCAGGCCTTTGAATGACCCTTTTTAACAAAGGGTTTTCATCCTGTTATGTACTGGGTCCAACTGCTCCTTGGGCAGACTCTGAGTGCCCCCTTTCAATCTCTCCTACCCCAAAGCCATTGAGATTTGATTTCTGGTTGGCAGCAGTTTCCTGAGTTTCCAGATGATAACACATAGAATCTCCCCTATATGGGAAGATGTTAGAGGTCCCCCTTTGCATGGCCCATCTGTGAGCCTCTGGCTCCTTTTGAAATACCTTGCAGAGTGAATACTCGCTTCACTCAAACTTTCAGTAAAAATCTGTTGTGCAACATGTTAACACCTAGAGGGCCTTTGCTTTATAAAGTAGATACTGTCTTCCTACTTGTTTCTAAGAATCCAACCCCAGTTGAGAGCCAGTGTCTCTCAGGACCCTCCTGCTTGGCATTCCCTTCATTATGTTATGACAGAACAGTGAGCAGCAGGTTCCTTCTGCTATACTTCCTCACACTGGCCTCCAGAACGATTTAGTCGCAAAAAGGTAGAAGCAACACTGTCTGACAGGGATCCTGACACATGAATTCCTAAGTTAACATACTCATTTGTTATTCACCAAGATTGTCAGTGCCTGCTCTGTGCCAGGCACTTATGTTACGTTATATGTTATGTTATGTTATGTTATGTTATGTTATGTTATGTTATGTTATTTGAGATGAAAGTTTCACTCTTGTTGCCCAGGCTGGACTGCAGGGGTGCGATCTCGGCTCACTGCAGCTTCTGCCTCCTGGGTTTGAGCGATTTTCCTGCCTCAGCCTCCTGAGTAGCTGGGATTGCAGGCATGCGCCACCACACCCAACTATGTTTTTGTATTTAGTAGAGATGGGGTTTCACCATGTTAGGCTGGTGTCGAACTCCTGACCTCAGGTGATCCACCCACCTCAGCCAGGTGCACTATTCTTTAGGTGTGGGAGATTCAGCAGTGAACCCTACAGACAGGCATTGCCTTGTGGCACCTCCACAAGCAGGACACCAGCCATAAACACACCACAATAGTATGTTAAATGGTGCTGTCCGTACTTGATACATTCTCCTCATGTTCCTCTCTCCTTTGCATCTGTGACCCCATGGACCACAGTAGGAAGATAACAGAAATTCTCTTACCACTTTCCTCTTCTCCTTCACCTGGAGGGGAAACGTTGTAGCACTTCCTGCCAAACTCAAGGGTACTCAGAATAAACTCCACGTTTTCTAATATGTCCTGTTGAATCCTCAAGGAGAATTTGGGAAAAATTGGGTAGGTCCTTCCTGGGCATCCCTGTTATAATCAGGAAATATAACACATACCCTATCCAGCAGTTTGAGCAACTGTAAATATTTGGGGTGGGGTTAGAAACCTTCTCAAAAGCATACTTTGAAGATTGCTGAATGTGATGTTTTTCCAGACATGTTCCCTGATTTCATTGGTTCATTCGTTGATTTATTAAATATTAAGCTCTTACTATGCGCTGGGCACTGCATAGGTGCTGGAGATTCAAAGATTAATAAAAATAGACATGATCCTGATATTTACGGAACTTACAGTGTAGTATAAGAGAGACTTGAATCAAATAATCCCACAACCAGTGTAAAGTCACAGCTATGTCTGGTGCTTTTGTGCTGGTGACCAATCAAGAGGAATCGAGGGCCGAAGAATGAACATTAGGTTACCAGGCAGTGGGGAAAGCCTGTACAGAGGCCCTTTCGGGAAGGACTTTCACAGAAAGTAGGTGACAAAAGAGCTCCCTGTGGAGTCTGGGACCTGACATCTGGAGTGAGCTATGGCACTTCCCTCGTTTGCTTGACCATGGGGCATTCTTAAAAGCATTTCTCAGAACCAATGTTTCATTTCAGCATACTTCAGGAAACACTAGTTCTTTGTAGTAACTTGGGCAACCTTCAAACATAAACAGGAACGAAAACTAGGAAAGTTGGTTGGGAGAAAGGCGATGATTGACACTATCTGTAGCAGTGGTATGAAGGACCTTGATCCATTAGTTTACCAGCTACTAGCCAGGCCTTCCTGCTGTCACTCGTTCCCATTCTCTTTCCTACCCAGTGAGACCAAGGCTAGTCCTTTGTTAACGTCTAGGTCCTGGAAGGCAGGGATCATATCTTTTTGTCTTTGAAGCCCTAGCACCTAGAATTTTACCTGGCACATAGTAAGTATTTCTGAATGATTGTTCCTTGGGAAAGCTGTAGAGTGAGGCATAGGTTCTATTTCATGGTAATACAAAATCAGACTGGAGGTTCACAGTCATTGTTAATTCTACATTATCATGCCAACATTCTGCTTACCTAAAACACATTCTGCCTCTGAAAAATTTGCATTAGCTATGAACCTGAATGTGATTGAACTTAGGAGGAAGAAAATAGAGCCTCTAATCCTTTTTCTAATAAAAGAAATTTCCTCTTTCTCCACTAGGAGCGCTAGGTGGGCGTGGAATTGTTTGATACTTGACCACTACTGTTAGCTTTGTTTTTGTGTGTTTGTTTTTAAATAACCAGCCCACTTGGGGAGTGTTAACTTTAATTTAACTACAATTCCTTATTCTTTTTCTTTAGCGTATATTTCCATTGCCTTTATCATTTTTTCCTTCTAAGAGCTATAGATCCATGATGACTCATCATAATCACTAAAATTGCAGTTCCAAATAATTAATGATTTTATTTTGCTTTTATAGAATCAACGTTTTTAATACAATTCATGCTGAAATGTTAAGTATGGTGATTTTTAACAATAGTTTTTATTAGATAAAATGGTGTGGAATGTTTTAGGATTCTCTTTCTTGAAAACTTGGAAAACAACTGTAAACTTTCTTTTTTTAGGATTTACTTACAAGACATAAATTGCTCAGTGCAGAATTTTTGGAACAGCATTATGATAGAGTAAGTATATGAAATATTATTTTTAAATAATAAATTGTAACTTGTTACCAGAAAGACTTAAATTAGGTTTTTGTACTAGAATATTTATTTTGCATATGTAATGTTTATAAATGGTGCTGTAGTTATTTCTCTTCTTAAACAGCTTATAGAATATTACTTGGTCAGAAGTAGATATTTTTGATTGACATACTGCCCTTTGAAGCTTTTATTGCTTTAAAAGAGGAAAAGAAAGCATTTTGCTGCTAAAATGATAGTAAAGATAGTGGGAACATTATCTGACTTTTTAACTTTTCCTTCCTTTTCCATCAGTTGCCCCACATTTCTGCTGCATACAAATAGAGAGAAAGGGAGGCAGCAGCTGATAGGATGAGAGCAGCACTGGCCAGAGGGGACGGGAGCCCGGCTCTGCTCCTGCTCTACTGCTCACTCCTTTGTGGCCATGGCCAAGGCAGTTAACCGCTTGGGGACTTAGAAGTCCGTCCTTATTGTAAAATGAGGACATTGGACTAGCTTGTCGGTAAGGTCCCTTCCAGCACTGAGTCAATGTCAGATGTTCCTGGTAATAGTGTCCTCCAGAGATTTGTCAATGATTTCCAGAGTGCTTGATAGCTTGATTTCCCTAGACCCCCACAACTGCCTCTAGGGCTGCCGTGTGAAATGATGTCTTCCGCTACTGCCAGTTCTGTCAGCCTTGGGAGGATCTTCCGCAATACCCACAAGCACTGTTGTGATGTACTGGTTTAACTACACATCGCTGAAGATTCTGATAGGTGCCCTTAGAGAGGTTGGAAGAATGACAGTCCACTTAAAATTCCTGTCTATCCTGCAAGATTTGGTTTAGATTTTAATTTTTCTACTAGTTTAAATTTTTGAAATCCTAAGTATTATTAATACTTCATTATTCACTTTGCTGTTCAAATACATTATGAGATTCTTAGAGGCAAAAATCTATGCTTTCTCATTCTTTTGTTTTTTTTTTTTTTTTTTTCCTGTCTTTTTCCCCTGCCCTCCACTCCCAGTAAGAACATAACACAACACTGATCACACAAGTCCTTCATAAGTAGCCTCATAAATGGCTTAAAAATTGCTGGTCCTTTATTTTTATTTCAGCTCATGTATATTTCGATATGGGTGTGTTTCTTCTTGTATGTTCATTGCTTTAAAATGGCAGCCCTGTCATCATCAGGGTGTTTTTACAGTAGACAGAAGCATGGACTTGAGCCTTGGACTGCCTGGATTCTGGCTGCAAGTCTCAGCCCTACCATGGGCTAATAAGACTTCAGCAACTGCCTTCCTGCACCCTCTGTGCCTTCAGGGTCTTCCACCCTGAAGAAGGTTCTTCATAGTACCTGTCTACTGGGATCATCATGAGGATTAGATAAGAATGCATATGTGACATGCATGGCATAGTGTCTGGAACACAGGAAGCATTTAGTAAACGTTAGCTCATTTATCATCACCACAAAGATTTTTCAACATACTAGTAATTTAAGGCCTACCAGAGACACAGACCAGCTAATTTCCAAGACATTTGCTACAGTGAAATCTATTTAATCTTGCAGTAAAATAGCTTCCTACATGTTGTTAATAGATGACATCAGTTAGCAGGATTTTAGAAAAATGTATGTGAGGCAATTTATAAATATATAGAAAGCAATCAGATCTTACAGAGGGAGAAACCGTGGGGGATGTGGGTAATTCAAAGCCACAGGTGAGGTTATTACACCAAAATGCATGCTCTAAATTCTGGTGCAATTTGGCTCTGAGCTTTCTAATAACCAAAGCGTAGAAAGAAAAGCAATTAAAAGATGACAGTATTTGTAGAGTAAAATATATACTGGCTGCTCAAAAGAAACATAGCTTTCCTAGCACTGGGACCTGAAACAGATTTCTCTCCTTGGCATTCTTAAAGGAGAGTCAAGTTACAGTGTCATGTAGTGGACTGTCATTGCCATGGCACTGCAGTAAAGAAAATGCTCAACTCCGATGCAGTTCCCTGAAAGCAAGTCTTTGAGGAGCCCAGAAGTGGGTGGGAGGACAGGTATCTAGATTTGTTACTTATCCTTTGTCTGTCCTAATTCAGAGAAAAAAAAAACTAACATAATCTGAAGGAAACAGGGGCCACATACATACTCTTCAGGCAGTTCTCCATGAAAAATTTTTTGCAACCAAACTTATCCAAAGATGCAGCAGAAAATCAACTTGCATTTTCTATCAAGAACTTGAGATGTGTCTATTTTGTTACTGATTAAAAGCAGGTCCAGTTGTTTTGGTCATCAGTTTGATCATCATTTGAGAAGGTAGAGTTAACAGCTGTTTCTGAAAAGAGAGAAATCTAACTCAAATACTTACTAAATAGATGCCCAGCTCACCTCTGCCAAGAGGTAGGCAAAAGAAATAATGTATAATTCTGTGTTAGCTCTAAACCAAGAAGGCCAGAAAGCAAATTTTTGAGGCTTTGTAAGCCATGTGGTCTCTGTTGATCTCCTGTCTATTGTTCTGTGAAAGCAGCTGCAAATAATACATAAACTTTTCAATGAATTCATGTTCAGTAAACAAATGAGCATGGATGTGTTCCAGAAAAACTTTCCACAAACAGGCAGCAGGCCATAGTTTGCTATCTCCTGCTCTAGACCACAGGTATATGGCTAATAAGGACCCATCATAAAGCATGGACACCAGTAGTTCTCTCTTGGACAGATGACAAAGCAGGCATCCCCTGGCACTCGCCATGACCAAAGGAAAGTCTCAGGAAAGCACCAAGATCCAACAGTCATACTAGTGCTGCAGACTTTTAGAATGTTTTAAACCTATATGTGGTTTAAACAGACAGGCAAAAAATAAAATCTTAAGGCTAGCTGGCCTTGTCTACTATGTTTTTTGAAGGATAGCCTTGGCCCCTGAGTTCCCGTCATTTTGGTTTTCTAACTCTCTGCTTTAATGGGCTTCTAGCCCTTACCATGCCAGCAGTGCCACTCTTGCCAGTGACCGCTGTTTTGAAGATCTAGTGGACCTGTCAGTTAAATTTGCGGCATTTTGTTCTCCCCAGGGCTTCATTCATGCTATGCCCTTCCTTTTTTATCTGCCCGGAATCTGTTCTCCCCTCCATTTCTGAGTGAAATCCCTCCCATCCACCGGGTCTGAGCCTAAGCCCCACCTTCAGTGTTGCCCTGGTTAACACAATGCTGAATTTCTCCTCCCTTAATTTCTGTTCTGAATTATTTTCTCTCTCTGCCTGATACATTGAAAGAGCAGGTAACTTTTCTGTTTATGGTTGTGCTTTAAACAAATTGAGTTCTTGTTTATATAAAATACAACTTTTTCAATCTGACATCAAGATATGAGAGCAGACTCAACAAGCAGAAGTGTGAGGGGTAAGGAAGTTAGGTTTTGTGCATAGGGAGCTTGGGGTGACAGAGAGGCCTGGATTTCAGCTCTCTCTGCGGGCCTGGCTGGAACTGGGAAGGGGCTCAGTACCAGGAGCCCTCTTCATGGAGGGGATTGGTGGGGTCACCTGAGGGTCTTAGAGCAAACATGTCAGAGGAAGACGTGAAAGAGAATGGCAGGGGAGCCAGGGCAGCTGTTGGCCTTCATGGTGTGAGAAGTGTGTCCTTAAGCTAATTTACAATGTTACCTACCAGTCTTTTTTTTTCTTGCAATAACCCTGATACATGTTTTCTTATCTTAGTTTTTCAGTGAATATGAGAAGTTACTTCATTCAGAAAATTACGTGACAAAAAGACAGTCACTGAAGGTATGACATACCATTTTATATAGCTTATTTCTCTGCACCTTGTGTTTGAAATGTGGCTGTGGGGAAAGGGAGATATGCAGGATGGGTCATAGACCTTTGGGGGAAATAAATACCTTTGCCGAGGAAAGGGATGGAGTTGGACAGTGATCCATGTGGAGTACCTTCCAGCTTCCGAGTAAGGTGGAGACACGGAAAGGGAATAAACAGGAGTTTGAAGAAGACTTCATCTCCTAGCAGTGCCTTCTTTGAGATTTTGGGCCGTAGTCATACCAGCTAGATGAAGGCACCCAGGTGCTGTGCTCCTGGGCCGTGGCCTGGGTGGCACAGGCAGGTGTGTGAGGGTGGAGGGAGGCGATGTGCATGTGAGGCTGTGGACCACAGACAGGCTTGGCTGCTTTGTATCAAAGTAGTATATCCTTTGCGAGTTTAGAATGTTAAATTTAAGATTTAAATTCTAGACCAAGGGTTGGCGAACTACAATCCATGGGCTAAATCCAGCCTGGAATAAAGACATGCTTATTTATTTACATATTGTCTGTGGCTATTTTGAGCTTCAGCAACAGAATTAAATAGATGCCCCAGAGACCCTATGGCCTGCAAAGTCTAAAATATTCACTGTTTGGCCCTTGATAGTTTGCTGACCCCTGCTGAAGAAAATTCTTACAGCAGTTAATAAGTGCATACCCTCCATTCTGTCAGTAAGCAGTCCCGACAGGAACTGGAGATGAAATCACAAAGGATTTGAGGGGAAAAATCATAATTCCATTCAGTTTTTTGCCAGGTCCATTTAAAATTTGACTCTGCCCAGAGTTCTTCCCCTCATACGTGTCTGGACCAATAATGACCAAGACTCTATCCAGTCATCCCCTTCCTACCGTGGGGAAGTCTCCCTTGAAGACCTTACCTTTCTGTGGAAAGACTAAAGGACCCCAGGAGCATCTGGAATACTTTGTGTCCTTTGATAGGAACACTCCAGCATCCGCATTTTCAATCAGCACTTTCTTTCAGACCAGCATATTCCTTCTTTCCGTGTAAGGCTGTAATTCCTACAGCAGGGCATCTGTGACAGCCACAGCTGGGGAATGGGCACCGTCCAGCCAGGCCCCTTGCTTTCCATTCATTGCTGTTGCTTGGGCCCAGCCATCCTCTTCATCTAGTGTTAGGGATCCCTAATGATTCTTTTCCCCGCCTCCCCTGGCTAGAGGATCATTTGCTATCTTTAGGGGGTGGACAGAACTTCTTGGCAGCTGTGGGAGGAGTTTCTCTTCCCTGGACATCAGTGTGAGAGAGTGGAGGTTTCTGGGGCCTCTCCTGCTCTGTGATTCTCAAAAGGGCTGAGGTGTACTGCTCTTGCCAGCGGTTACACAGATGCGCACAGTTCACTGGAGTCAGTATCTTCTAAGGCCACAAAGGCCAGACAGGATAGCCTTGGTTAGTAGCTTCTAAGGCCGTTGTGGGAGGAAGCGGGGGTATTGGGGAGATTATTGGCAAATCCATAAACTTTGACCAAATGTTGGATTCTTGGGCTGTTTGGATAAGTAAGGAGAACGGCCTTCAAGACCCTTCTGCCATTCAGAATTACCAACATAAAAGGCTGAGACCGCCATTTCCAAGCCCCTAGGAATGAATGTAAAAGCAAGTCGCTGGTTCCTGCAGTTGATGTTAGCGGTGGGCCAGTGAGTGCCCCATGAACACATGGAGCAGCTTCAGCACCAGCCATACTTTAAAGATGGATTTTAATTAATACTCTCTTTTTTGTAGCCACATTGGCATTTATTTATTCCCATATTTATGTTGCCAGCAAATTTATATTCCCTATGCAAGACTCCAAGTTTTTTAGTAAAGAATTACATCTTTGGGCGGAGTACGGTAGCTCACGCCTGTAATCCCAGCACTTTGGGAGGCCGAGGCAGGTGGATGGATGGAGGTCAGGAGTTCGAGACCAGCCTGGCCAACATGGTGAAACCCTGTCTCTACTAAAAATACCCCCAAAAATTAATTAGCCAGTTGTGGTGGCACAAGCCTGTATTCCCAGCTACTTGGGAGACTGAGGCACGAGAATCACTAGAGCTTGGGAGGTGGAGGTTGCAGTGAGCCAAGATTGTGCCACTGCACTCCAGCCTGCGTGACAGAGTGAGACTATCTCAAAAAATAAAAGAATTACGTGTTTGAAGTCATCTTCCTTCAGATTTTCTTTGGTTTCTGTGATAGAAAAAGAACACGAAAACTATAAATCACGTAATCCTGACTTTTCAGTCTTTGTAAGAGTAGATGCTGGTTGCTTCTCACCGTAAGAATAGATTTTGTGATTCACATGGATATGAAACCTAATCTTTTGAGTTCTTCCTATGAGTTCCTTATAAAGCCTAAGTAAAATAGATTTGTTTTCTTGCACATCAGCTTATTTTTTATTTAATATAATGACAAGTTACTTATCCAGAGATCAGTTATCTGGAAACTTCAAGTATATAGAACATAGCCAGAAACCCAGAAAGGAAGCAACAAAAGCAATTAAAGCAAAAACACAGCGGCGCTGTTCCCACCTTTTTCTTCCCTTAGCCCTCAGTCACATCTCTGCAGATGCAGGCCTGATGGGTGCTTTGCCCATACTGACGCTCGTTTCTCACTGCACTCTCCTGAGATAGAGGCACTGTTGCCCACCCTCATTGTACAGATGATGGAACCGAGGCACAGAGGAGTTCAATAAAATGTGCTCAAGATTACAGAGCTCACAAGAAGTAGGGAGCCAGGATTGGAACCCAGGCAGGCTGGCACCAGGGACCAAGCTCTTCACTGCTCTGCCTCTGCCCACAAGGTCCGCAGCTTGGGCAGCCCCACTGCTGGCTCTGCACACTCAGCTTTGGCCAGGTTGTTGGCATGTTGACAACCTGAAGAAGTGACTGCTGGTTTTAGGAAAGAGTAAGCAATGACAGTTTAAAAGTTGTGAGTTTACATGATACAACCAACTTTCCAGAAATTAGTAAACCCTGAAGTAAACAGATGTTTTTCAGCGTAATTGGTATAACTAGTGATAATGAGGGTCGGTAAGAAAACCCTGGATCATCTTCAGGAGACTTAAGAAGGAGCAGAAAAATACTCACTTGTGTAAACCTTTCTGAATTAGCTGTGATAAAATGGTACCTGTGGCAAGTGCAGGGTTCATGTATGGAAAACTTGGGACACAAAACCCTTCATCCTGGAAAGTCCCGCTAAATAAAATTTTAAAATAGTTATTTTAAATTAAGCTAAGGTTTGTGGTTAGTTAACAGGAATAATCAATAGCTTTTGACCATTTTCTGAATAGTTTCTAACACAAATGCACGCTTAAAGGGGAGGCTCTGAGAGTCTCCAGCTCAGGGCTGAGGGGACATCTTGAACATCCTCTGCAGAGAGCAGCGTCAGGCCTCCTGTAGATTTCATCTCCTCAGGGAAAGGTAGGAAGGCATTCAGGTGGCAGAGAGAAGGCCCTTGGTAGCTTTTAGTTTGTAATTCAGTTCAGTTCTTCAGTCTTTTGAGTGCCTACTAATATGCTATACTTAATGATGATTATGAAATAAATTATTTTTTTAAACTTTGATTTTTCCTTAAATTTTAATAACAATGTAAGAGTAATTATTTAAATGTCTTCTCAGCTTCTCGGTGAACTACTACTAGATAGACACAACTTCACAATTATGACAAAATACATCAGTAAACCTGAGAACCTCAAATTAATGATGAACCTGCTGCGAGACAAAAGTCGCAACATCCAGTTTGAGGCCTTTCACGTTTTTAAGGTAGAGTATAGAACCACCAGTGACACTGTCCACTAGAATTGATCGTCGTCTTTCATTTGCAAATGACGGAAATTATTAGCCTCACTTTGGTAATCCAGGTGACTTAATTAAATTCAGTCACTTTTCATATTTGTGTGCTATGACTTTTAAACAGAAAGGTAGACCTGGAAACAGGGGTTACTATTTGGATTTGGGAACAAGAAAGTTTATTTATAGAGGAGTGTCATTTATCTTTGGCCTAGAAGATTATTAACTGCAAAACAAAAGCATTTCTTAATGCTTGCTGTGGAGGTGTCATTCTTAAAATCCAGTCTGACCTCTTGTGCGGAGAAATAATTTCTGCCCGTTTTATTCTAAAATCAGAGTCTGTATTTAATACTGCACACTGTGTTGCAGGGCTGGCAGAATGAGTTTATCAGTCGTATTAGTGTTAAAACATGTAATTATTTCTCTCAGTTGTAAAATAAGGTCTTCTGCAGCAAAACCTAACGACCCTGACCTCAGCGCCACCCCAGGAGAGCGTAGCTCTGTGCTTTCCTGCGCTGTGGCTGCGTTTTCTTCTTTCTCTATGCCTCATGTGCATTTCTCCCCATGCAGGTGTTTGTAGCCAATCCTAACAAGACACAGCCCATCCTAGACATCCTTCTCAAGAACCAGACCAAACTCATAGAGTTCCTCAGCAAGTTTCAGAATGACAGGACGGAGGATGAGCAGTTTAACGACGAGAAGACCTATTTAGTTAAACAGATCAGGGATTTGAAGAGACCAGCTCAGCAAGAAGCTTAATCTCCAATAAACATCTATGTTAAATCCAAATTCAGCGTTTGCTGTTAGCTATTCAGCATCAGGCACTCTTACTGATTCATGAGGAACATTACTGCTAATCTGCTGTTAAGTGAACGGTTTTTCATTTTACCCTTTTGTTTTTCAGTCCAGGTTGGAAATCGTAGCTGCTGCTGCTTGCACACTAGGGCACATGTGGGCTTTCTCTTGATCTTTGTGTCATTTCAGAATTCGAAGTACTACGGGAGTTCTGAACATGGCTGGGTTCATGAAGGCAAATGTATGGATGAGAGTGTGGTTTAGGAAAGAGGGCATTGATACCAGATTAGACCTATGTGTTTGCACCCATCTTTGTTGGCGATCTGAGTGCAGTGTGGCAAGTGCACACCTGGCATCCCTGCGTCAGATCGTACCCCTTCGCTGAAGGAAAATGACGCAGAGCTTTATCTGAAATCAGAGGGGAACTGTATCCAAAATGGGAGTTTGGGGGCAGATAAAGTTGACATGCGAATAAATTGATACTGAAACTTAGCAACTTCTCAAAAGTGTAAAGAAGCCTCATAAGATCATAAGGAAAATGTATATATGCTTTTCACAGCTTTCTAGAATTTTTTGACATTTGATTTTCTTGAGACTTGTAAACCTGGATATGTTGAAGGGTATTTGTTAATTTTACTTTTCGAAGATATTTTAAAAAGTAGAGCTAGCAATGACACCTTGCATTTCATTTCAACACTGCTTACAGGTTTCTTTTGTATATAATTCTTAGAATGCTCATTTCTTTTAAATGGTTTAATTTGTACAGCAGAGGAATGTCATTGTAGTAGTATGTAACTATTACCTAATACTGAGTTTTTGCAAAAAAACAATGAATGCTCATATGTAATTGAAATACTTCAGATCACATGAAAATGCTGATTTAACATTTAAGTATCACAGCATTAAAAGAAAAAAAAAGTAAACCAATCCTTTGTATTCAGTTACCTAATGGGGTGCCATCAGTAAGCTGCGATACAGCCCTGGAGCTCAGTCAGCCACACCTTCCTGCATCCTATTGGCCTTATTCATTTAAAATGAGTTAATGAATCCGCCAGATCTGTGAATGATAGAGATTATGCTAAATTAATGCTGATTCTTTGTGTGTGTGGGAAACCTCTGTAGAGCACCTTTTCTTTCTTAGACTAAGTAATCCAGTACAATAGTTGTGAACTGAATAATTAAAACTTTGGCTTCTCTTAGGAAAAGAAGACTTCCTAGTCATAGGTGTCCTATGGGGAAATTTATTTTTTTTATGTCCTGTTCCTTAATGCTGCAAATTATCAGTATTTATAAAGTAACTGATTTTGCACCACTTTTTTGTTACTGTGACCATGGCAGAACAATGTCTTCTAGACTATATCTATGTAAAGTTATTAGAATGGTATCTGTTCATTTTAGTGATACGAAGATCACAACTAACAACTTACAAATCAGAGTTTGCCAGTTCAAATTCAGCATGGCTGCAGCTGAAGAAATTGATATGATTATTCTTTGCTAGCCTCTCTTACTAATGGAATTATATATTGGCCAGTAAAATGGGCCTCCCAATTGCTGTTTCAGCAGGTTTTAAAACCTTCAAGAACATCAGTTAGGAAAATAGCTCCAGAAAATACAGATATATTTTATTTTTATTAAAATGGCAGTCTGCATCATAATTGGCGTTTCCTGAGACTGTCTTTACCAGAATCTGTGAAATAAGGCAATCTAGTCTCCTCGGAAAGAAAATCTCTTAGATGATTAGGAGGGCAGACGTGGCCGTGATGCGGTGTCCTGGCTTTTGTGGTGTGGTGCTGTGTGTGGAGCTAGTGTAAAAACATGGCGACACCAAGTGGAAGAAATGCCTTCTTGCCAAGCTCATTCGTAGAACTTACACAGTAAAACAGCTTCCACTTTGGCAATGATGTTGTAGCCTTTTAGGTGGAAGACAGTGAGGGGTGCAGTGTGTCAGAGACAACATTAATGTGTTACTCTTGCATTGGAATCTGAAGGTAGTTCAGACTTCTTGGGTTTTGTTTTTAAGCAAAACAATGTGAAAACATTTAAGGTTGAAATGTTGCATTTGAAGTTATGATCGTTTAATATATTCATATTACCAAGACTATTATACTGGAAGTGGTTTCTTTTTGTGTTATAAAGGTTTAATTTTACATAAGGCAGTTACTTAATGTGATTTTTAACCCTTAAAAAAGTGGAGATGTATACATTTGTTAACAATGCCATGAAAGCATTTTCTTTCTCCTAAGGAAAAGTGAATTTCTTATCAGAATATCTGGCTGGCCCTGTAATTTAAATTAAAATAAAATTTTGAAGAAACAGCATTGTCTGTCTTTATGATGTATTGTAGACAGTTGCATTTGTGTTACTGTGAACAGCTTCATCAGGAGACACACAAGCCCGAATTTTGTCACCAACTGAAAGCGGAGGGACAGTCAACACCCATTCCTGTCTGCCTTTTTCCCTGTTCAGGGGCTTCACTCCGCCGCCGCCCCCGCCCCCCAACCACCTTCATGCTCATGTTTTCCTTACCCTTCCTGAGTAAAATTATACCCTTTAATGGCACCGTTTCTTAGACCCTAACGTTTTGAGGAGTGGATCCTCTCTTTGATTCTGTGTCCCGCTGTTATCAACACTGCAAGGCTAAACTAGAACACTCGACCTGGAGTATTCACAGGTTACTGATGTGAAATGATCATGAAGGCGAGGGGACAATGGAAGCAGGAACAAGAACTCTGGCACTGTAAAGAATGTCCCTCGTCTGTCTGCCAGGGTGGCTCGTAATCCGTAGTGTACAACCCTGCCCTCAACTTTAACCCCTGTCCGTAAATGAAATCTTTATTCTCTGGAGTGAAGGCAAGGGACATGCTCTTGCCAAAAACACTTCATCTAAGTAACAGTGTCCTATTTGTTATTTCTGCTAAGTAGTTTGGTCTACTTGTATGTTGTAGTTCCCCAAAGGTGACAAGGGCCCATTAAGTCATAACTTGTGACTTGGCCACTTCCAAGGATCACCAGGCTGAGGACTGGATTCATGCTTCAGCTCAAATTCCACTTCCTACCACAATCACCAATCAAATGCCCTCCTCCCCTTGCCAAGGAAGCCCCAGAACATTGCGCTTCAGGCAGTTCAGGAGTAGTGCAGTTCTCACGCAGCCTTCCTGGTTAGGCTCCAGCAAGGTCCTGATCGGGGAGTGCTCTGAGGCTGCAGTCAGTATCCAATACATTGTTCATGCTGGAGGCTAGAGCCGCTCGAGGTCACGAAGAAAGCCCACCTGCCGATGAGCCAAAGTGTGTCCTGGGCGGGCGGCCCAGGACACACCGCCCTTCAGGTGCTCTGGGATGTGTCAGGAGTCTTCTCCCTGGCCATGGCTGTGTCCTCACTGACCAGCTGGTTTCCAGAAGACATGAAGGACGGTAAGATTCTCCCCACTCAGCAATCTCAGTCCTGCAGAAAGACCCACTGGAGCTTTTCACTACTAATACCGTACGCTTTCACCCGCTGACAGTCCGCTTGCGGTCAACCAACACACCTTTGCCACCAAGCACTGAAGACCCAAGAAGTGCCTAATAAGGACCTTAAGCTTTTGAACCTCCAGGAATCCTGCCGCCAGCATTCACACTGAAGAGGATGGTGGTGGTTGCACAAGGCTGTGTCACTGCACAGCTGTATTAGGGCTTCATGCTGTGTGTGCCCTTACAGTGTACCTTGCTCATGTCTGAGAACTGGCAGCCAAGTGCCCGTCCCCACTGTGGCTGGCAGGTGGGGCAGGTTCCACCTGATGGCCCGTTCACCTGGAGCTAAATCTCCAAGGACGGTGACCCCCTGGTTGCTATGCAGAGGACTTCATCCTTTGCAATTTGTTAAAACTTTTTTTATTTTTTCTAGGTAGCACTTCAGTAGTAAGACCCCAGAGATTTCTGGGAAAGATTGACATTTTTTCAACATTCTGCACAAGATTTGACAGGTTTTACAGATGAGCTTTAGCTCATAAGAACCCCTTTCCCTTGGTAATAATTGATTATCACCTAAATCTTGGTGTTCCGTGGAAACCGCGTGGTCTAGCTCTAAGTTTTGGTAGCTGAGTCTTGTTTCTTTGAAATGCAACGGGCGTGCAAAGGCAGGAAGAGCCGCAGGCCAGCTGGAGAGGCTTCTGCCCAGAGGAAGTTTCCAGGCAAGATTGCACCACTGGTGACTCCCTCCTTCTTCCCCATGGGCTGCAGCTTGAAGACCTCAAGTCCCCTCTAGCCTAAACCAGTCCCAGGGAACAAATACCCCTCCCCGGAAACACTGCTTACACACATTCATGGGGACCTTTGCATATATCCCCATCATCTTAACTAAGTCCTCACCTGTGTGGAGAAAAAGGAAGTGAGGGTCCCTCTGCACCAAGTCCCCTCCTAATCCAAGGAGCACCTTTTCACGATTAGCTGAATCTCTGTGTGGTCCTGGGCTCAATCTAAGACATTGAGGACCTGCTGGTTTCTGGGATCTCGCTCCTTTGAAGATCCGGGGCATGAGGTAGGGTTGGGTGCCAACCTGTGTCATCTAAACACTAAGAGGGCCCTGTCAGGGCCCCACACCCTGTCCTTGACACTCGCTTCTGCTTATTATGAATACCTGTGACCCTGCCTCAGCGCTCTCCTCTGGCCCCAAATAAAGGAGTGACTGTCCCCAGAAGCAGCCCTTAGCTGATGAAGATGACAATGGCTGGTGGATAAATACCCCAGTGTCCTTGGCCCCCAGCTGGGACAGCTGCACTCCTGCCTTCCAGCGCCCGAAGCAGGGCTGAGCTCTGACACCCACTGCATTAACCAACTTGTTAGAAACCTTTCGTCAGATTATTTCCATCCCAAGCTCACATCCCACTCTGTAGTGTCTCCTGGAATCGTGTCCAAAATAATAACCAACATTGGAACCCTTATCTGAGGGTGTGCTTCTGGGGTAACCCAAACGAAGACATGCTCGTTTTGTTTCTTCTAACTCACAGCCATTCCCGTGGTCAGCCAGGTGAGAGGCCTGTCTCCTGAAAGAGGAGGCCAGGGGGACAGCACACAGGGCTGCCTGCCCTTCTGGAAGCATCCTTCTTGTCTCTCGCCTCAATATTTAAGAGAGGCTGGTCCCCAAGTATGCATCAAAGCCTGACACCAGGTAGGGAGAAGCCCAGCTCAGCAGAGCCACTCTTGACCACAGCTCCTGCTGCCTGAAGAAGCTGTTCTGAGACCCTCGACATAGGCTTGCTGTTCCCCAGTCAGCCAATGCCCCCTGACTTGTATCCTTTCAAAAGCAGCCGGATAAGACACACCATCTGCTCCCAGATAGTTCTTCATGGTCATAAACGTGCTAGCAAAACTGGAAAACTCCAGATTTTCTCACGTTTTGCCCCCTTAAAAAAAAAAAAAAGACTTGAAAGGTATAGTCTAGCCCAACAAAATGATTGCACAATTGGGAATTGGTGCCAGAATTTTATGAAACGTCCTGGTTGAGATAAGAATTTGGATGGGGACAGTGGAGAGAGGGCGAGGGTCTGTGTGGAGGCAGAGCCCACCTAATGGTGCTGAAGCAGCTCAAAGACACCTGAAGCGGCCCCTCTGCCTTGCCGGGTCCCCTTCAGCTTTTCCTGCAGTCAACTTGCTTTCATTTTTTTAAAAGTCCACTGGGTGGCAGTAGAGCTCCTTGTTTTTAGCAGGCACTGAGCTAGCTGGAGGGAATGGAGCATTCCTAGGGCAAATCTGGGCAACAACAGAGACCCTGGGATGTCGTGAACCCAACTGCCCTGAGCTTCCTGGATGCCGTTTTGAGCAAAAAGGCAGCGGTAGTCTAAGGGGGTTATGAAAAGAATGACAGAGGCCGGGCGCAGTGGTTCAAGCCTGTAATGCCAGCACTTTGGGCAGGTGAGGCGGGCATATCACCTGAGATCGGGAGTTCAAGACCAGCCTGACCAACATGGAGAAACCCCGTCTCTACTAAAAATACAAAAAATTAGCCGAGCGTGGTGGCGCATGCCTGTAATCCCAGCTACTTGGGGGGCTGAGGCAGGAGATACGCTTAAACCTGGGAGGCAGAGGTTGCAGTGAGCTGGGATTGTGCCTTTGCACTCCGGCCTGGGAAACAAAAGCAAAACTTCATCTCAAAAAAAAGAAAAAAGAAAAAAAAAAAAGAAGAAGAAAAGAGTGACACAGGGCGGGACAGATGTGTGAGAGTAACATGTGAAAGGTAGAGTTTAGGTGGTAGGTATATGGTTGTTTTGGTTGCTAATAAACTTCAGTTTTTGGAAGAGTTTTAGATTTACAGAAAACGTTGCAAAGATGACACAGAAAGATCCCATATACTCTGCACCCCATCTTCCCTGTTATTAACATCTCACAGGACTGTGGTATATTTGTTAAAATTAAGGAACCAATATGGATACACTATTATTAGGTAGAGTCCATACTTTATTCTGAGCTCCTTATGTTTTCCCTGATGTCCTTTTCCTGTTCCCAGATCCCATCCAGGTCCTACGTTCTATTTAGTTGAGAGTTTCTCAGACTTTGGTTTTTGCTGACAGTTTTCAAAAGTACTGGTCAGGTATTTGTGGAATCTCCCTCGACTCGGATTTGTCTGCTGTTTTTCTCATGATTAGGATAAGATTATGGGGTTTGGGAGGAAGACCATACAGATAAAGTGCTTTTTTTTTTTTTTTTTTTTTTGAGATGGGGCCTCACTCTGTCACCAAGGCTGCAGTGCAGTGGTGTGATCTCAGCGCACTGCAACCTCCGCCTCCCAGGCTCAAGCAATCCTCCCACCTCAGCCTCTTGAATAGCTGGGACCACAGACACGTGCTACCACTCCAGGCTTATTTGTACTTTTGGTAGAGACAGGATTTCGCCATGTTGCCCAGGCTGGTCTCAAACTCTTGAGCTCAAGCGATCCACCCGCCTCAGTTTCCCAAAGTGCTGGGATTATAGGCGTGATACACCGCACCCGGCCTAAAGTGCTGTTTTTATCACGTCATATCAAGGGTACACGCTATGGACATGACTTCTCCCTGTTGATGTTGACCTTGATCGCCCGGCTGAGGTTATGTTGGTCAGGTTTCTCCACAATTACTTTTTATTTTCCCTCTTTCAGTTCTGTAAGGAAGGAAGTCACTCTACGCAGCCCACACCTACCAAGTAGGGAGGTATCCTCCACCTTCCTGAGAATGGAGTACCTACATAAATTATTTACAATTTTTCTTCATGAAGATTTGCTCTTTTCCATTATATTTTTTTTTCCTGTAAAATTCTTTCAATTCTCTGTATGCTTGAAATGTTTCATAATGAAAAGGTGGGAAAAAATGGCTGGGGTGGGGGCGATGATATACACCCTGCTCATGCTACCAAGTACAAGGGCACGGGGGTTTCAGGGCCATCTGGGGATGCAGCAGCACACGCGGCACCTTCTCCAGAATTCACTTCCCAACTGTTATGGTTTGACTATGTCCTCACCCAAATCTCATCTTGAATTGTAGCTCCCATAATTCCCACATGTTGTGAGAGAGACCCAGTGGGGGGTAATTGAATCATGAGGGTGGGTCTTTCCCATGCTATTCTCCTATAGTGAGTAAGTCTCACAAGATCTGATGGTTTTATAAAAGGGAGTTCCCTTACACAAGTTCTCTCTTGTCTGCCACCATGTAAGACATGCCTTTTGCCTTTGGCCATGATTGTGAGGCCTCCCCAGCCATGTGGATCTGTGAGTCCACTAAATCTCTTTTCCTTTATAAATTACCCAGTCTCAGGTATGTCTTTATTAGCAGCATGAGAACAGACTAATACACCAACTGCCCAGTGGCCACAGCACACAGATGTCAACAACAATCTCACCTGCACTGTGTCCAAAACAGAACTAGATGGAGGCCCACCCATCAGGACCCCAAAGCTCAGGGTGCCACTGCCTCCTGGTTTTTTAAGCCAGCAATGTGAGAATCACCCTTATCTGGGCTCCTCCCCCATCCAATCGAAAGCAAATCATGTTCTGCCTTAAAACACTCTAGTTTCAAGGTTGCAAGTCAAACATCCTTGAAACTATTAGAGCAAGCCTTCTAAAATTACAAGAAAGCTCGTTTCCCTTCTTAGGAAACAGAAATGCAATTTTCTGAGGAAACCATGCAGAATACGTACAGATTTCATTTAAGTGTTCTGGTAACTGATAGGTAAATCTTTGCTAACCTTGTCCTTATTCATCTGAGAAATCCAACTACATCTTCCTAAAGCACCCATGACAGCACATTCCCCATTCATTCAAGTTCTTCATTAACAGTCAAAAATCTTCATTAATGCTTGGTGAGTGATTACCAAGGCTTCGCGAGGGATAATTCACTCAGTCCTCAGGACACTCAGAAGCACAAGTACTCTATTCTGATTTTGCAGAGGAGGAAACAGAGGCACAGAGAGATTAAGCCAAGACCACACAGCAGTAGGTAGCAGAGAGATGGCTGCAACATCTCTTTTCCTTCCTTTTTGTTTTCTTTCTTCCTTCTTTTCTTTTCTTTTCTGTTCTGTTCTGTTCTGTTCTGTTCTTTCTTTTCTTTTTGAGACTGAGTTTCGCTCTTGTTGCCCAGGCTGGAGTGCAATGGCGGGATCTCAGCTCACCGCAACATCCGCCTCCTGGGTTCACTCCTGCCTCAGCCTCCCGAGTAGCTGGGATTTCAGGCGTACATCACCACGCCCGGCTAAATTTTGTATTTTTAGTAGAGATGGGGTTTCTCCATGTTGGCCAGGCTGGTCTCGAACTCCCTGCCTCAGGTGATCCGCCCCTCCTCGGCCTCCCAAAGTGCTGGGAGTACAGGCGTGAGCCACCTCGCCCAGCCGACATCTCTTTTCATTAGTGCAGCCCTCTGCGCCCTCTTCCAAATGCATGGCTTCCTCCAGAACCTCCAGAGCACGTTGTTGGGGCCCGAGGAGCAGTGCCAAGGGTCCCGGAATCCCATCTGCTCTGATCAGCAGTCACAGGACCGCAGATTGGCGATTTGCCACTGTCCCCTGACAGGTTAGAACCGGAACGTTCCTCCCTGCTGGGCCCAGGGCCAGGCTCGGAGCAGGCTTCTCAAACTGCAGGGTCCACGCCACCCATCGGGGGTCCGGCGGTCTAGGGTGGGGCCCGAGACTCCAGATGGGGCTGCCGTAGGGACCACACCGGGAGGCGCCCTGCGGGGCGGGCGACCCCAGCCGCTGGGGTGGAGAAGGGCCAAGCGCGCGCTCCTGGAGGGTAACGGGGCCGGGGCGCGCAGCCCCGAGGTGTGCCCGGGCCGAAGTGGGCCTCTCCCGGGCGCGCCCGGACGGACGGCGGCGTCGCTGGGTTGCCAGGTCCCGCGGAGCTCACCGAGGCCACGCCGATGGTCACCCGCGTGGAGCCTGGGCTGTGGGCTTCGCCTGCATCCCCGCGGCCTGTCCACGCGTCCCCGCACCCCGAGGTAGGGCGTGGCCAGGTTGGAAGACGGCGTAGGGCGCCTTTCACCCACGGCCCCACCCAGGGCTCAGCCCAGCGCAGCGGCGGGCCCGGGCTCCCAGGTCTGCGGCTTTCACTGGGCCGCGTCCCTGCAGAGGGCCCCGGCGGCTGGGGAGGAGGCCGCCCTTTCCTTACGGCCCGCGACCGCCCCAGGCTGTCCCTACCCAAAGGAGACCCCCAGCGGCCCAGAGCCTCGGACTCTCCGGGAGCCAGGCGGGGGCGCCCCAGGGCTGCGGTCTTGGAGCCTGGGAAAGCAACCAGGGGTCCCTGGGGAGTCCTGAGAGCAGGCGCCTGCCCACGGCCAAGACTGTGGCCCAGCCCTCCTCAGACCTCCCAAGGGGGCCTGTCCCTGCGGCCTCAGAGCCTGTCCCTGCTGCCCTCAGGTCCTGTCCCTGCGGCCCGGCCGTGAGAGCCTGTCCCTTGCTGCCCCAGAGCCTGTCCCTGCTGTGTCCAAGGCCTGTGCAGGACTTGAGGCCCTGTCTGCCAGTCAGAGGGCCTGTCCTTGCTGCCCCTAGGGCCTGTCCCCTCCGCAGGGCCTCAGCCTGGAAAGTGGACACTCAAGAGTCCCTAGGTGATGTTTGGGGGTCCCTCTGCCTGAAAGCTGTTCTGTTCCTATGGCGGTGGCAGCCTCTGTCTCCCTCACTGAGTGCAGGACTCAGGTCTTCCTGCCTTGGGGTGCATCGCAAAGGGAGGCACTCCTTGAGCCCTGGAAAGAATGGGAGGTGCTTCTGCAAGAGGCAGCTACTGGCTGAGCCTGGTGCCCAGAGAGGTGGTGATGAGAACGCACTCCTCCCACTTCACTGGGCGACTCTAAGGGACACCAGTACAGGGACTGGTGGCGCCGCCCCCCCCGGAGAGAGTGAAGGGAAGAAGCAATACACATGGTGTCACCCTGCTCAGTCCGCCCCAGACCACCACCAGCCAGGCATGGAGACAGGACCAGGAGGACAACTGCTGGGCTCTGGGGTTGCTGAGTGCAGGTGAAAGCGTCCTAGAGGCTTGGTACCAACCTGGACACAGCCCAGCCCAGGCTTGGACTCACCACTTGGGAGCGTTTGTGAAGTGAGGAGAACCCCATGCCACTGCCACATGGCTTCTGTCACCTGCATCCAGTCACAGTTCCTGAGGAAAGGGTCCCTGAGACCACCCTAGGTGCGAGGGAGGAAGCCTGGGCGAGTGGCTATCCCTATGGACACCACGGATGGTTTCTCCCTGACATACATGGGAATGTCACTGAGGCCAGGAAGACAGCAAATCCTTTATTCCTCATGTAAGAGTTGGGTCTTTGACCCAGACCTGCAGTTGTGAAGGACAAAGCTTTAAGACTGTCTCAGTGAAAGAACCTGTCAATTTAAATATTACTACATTTTGAAAATGTGAGAGATGAAATGTCAAGTTCATGCAGGCATTGAAGCCAAGTGCAATGGCAGGACATGTGCTTCCCCCTCTCCCCAGCCTGCTTTCCTTGTCTCTGTGCAGGCGGGAGAGAGTAAGAGCTACCTCCTAGGCCTTCTGTGAGCACTAAATAAGCCAGGGTTTGTGAGAACCTTGGAGAGTGCCTGGCTTAACACATGCTTGCTTGGAAAAACCACTGGGTGTCACATGTGTAACATGACCTTCAGGACACTGCTTGCCTTGACTCATCACCCTGTTTGATGGATGAAAGCACAGCCACTCACTGGCATTTACAGTGCTAGAAACATCCTGGTACCTTCCCTGCTTGTGCCACCGTGCTTTGTAGCCACTGTTACAGCTAGTGCCTGCTGAACCCTGCTACCAGCCCAGGGGTGCTGAGTGTGGCTGTGTCTCGGTCCTTCCGCCCTCACATAGTGAGGTCAGGACTGCCAGGACAGTGAAGCACAGTGGGTAAGAGCCCAATGGGTTCACTCTGTCCACTGCCTAGAGAGAGCCGATTTACCAAGACAGGGGAATTGCAACAGAGAAAGAGTAAATTCACCCAAAGCCAGAGTTTTATTATTACTCAAATCAGTATCCCCGAGCATTCTGGGATCAGAGTTTCTAAGGATAATGTGGTGGGTGGGGAGTTAGTGAGTCGAGAGTGTTGATTGGTTGGGTAGGAGATGAAATCATGGGGAGTCGAAGCCATCCTCTTGCCCTGAGTCAGTTCCTGGATGGTGGCCACAAGATCAGATGAGCCAGCTTATCCTGTGTGGTGCCAGCTGATCCATCAGGTGCAGGGTCTGCAAGATAGCTCTAGCACTGATCTTAGGTTTCACAATAGTGATGTTATCCCCAGGAGCGATTTGGGGAGGGTCAGAATCTTGTAGCCTCCAGCTACATAACTCCTAAACCATAATTTCTATTCTTTTGGCAGTCTAGTCCCCAGGCAAGAAAGGCGTTTGTTGGGAAAGGGCTGTTACCATCTTGGTTTTAAACTATAAACTATAAACTAAGTTCCTCCCAAAGTTAGTTCCACCTACACCCAGGAATGAACAAGGACAGCTTGGAGGTTAGAAGCAAGATGGAGTTGGTCAGGTCGGATCTCTTTCCGTGTCTCAGTGATAATTTTGTAATGGTGATTTCAAGAGCAGTCACCCTGAAGTTCAGGGCACCCAAGAAAGCACTCCCGATTTGGCCTCTGCTTCCAGCTAGGATTTAGGTCACAAGAGACTTCAGTCTTGTGGTGACAAGAAGAAAACAAGCAAAATAAGAAACAACTTGCTTCTTATGAAGCTAGCAAAAAGTGGTAGCAACAAGGAATCTGGAAGAAGTAAATTCCGGAGCATTCTGAGTCTGTTGTCGGTGAATGGGAAGCTGAGGCAGCTTCCATACCTGGAGGTGATGCCTCCTCTGGGTGAGAGCAGTCCTGCTGAGGATGGAGTGACTTTTAGGGGAAATCAGTCAGATCTTGGAAAACAGGGTTGTGGGACAGACTGGAGTCTGGATGAGCCTCAAACACAAGAACAGGTCACTTGGCCAGAAATATCCTCCTCTGAGTTTTGCTAAGAAAACAGCAATAGGACAGAGGATGATAACTAGATAGAAACTGTGTAATCTGAAACATTCTTGCAGTGATTGGATCCTGGGGCTCTGCCAGCCTTGAATCCAAAGGTGAACCAAAAATAACTGAAATTGAAGACAATCAGCTCCCTGTCTATAAGATCAAAAGGCAGTGGCTCAGGAGACTGGGGACTACGCTCCCCATAGATAATGCATCTGATTAAAGCTGCAGCCCAGTCAAACTCATCTTGTCCTAGAAGGAATCTGAAAGATCCATCCCTGCACCAGATGGAGGGAAAGACTTACCATCAACAATATGATTGTACGTGAAATAACATTATCCCACACATCCAAGAAACTCAACGAACCCCAAGTACGATCAATGCAAAGAGATCCACATGGTAGGTCCTCAAATATGTTGAACCTACCAAGAGTTGTTGTTGTTGTTGTTTTGGAGATGGAGTTTTGCTCTTGTTGCCCAGGCTGGAATGCAATGGCACGATCTTGGCTCGTTGCAACCTCCGCCTCCCAGGTTTAAGCGATTCTTCTGCCTTGGCTTCACAAGTAGCTGGGATTACAGGCGCGTGCCACCACACCCAACTAATTTTTGTATTTTTAGTAGAGACGGGGTTTCACCACGTTGGCCAGGCTGGTCTTGAACTCTTGACCTCGTGTTCTGCCCGCCTCAGCCTCCCAAAGTGCTGGGATTACAGGCGTGAGCAACCGTGCTGGCCATACCAAGAATTGTTAAAGCAAACTAACTATGGCCTGAGAAGGACTCCGTGCTTCCATGTTTGAGTCCTTGTGGATGAACTGCAACCTAACTTAACAGGTAGACAAGATTGAAAACCTAACTTAGGAGTATGCACCTGTAACAATAGCTGAGTCTTGGCCAATCCCAATGGCCCTACTTCAACCACTCATACAGGGCTGCGTGTTCGGATTGTGTTGAAATAAGGCAAATGCTGAGCTGCAGTTGTTTCTGTACCTCACTTCCGATTTCTGTATGTCACTTTACTTTTTTTTGGGTCTATAAATTTGTTCTGACCACGAGATACCCCTGGAGTCTCTGAATCTGCTGTGACTCTGGGGGCTGCTCAATTCATGAATCATTCATTATTCAATTCAATTCCTTTCAATTGAATTCGGCCAAAGTTTTTCTTTTAACAGAGGAAATCTTGAAAGCAGCAAGAGAAAAACGACCCATCCGTCAGAGGAACAATAATACAATTACTGGCTGGCTTCTCTCATCTGCAACTATAGAAGCCAGAAGGCAGTGGAATGGCATATTTTGAGTGCTAAGGAAAAAACTGTCAATCAACTATTCTATATCCAGCAAAACCGCACTTTAGAAATGAAGGCTGAATAAAGATATTTTCAGATAAATGAAGACCGAGAGACTTGATTGCTAGTTGGTCTGACTCAAAAGAAATACTAGAGAAAGTCCTTTAGGGTGAAAGGAGAGGACACCAGAGGTTAAGCTGAATCCACAGGGTAAATCCAAGTAAATAGTACTAGAAATCATACATATATACATTCATATAACAGATAAGCATGTTTTGCTTTTATTTCTTCTTTTAACTTCCAAAAGACATAAGTTTGTATAAAGCAATAAGTATAGCTGTAGTGTTATGTCTATAATATATAGATTTACTATCAATGATAATAATAGCACTGAGTGTGGTGGCTCACGCCTGTAATCCCAGCACTTTGGGAGGCCGAGGCAGGCGGCTCACAGGTCAGGAGTTCAAGACCAGCCTGGCCAACATGGTGAAACCCCATCTCTACTAAAAATACAAAAAAAAAAATCAGCTGGGCATGGTGGTGCACACCTGTAGTCCCAGCTACTCAGGAGGCTGAGGCAGGAGAATCGCTTGAACCTGGGAGGTGGAGGCTGCAGTGAGCCGAGATCTTACCACTGCACTCCAGCCTGGTGACAGAGTAAGACTCTGTCTCAAAAAAAAAAAAAGCCAAAACAAAAAACCCAAAAAAACCTTACCGTATGACTTAGCAATTTCATTCTAAGGAATCTTCCCAAGAAAAGTGAAAACTTATGCCACACAGAGCCAGTATCTGAATGTTCAGAGCAGTGTTATTCATAATAACTATAACCTTAAAACTATCCAATGTCCAACAGGCTACTGTAAAACAAAGCCTGATAGATTCATATGGTGGAATACCATTCAACAATTGAAAAGAAGAGACTACTGGTCCACACTACAACGTGGGTGAACCGGAAAAGCATTATGCCAGCCGAAAGAATGCAGGCACAAAAGACTTCCTATTATATGATCCCATTTACATGAACTGTGCCAAGTTTATGAGAACAGAAAGCAGATCTGTGGTTGTTTAGGGCTGAGGATGGGGCAGAAACTAATTCCAAATGGACATGAGGGAACACTTTGGGGTGACTAAAATGTCCTAACAAACACCAGATTATAAAGATAGTTGCTGAATTCCATAAATTTACTAAAAATTATTGAATTGAAAAAATTAGCAATTAACCAAAATAATGAAAAAGTAGCAGTTAACCAAAATGATGAAAAAAGTATAATTTAACCAAAAAAAAATTGACAATGTTTTATTTCTATCCAGTTATCTTTTTTTTTTTTTTTTTTTTTTGAGACAGAGTCTCGCTCTGTCACCCAGGCTGGAGCACAGTGGCGCCATCTCGGCTCGCTGCAACCTTTGCCTCCCAGGTTCAAGTGATTATCCTGCCTCAGTCTCCCAGGTAGCTGGGACTACAGGTGTGCGCCACCATGCCCGGCTAATTTTTATATTTTTAGTAGAGACAGGGTTTCATTATATGTTGGCCAGGCTGGTCTCAAACTCCTGATCTCAAGTGATCTGCCCGCCTCGGCCTCCCGAAGTGCTGGGATTACAGGCATGAGCCACCGTGCCTGGCCCCAGCTATCTTAAAGTTTAGAAACACTTTATTGTTAAAAAAAAAAAAGTTTGTATCTTTTTATTGAATAAATATAATCTATTGATAAATAAAGTAATAATTGCTAATGCATTTTTCTTAGCACAAAGTAGTGGTAAAATATCATTATAATATGGAAATAAAGAATAATTTCCAGGCTAGACACGGTGGCCCATTCCTGTAATCCCAGCATGTTGGGAGGCCGAAGCAGATGGATCGTTTGAGCCTAGGAGTTTGAGACCAGCCTGGGCAACATGGCGAAACCCTGTCTCTGCTAAAAATACAAAACATTAGCAAGGCATGGTAGTGCATGTCTATAGTCCCAGGTATTTGGGAGGCTGAGGTGGTAGAATCACCACCTGAATGTTCAGAGCAGTGTTATTCATAATAACTATAACCTCATAGCCTGTAGACTCACCAGACAAGAGATGTTGCAGGGAGCTCATTAGCTGAAGAGAAAAGATCCAGATGAAAACAGGAAGGCATAAAGAGAGCCAGAAATTCAAATCTATGGGTAAATATAAAAGACGATTTTATCTCTTTTCTTCATTGCTTTAAAAGGCAAAAATATATTACGGAGTTTATAACAAATGTGAAACAAAGTCTATGACACAGATAGATCAAAGACAACAGAGGACTAATTATACTAATGTAAGGTTCTTGTATTATACAGAAGTGGTTTAATTGTGATAAATTAAGGATACATGCTTTATTGACTGCCTGAAGCAACCACTTTTAAAAAATCAAATAAAAGGAAACAAAAATATGTATCTGAAAAACCAGCAGAGGAGATAAGATAAAATATCGCAACGTACCTGGTCAATCCTCAACAAGACAGAAAATCAGAAGCCACAAACAAATAACAGATAGGATAAATTGAAAACAAATAGCAAAATGATGGACTTAAAACTCAACCATATCAATACTTACGTTAAATGTAAACAGGGTAACCACTCCATTTAAAAGACAAAAACTGTTAAGATGACAGCAAAAACAAGAGGAAAAAACAAAAAACACTTGTTGAACTGAATAAAAAACAAGCCCCGACTACATACTGTTTACAAAAGATGTACTTTAAATATAAAGATACAGATACAAAGATAAAAAGTACAAGGATTAAGAAAAACATGCAAACACTAATCACAAGAAAGCTGGCCTAACCATATTAATATCAATAGACTTTGAGGCAAGAGGCATTACCAAAGATAAAGAGAGATAGTTCTTAATGATAATCAAGTCAATTTATCAAGAAGATAACAACCCTAAATGTGTCTGTATCTAATGACAGTTTGAAAATACATGAAACAAAAATTGACAGAACTCAACAGAGAAATAGATGACTCTGTAATCATTGTCACGTTGTCTCCAAAGATGGCCACCAGCAATGCCACCATCATCCCATCACGCACTACACCTCCCAACAAGAGTTATTTTCCTACTCTTTATTTATTTAACCTATTTTTATTATTATTTGTTTTTGAGACAGAGTCTTGCTCTGTCGCCCAGACTGGAGTGCAGTGGTGTGATCTTGGTTCACTGCAACCTCTGCCTCCTGGGTTCAAGCGACTCTCCTGCCTCAGCCTCCTGAGTAGCTGGGACTACAGGCATGTGCCACCACACTTGGCTAATTTCTGTATTTTCAGTAGAGATGGGGTTTCACTACATTGGCCAGGGTGGTCTCGAGCTCCTGACCTCAAGTGATCCACCCGTCTTGGCCTCCCAAAGTGTTGGGATTACAGGTATGAGCCACCACACCCGGCTGTATTTTCCTGCTCTTTAAATCAGCATGGTCCTTATGACTTGCTTTGACTAACAGAATGTAGCAGAAATGATTCTGGGCCAGTTCCAGCCTGGCCCTTAAGAGGCTGGAAGATTCTCTTTCACTCTTTTGGAAGCCAGTTTCCATGGAGAATACCTTGGACTAGACTATTGAGAATTGGGAGATCACATGGAGACAGAGAATCCACAGGGACTAGAACTGATGCATCCAAGCCAAGGCCCCAACATGTAAGTGAAGCTAGCAGTAGCTGAGCTTCTGGATGGTTGCAGCCGTTTAAATGATACCAGCTGAGACCTCAGCAAGCCGAATGACCCAGTGGACTCACAGACTCATGGGGAATAATCAATTGTTTTAAGCCATGAAGTTTTGGGGTGGTTTGCTATGCAGCAATCTATCAATGAAACATGGCTTTCTCTATCATTGATGGAATAAGCAGACAAAATCCAGTGAAGACAGCAGCTTCCTCTGGATACCCCCCTACATTTTGCTGCCACTGCCCAGCCCAAGGAAGTCGGTCATGGAAGTCCCCAAGGAGCAGGAGGGCCAGTGGCTCTCAGAGGTGGAAAGGAGAGATGAAGACCAAAATGCCAGGTTGACTGAGATTCTGGAGCTCTTGGTTGCAGCTGTTCTTCCAGACCAAGAATTAAAAGCTCATGGCCTTTGAACAAGGCCATAGGAGAAATAACTTGGTGCATCCATACAACATGGATTCTGGCTTATTCTTTCATGAAAACCCTACAGAGGTCGAAAGCTAGCTCCATCAGCTCTGCCAAGCATGCACCGTCCACACTAAATGGGGCCCTACCAGACTTGAGATTTTTTCCATACATTTTCTATTATTCAGTGGCTGGTGAGGTGAAGCGAGCCGTAGAAACAAAATAAGCAATGGATGACTACACCTGCTCCTATTCTAGATCCTGGTTGTGGAAACCTACAGCCTTCCTGACAAGGATGACTTCAGGAAGAGAAAGGAAACGGTCATCAAAACAATCGCTGGCGTCTCCAAGGAAAGACACACGTGGGGCAGAGCTGAGCACCCCACTAAGCCCAGCCTACGTCAACAGACAGACAGCCAACCCTGAGACACATGAGTGTGCCCAGCCAAGATCACCAGTGTCCCCACAGTTCAATCTCAGAATTGGTCAACCCCCAGCAGCCCCTGAGACATATGAGCAAGTCAGGCAGAGGACTGTCAAGCTCAGCCAACCTTCAGCTGACCCTGAGACACTGGAGTGAGCTCAACTGAGGTCAGCAAACTTCCCAGCCATGCCCAGGCCAAATCAGCCAACCTCCAGCTGACCTGCAGCCTCATCATCAACACCCAGCTGCTCATTAAGCTAGATAAGGCTGGGCTCCCCCATAGCCCAGGGACCAGATTCTACATTGCAGAAGTGTTCAGGTGGCCCAAACCTCTTGCCACACATTCCATCCAGCATCTAATACCTTCTAAGGGCTTCTGACTCATCAAACACTTCACTCCTATAAGAAGAGCTGAATGTCATGCCTTCTTTGCTCATGTTGGCCGGCTCATTTCCTGAACGATTGAAACCACCTTTGCAAAATTATAACTGAGACAGTGAAAGAGATCTAACTTCATAGACTTCATCTTACTTCTAACCTCCAAGCTATCCTTGTTCATTCCTGGGCGTAGGCTGAACTAACTTTGAGAGAAACTTCACTTATAGTTTATAGCTTAAAACAAGGACGATAACAGCCTTTTCCCAAAGCAGACCTCCTTCTTCCCTGGGGACGAAATTGCCTTGTAGGACTAACATTAGCCACGAGATTAGAAATTATGGTTTAGGAGTTATGCAGCTGGAGGCCACAAGATTCTGTCCCTCCCGAAACTGCTCCAAAGATCAGTGCTTGAGATATTTTGCAGACCCTGCACTTGATGGATCAGCTGCTCCCACCCAGAATGATAAACTGACTCATCTGATCTTGCAGCCCCCACCTAGGAACAGACTCCATGCAAGAAGACAGCTCCGACTCCCTATGATTTCATCTCTGACCAATCAGCACTCCTGGCTCACTGGCTTCCCCCCACCCACCAAGTTGTCCTTAAAATCTCTGCTCCCCAGTGCTGGGGGAGACTGATTTGAGATGATAAAACTCTGGTCTCCTGCACAGCCAGCTCTATGTGAATTACCCTTTCTCTACTGCAATTCCCTGTCTTGATAAATTGGCTCTGTCTAGGCAGCAAGCAAGGTGAACCCCTTGGGCAGTTATACTATTAGGACAAAAAATCCCACTTACTTTCAGAGTTTAAAGATGAAGTTAGTGAAGTAAGCCAAACCTCATTGTAGGACCCCCGGTAACCTCTCCTGAACCCCTCCCTACACACATTCAAGGGTGGCCAGACCCAGACCAAGGAGGGACTGAGCATCAGGAGTTTTGTGTAACTTTTTATGGACAAGATGACGCCTTCAGGGCCTCAGAATGAAAAGTTTATTCACGAG
Source organism: Macaca mulatta (assembly GCF_049350105.2). Lineage (NCBI taxonomy): Eukaryota > Metazoa > Chordata > Mammalia > Primates > Cercopithecidae > Macaca > Macaca mulatta. The sequence goes on from NC_133417.1 coordinate 136,094,909, forward strand.
AAGAAAGAACTTTAACCAGATCCACTAACTTGTCCCCTGCCCCATCTCCACTGGAGTCTGCCCTGGTTGCCAAGGCTGGTTTGGTTCAGTCTTTGTGATTTCCTCAGTTTGTTGTAGCTGGCAGGGTCCTGACAACCTGAGGGATTTCACGGTGGCATCAGGGCCATGTAGGGTCTGTTATGGCCATGATGCTCTATGTCATACTGGTCCTAGAGATCCCATGCCAGGTGGTGGGAGCAATGCTCAGGACCAGGCCCAGCTCCCCAAGGACTGTTGGGCAAGAGGGCGGTTTTGGTCATAGTCAGAGTTTAGTTGAGAGCCTACTTTATGCAAGTAGAGACAGATTGGCCACTGACATTTCTATCCTTCTGGGGGAAAACATCACATTTTTGGAAACTCAACCACATGGAAATATAAAAACTGGAGGCTATTAATCAAGAGTTGGAAACTGCCAACTCTTTATTTGGGCTTAAAATAGAGGCTTTTAAAAGAGGACATAAAGAGAAATCTAAACATTCAGAACAAGTTGAGTTGACGGCTGGCATTGCAAGAAACGTTCGGTCTTTAGAAGATGCACCAAATATATCCGGTATCAAGTATCTGCAACCAAAACAGCCTTCAAAATACATCAAAGGAAACAGAGTACCTTTAGACAGCATGAAGCATGGCCTGGATGACCATGGTGGTCTTCAGGGGTGCATGAGGCTGCTTTCGCAAGAAACCAGAGAAGAGAAGGAGGAGTGAGTGAGCATATTAAGCAGAATGAAATATAGAAAACTCTAAAGGAGATCAGATCAAGCCTCTAAGTGGCCACTTGCTTAAAGAGGAGTGATTGGATGGCCTTCTTGGGAGAAGGCAGCATGGATGGTGGGAGCTCAGAACTGGGTAGAACAACTGCATTCGAAAACCAACGGCTCCTAGATTATTCAAAAGGAGTTTTGAAGAAGTGAATACAACTCAAAGAATTCTTATAAAATACTTTATTTTTTTAATTAATTAATTTTTTTTTTTTTGAGACAGGGTCGCCCTGGCTGCAGTGCAGTGCTACAAACATGGCTCACTGCAGCTTGGACCTCTTGGGCTCAAGCAATCCTCCCACCTCAGCCTCCCAAGTAGCTGGAACTACAGGTGCACACCACGACACCCAGCTAATTTTGTATTTTTTGTATAGACAGGGTCTTTTTAGCTTGCCCATGCTGGTCTCCAACTCCTGGGCTCAAGTAATCCACTTGCCTCAGCCTCCCGAAGTGTTGGGATTATGGCAATAAGCCACTGAGCCCAGCTAAAACACCTTAAAAGAAATCAAATGTACGCTAAATTAGCTGAAGGAGATGAAATGATCGATGCCCTCATATTTAAAGTCTACAAACTGAGACAGCCTCACTGAAGTCAGGCAAACACAGAAAGGGGAGGCAACAGCTCCAGCAGGAACTCCAAGTCCTTCCTGAATTGCATCAAGAAAAAGAAATCAATGTGCATCAAATAGCCAATTTAGAGAGAATTTGCCCTTTAATGATAGAGGATACTATTTCCGAAGCAGATGGCAAGATCAAGCATGCTGGAGACTTATAAAGTACAAGCCCAAATTCTGTCAGAAAAATGCAGAAGAATCATAAGCTATTACTCAAGCTAGCCTATTTCCTGTGAGAGAAAAAACCCACGATAATGGGCTGAGAGCTCTGTTGGATGAAAAAAAAAAAAAAAAGCCTTAGAAACTTAAGAAAAATTATACTTTAGTAAAAATTATTGGAGAAGAATGTTAATGCGTTCAAGAATATGCCTGCAACCCTGATGTTCCAAATGGGCATTTGGCCAAGGCCAAGAGAACCACCAGGCAGGGCTGCCATGTTAAACACAGGACACCCAGCTAAATTTGACAGACTCATACTACACAAATTATCATTATTATTTTATTCTTTGAGACAGGGTCTCGTTCTGTCACCCAGGCCAGAGTGCTGTAGTGCAATCATAGCTCACTGCAGCCTCAACTTCCTGGGCTCAAGCCGTCCTCCTGCCTCAGCCTCCTGAGTAGCTGGGACTACAGGCGGGCATCACCATGCCCAGCTAATTTTTAAAATTATATTTAGAGATGGGGTCTCGCTCTGTGGTACAGGCTGGTGTCGAACTCCTGGGCTCAAGCGATTCTCCTGCCTCAGCCTCCCAAAGTGCTGGGGTTACAGGTGTGAGCCACTGCACTGGGCTATTTCTGATCTTTATTGAAAAAAATCTAACTATCTTTTAAAGCTGTCTTTAAAGATTTATCCATATTTGGATTTTAGTTATCTCTGCCCAACTTTCTTTCTTTCTTTCTTTCTTTCTTTCTTTCTTTCTTTCTTTCTTTCTTTCTTTCTTTCTTTCTTTCTTTCTTTCTTTCTTTCTTTCTTTCTTTCTTTCCTTTTTCTTTTAGAGGGAGTTTTCTTGTTGCCCAGGCTAGAGTGCAATGGCGGGATCTCAGCTCACCACAACCTCCACCTCCCAGGTTCAAGCGATTCTTCTGCCTCAGCCTCCCGAGTAGCTGGGATTACAGGCATGTGCCACCACGCTCAGCTAAATATATATAATTTTTAAAAAAATTTTTAGTAGAGATGGGGTTTCTCCATTTTGGTCAGGCTGGTCTTGAACTCCCTACCTCAGGTGATCTGCCCACCTCGGCCTCCCAAAGTGCTGGGATTACAGGCATGAGCCACCATGCCCAGTCATCTCTGCCCAACTTTCTACCTCCCTTCATTCTAATTGTCCTCCACAGCTCCTTTCCCACAGCCCTCACCTACACAGTAAGAGCTCCAGGCTATGCATTCAGACAGCCTGATATACTAAATGTGTAATCTCGAGCAAGTACCTTAACCATGTGTGTGTGTGTGTGTGTGTGTGTGTATGTGTTTGAGACACAGTATCACTCTGTCACCCAAGCTAGAGTGCAGTGGCATGATCTCAGCTCAACACAACCTCCACCTCCTGGGTTCAAGCGATTCTCATGCCTCAGCCTCCCGAGTAGCTGGGATTACAGGTGTGTGCCACCATGCCCCGCTAGTTTTTGTATTTTTAGTAGAGATGGGGTTTCGCCATGTTGGCTCAAACTCCTGACCTCGGGTGATCCACCTGCCTCAGCCTCCCAAAGTACTGGGATTACAGGTGTGAGCCACTTTGCCCAGCCACCTTAACCTTTTGTACATCAGTTTCCTTGTCTGTAAAACCGTGATTAAAGTGGTACCTTTACATAAGGGATATGTTCAAATTAAGAGAAACAGTATGTCAAACACTTGGAAGTATTTTTATACTTGCCGTATAAATCTTGCTGTATCTACCTGTTTTATTCAACTGAATTTAGTAAGCACTAAAGATGATAAAGCACGATAACCTCCTATTAGTTACTGAACAACTGTTTGTTGAGTTAGGCATTGTAACAACCACTGGGTGTATGAAGATAACGAAGACAAGGTTGCTGTCACTGGGATCTCTACGTGCAGAAAGGAAGAAAGATGAGAAAACAATAAGCAATGTGATGGAATGGAACATCATATCATAAAGTAAGAGTTCAGCAGCAGCTGCTCCCCCCAGGGTCCAGTAAGAGACCCCTGACCCAGTCATTCATGAAGAGAAGGAGGCCATTATGGCAGAAGTAACAGAGGAAAGACAGGCTCAATTTTCCAACAAGCCAGATGCCCGTAGAACAAAGCTTGAGAAACTTCCATTTGTACAGTGAGTCACACCTGCTGCCTGTTGACCAGCTCCTCTTCCTCGCCCCTTCCTAACTCCTGTTCTCCTGCACGTGGTTATGAGACAGGCACGAGACCCCTCGTCTAACCACCTGCTGCTGCCTGCTGAGCAACTCTTCTTCCTTGCCCCACCTGTTTTCCTTCCCCTGCTATAATATAAACCCCTAACTTTAGTTGGCGAGGGAAAGACATATTTGAGGCTTCCCTCCCATCCCTCCAGCTGATGTCACCTGTAATAAAGCCATTTTCCCTGGCCATACTCATTGTCTCAGTGACTGGCTTTCTGTGTGGCAAGCAACAGGACCTAGGCTGAACCCCTAGCAATCAGTAACAGGCATTGCTGTTTTAAAGGCTCCAAGTCGCTAAAGGAGATGAGGTTGAGAATATAGACAGCAGAACAGACAAATCAGTAAAGATGCTGATGGTAGGCAGAACAGATTCTGGAGGTGGCCTGCTTGGGTTCAAATCCTGGTTCTACCGCTTAGCAGCTTCGTGACTTTGCAAAAATTAAATACCTTCAATGCCTCAGTTTCCAGGTCTATAAAATGGGGACAATAGTAATGATAGTAATAACTACCTCATAGAGATGGGAGAAATTAAGTAATGGACATAAAGGGCTTAGCACTATGCCTGTATTGAAAGTAGTAAATACTCAATACATGTTAGTGGCTGTTGCTTTTAATATAGTTCTAGATCTCTATCTTCCAAGATGACATAGATTTAGATATATGAATAACTATAGATACCTCAGGGGAACCACCTTCCTCACCATGTCCGCCCTGTTTTATGCTGGGAAACCAAATCATCTTAAGTCCATTTCCTGGTAGACTTCGTTCACAACAGTTCTGTCCTAGCTGCTGAGAGGAAAGCATGAGTAGATTTTCTGTGCCTACGCTGTTCCCACCCACTAATAATTCTGGACTCCTCAACCCTCCTTTCCAGATACCTGTCCCTGTCCAATCTCCTTTCTAAGTAACCAAGTCAATTAATATGTAAAGGTTTAGCACTGAAGAACTGCCAAGAGCAGAGGGTCCCCAGTGGCTAAGCAGACTGTATTGGTAGAATACAGAAATCCAAGGTTTCCTCCTCCTTCCCTTGGAGGATCTCTAGTTTCTATTGCCCTTGTCATCCTCATCCATCTATCCATCCATCCATCCATCCATCCATCCATCCATCCATCTATCCATCCATCCATCCATCCATCCATCCATCCATCCATCCATCCATTCAGCCATCCATGTGGCCATTCAAACATCTATCAACCAGGGGCAATTTTGCAAGGAACTTCCAGCAATGCCTAGAGATAGATATTCTTAGTTATCACAATTGGTGGTGGGGGGCAGGGTGCTTCTGGCATCCAGTAGTTAGAGACCAGGGATGTTACTAATGCAGAGGACAGCCCATACAACAAGAGTTCTTCGGCCTAAAATATCAATGGTCCCAAGGTTGTGAAACTCTATCCAGCCAGCCATCTGACCATCCAGGCATACCTTTATCTACTTATTCCTTCTGTATTTACCTTCATCCTGGAAAGACTATAGGTAAGGTTTGCTCATAGGCCCCCATCCCAATCTTTAATTGTGTTTTATACCTTCCCATTCATGTCTAAGAAGATAATTTAGCTATTCAAAGACAGAAAATACCTTAACAATGTACTTTGGTCTCTGGATACGTCTACTGGCATTGACAGTTGGGGGGCTGTCTAGACAGACACCCAGAAACATTCCCCATTTCTTGAGCGGGAATCCCGATGACCAGGGACTGACTGATACTAGGGAATCTCACAAGGTGATCAGTTTGCAGTGGAGAGTGGCACCGTCCCTGCAGACCTCTCCCCGTGGCTGCCAGGCGGTCACCCAAGAATTCCAGTCTCTGTCCTCATCTCACCCTGCTTCTCTGCAGCATGTAACACAGTTGACAACACCTCCCCTGTTACAGCATCATCCTCTCTTGGCTTCTGTGCACCACACATTCCTGATAGAAGAAGGCCTCCTCATCTCCATGCTGGTTTCTTCTCGTCTTCTGCTCAACCTCTAAATGTGTGCAAGCCCCAAGGCTTCATGCTGGCCTTTGACTGCTCCTTCTATGGGTTATTCCCAAGTGGCCTCGTTCAGCCTCATGACTTTCAATTCCCTGTAAGCTGAATCCCAAATCTGTATCTCCAGCCCAGCCTCCAGAGGTGGGCTGCAGGGTTGGTTTCTCCAGAGGCCTCTCTCCCTGGCTTGTAGATGCCATCTTCTCCCAAAGGGTCCCATGGTCCCCCTTTTGTGTGTGTCTGTGTCCGAATCTCCTCTTCTTATAAGGACAGTGATGTAAAAGGAATGAAGGGAGGGGGGTGGCCAGCACTGGATTAGGACCCACTCTAATGACCTCATTTTAATTTAATTACCTCTTTAAAGACCCTATCTCCAAATACAGTCCCATTCTAAGGTATTGGAGATTAAGACTTCAACATATGAATTGAGGATAGGGTACAATTTAGCCCATTAAACTGTCACCAATTCCTAGACTTACACTTTTTTATTGACAGAGGAAAAAATGTCCTTAAGTGTCCTTATGTCCTTATGTCCTTATGTCCTTATGTCCTTATGTCCTTAAGCATAGCCCAAAAGACAGCTCAAGTCCTAAAAAGAAATGCCTCCCATACCCAGGCCAAAGAGGTCCACACTCCCTAAACAAGTACAAACTGCTAGGAGAAACCAAATACCCTTATCCCTGTGGACGAACCTGAACTTTAATCTTGTGGGTGAAACACAACTGCGTTGTGAAACATGAATGTGAAAGAACAGACAAGGCAACCTGGCACATGCTACGATTTTTCCTGATTGAATTTCCACTTCTACAACAAATAGACTCTGAATTTGACAAGAGTGGGTGATCTCTAGTTGACCCATCTTGCCCCGGCTGACTCCTGTTCATCAGCTCATCACTTCAGCGATGCCTCCCCAGAAAAGCCCACCCTGAATACCCTAGCCAATGCTGGCCACCCCCCACCCTTCATTCTGCTTACATCACTGTTTTATTTTCTTCAAAGCACTTACTCTTGGAAATAATCACACTTACTTACTTGCTTATTGCCTGTCTCCTTTCACTAGAGCATAGATGAAAGGGAATAGTAGGGCCCTTGTCTGTCTTGGTTCAGGTCTGAAACCCCAAGGCCTGGTGCATGAGACACCTCGCTCAATCAATAGGCGTTGAATGAATGAATAAGACGCTGCTGCACTTTTAAGAGTAGATTTGACTTTCAGGTGACTTTTTTTTCCTTTTTCTTTTTTCTTTCTTTCTTTCTTTTTTTTTTTTTTTTTTTTTTTTTTTTTTTTTTTTTTTTGAGACAGGGTCTTACTTTGCCACCCAGGCTGGAGTGCAGTGGTGAGATCTCAGCTCATTGCAACCTCCGCCTCCCAGGTTCAAGTGATCCTCTCACCACAGCCTCCTGAGTAGCGGGGATTACAGGCATGCGCCACCACACCCGGCTACTTTTTGTATTTTTCGTGGAGACGGGGTTTCACCATGTTGGCCAGGCTGGTCTCGAACTGCTGACCTCAAGTGATCCGCCCGCCTCAGCCTCCCAAAGTGCTGGGATTACCTCCCAGAGTGCTGAGCCACCGCGCCTGGCCTCAGGTGACTTTTTCATATTAATCTTCCAAACTGTATTTGTCTTTTTCTGAGTCTAAAGTGGTTAAAAATCATTTGCCTTCCTTCTGGGCGGTGACTCAAACTTGCAGCCGGGAAGGAAAGCGGAGGAGGGGAGGTCGGGGTGGAACGGAACAGTAGCAGAAGCGCGGCCCTGCAGACTGCCACAAGGGGGCGCCGCCGGAACCCAGTTTCTCTAGGGGTTTTCGCCCCTAGCGAGGCCCGGCAGGGACTCCCAGAGGCCTCAAAGGCCCTGAGCTGGGCGCCACCACCTCCAGGCCTGCGGTCCCCGAACATGCCTCTTGCCCTCTGCAGGTTCCCCCAACCGCGGGAAGAGAGGCCCGGCCCGCGAGGCGTCCCCAGGAAGAAGGCTGGCTACAAAAACGTTCCCTTCGCAGCAACTACAAATACAGAATTCCTAGGAAGAAATTAATAATCTACCTAAAGAAAGGCACAAAGCTTTACTACGGACCATAAAGCTTAAAGTAAATGGAGAGACAAACCATATTCTTGGATGGGAAGATTATGAAGATACTGATTCTCCCCCAAATTAAAGCAAATCCAATGTAAATCCCAATAGGTTTTTACAAACGAGTAGCAAAACCATTTTAAAATTTGTCTTGAAAAACCAACACACAACAATAGTCAAGATCATTTTTAAAAAAAAAGTTATAATGATCAATAATTTTGATGTTTGTGTGTGTGTATCAGTGCTGGAAGGAAATATTGGTCAGTATATAAGGAGGAGAGGAACTTTCTGTGTGTACAAGCAAGGAATAAACCTAATAGAAAAGTTTGATAGATTTATGTATCAAAAGAGCCCATGAATGCAATAAAGAGGCAGATGTCCAAATGGAAAAATACCAATGACTTCTGATGGACAAAGGTAATATTCTTAATATACAGAGGAGTCTTGTCTTTTTTATGAAGATCAACAGACAAATAGAAAACTGGGAAAGGACACCGGCAGGCTATTCAGAAAGAACTATTTAATAAACACATAGGAAAATATTCCAGACCTCCCAGTAATCAGAGAGGTGCAAGTTGAAACAACATGATGGCCGGGCGCAGGGGCTCACGCCTGTAATCCCAGCACTCCGGGAGGCTGAAGTGGAAGGATCACTTGGGGCCAGGAGTTCGAGCCCAGCCTGGGCAACATGCAGAAACCCCGTCTCTACAAAAAATATAAAAAACGCCAGGCATGGTGGCTCATGCCTGTAATCCAGCACTTTGGGAGGCCGAGGTGGGCAGATCACCCGAGGTCAGGAAATCGAGACCAGCCTGGCCAACATGGTGAAACCCTGCCTCTAGTGAAAATACAAAAATTAGCTGGGCGTGGTGGAGGCGGGCGCCTGTAATCTCAGCTACCCTGGAGGCTGAGGTAGGGGAATCGCTTGAACTCGGGAGGTGGAGGTTGCAGTGAGCCGAGATCGTGCCACTGCACTCCAGCCTGGGCGACAGAAGGAGATTTCGTCTCAAAAAACAAAAACAAACCAACAAAAATTAGCCAGGTGTGGTGGCATGCTCCTGTAGTCCCAGCTATTCAGGAGGCTGGAGTGGGAGGATTGGTTGAGCCCAGGAGGTCAAGGATGCAGTGAGCCAAGGTTGCACCACTGCGCTCCAGCCTGGGCCATAGAGCGACACCCTGTCTCAAAACAAAACAACACAACACCCCCACCCCCACCCCCAACCCCGCCAAAAACCCATGACGCTCTCTTCTGCCTACCAAACAGGCAAATATTAACTAAAAAGATGGCCCCAGAACCTGGGAGATACCTTCCTCCAGCCAGTTTCTACCTCGCATCTCCCACGGTCGGGCTCGCTCCCAGACGCGGGCGACGCGCAGCGAAAACGCTGAGCAAAGCTCCTGCTGTCCTGGGGCCCACACTCCCGGGACAAAGGTGGGAACGCGGAGATGTGCGACAAAACAGATAGTGCGTCACAAACACACACTAGCGGGCAATGCGTGCTATAAAGAAAAATCACGCGGTAGGGGCAGAGGGTTGAGGCGGTTACCATTCGATGGGGAGGCGGGGGAAGGCAGGGGTGCGGGGGGATCCCAGACCTGGATGACGTCAGTCAACCACGCACAGGTGCGGGAAAGGATGTTCCCGGCTGCAGGGGCCAAAGCCTGTATGCAGGAGCGGGGCCAGTGTGTTCAAGAGATGGGAGGAGAGGTGGCAGAGGGGGAGGCCAGGGCGCCGGCCCCCTGGTAGAACAGGGTGTGGAGCCCCCTGGCCAGGCTTGGGGTTATTTCTGAATGACAGAGGAGGCCGGGGAGGGTGTTTGGCAGGGGCCTGGCAGGATTGATTTATGTTCTCAAGTGCGCCCACTGGCGGCTGCGGGAAGAACAGCCTTGGCGGGGGCGGTGGAGGCGCCAGGTGAGAGACCAGGTGAGATGGTCCCAACGAAAGGATGGCGTGGACCACGGTGGGAGAAACGGGCCCATCTGGATAGACTTTGGAGGAAGAGCCTGGGGACTTACTGATAGATTCGGTGTAGGCTGTGAAACAAGGAGGGGAGACGAGGATGGTTTCAAGTTTGGGCCTGGGCTGCTGAGACACAGTTGTCCTGGCTGGAATGGAGAAGGCTGGAAGAGGGGCAGGTTTGGAAGAGAACGTCCTGTGATGGCAGGAATGTAAAGAGTCACAGCTTTTTAGAAGAGCAGATTGTCAATATTTGTCAAATATTTTGCGAGGTGCAGGCCATTTAAACCAGCTAACCCACTTGTAGCAATTTATCTTAGAAAAATAGCAGGCTAGGAAGCAAGGAAGCACATTGCGCATATAAATATCTTCAAGGCTGCTTTGCTTGCAAAAGCAAACATTTGGAAAAACAAATATTTTCCATCAAATAAAATACAGTGCATCAAAAGATAGAACCCTATACGTCCATTAAAATATAATCTGCCCTGGATGACATGGGGAGGCGATCAGAAAATTGGAGGTGAAAAACAGCAGATCAGAAAATTATACAATCTCACTTTTTATAAAATCAGCTTTGTAGGTGTGCGTATGTAGGTAGAGAAAACCTGGGAGAATACACTCTGATTGCACATTGAGCTGGATGACAGCATTTATCCTAGGAGAGTCTAATTATGGTCAAGGCAGATGTTATGGGCTGAATTGTGTTCCCCTCCACATTCATATGTTGATGCTGGGCATGATGGCTCACACCTATAATCCCAGCACTTTGGGAGGCCAAGGTAGGCAGATCACTTGAGGTCAGGAGTTTGAAACTAGCTTGGCCAACATGGTGAAACCCCGTCTCTACTAAAAATACAAAAATTAGTCAGGTGTGGTGGTGCACACCTGTAATCCCAGCTACTCGGGAGGCTGAGGCATGAGAATAGCTTGAACCCAAGAGGTAGAGGCTGCAGTGAGCCGAGATCACGCCACAGAACTTTGGGAGACAAAGCGAGACTCCATCACAAAGAAAACAAAGGAAAAAAAATGTATATGTTAAAGTCCTTACCCCAGTACCTCAGAATGTGTTGCAAATAGAGTGGTTACAGATGTCATTAGTTAAGGTGAGGTCATTAGGGTGGGCCCTATTCCAAGAGCCTGATGTCCTCATTAAAAGGGGAAATTTGGGTACAGACACACAGGGAGAACATGGTGAGAAAACAGAGGCGGAAATCAGGGCAATACCAAATACACACCAAAGAATGCCAAAGAGTACCAGTAAGCCAACAGGAGCTGGGAGAGAGGCAGGCAGCAGTTCTTCCTCACAGCCCCCAGAGGAAACCAACCCTGCTGGCACTTTGATCTTGCACTTCAGACCCTCCAGTGCTGAGAGACCATAAATGTTGTTGTTTGAGCCACTCCATTGGGGTACTTGATTATGGCAGCCTTAGCAAACCAATACAGCTGACTTGCTCTCTCATCTGAAATTTCCACACTACGTAATAAAACCTAAGTATTTTCCTTTTAAATAGAAAATTTAATTAGCGATTAAGTTATTTGGCATAATAACTTAATTGGGTAAAAACAACATTCAAATTTGTATTCCTGTTGATGGCATTTTCATTTCCTGAGCGGTATCCTGAAAAATTCAGGTAAAACAACGTCATTGTTTTAAAAAAATGTTTTAAATTGAAAAAAAAATATTCAACACCCTGCTGGCGAGGCTGTCAGAAGGAGGTAGCAGTAGTGGCAGTGCTGGTTGGTTTGACCGAGGAGACCTTTGTGAAGAGCAATGAAGATATCCATTGCAGTGTTGTTTATAACAGTGAAAAACTGGACGTAATCCAAACAACCAGCAGTTGAAAGTTCTCTGGGTTATAGCACCTCCCAGCTCTATGCCGTTTACCTCATTTAATCCTAATATTATTATTTAGCCATTATTACCTATGAAATAGATAATGTTTCCCCCAATTTGTAGACAGAAACATAATGAAGATGAGAAAAGGAGTTCATCTTCACTAGCAATGTTTTAAAGTTAGGAAAAGAACAGAACAACATGAATAGAAGAGAAAGAAATTACTGTCATTGTTTTAAATACAGAAATAATCAGAAAACAAAAAATATATATAATTGATACATCCAAAAGCTGGTTGTTTCAAAAAAAAAAAAACATAATCAGCAAATGTCTGTCACTTCCACTTTTTTTGAATTAAAACAACAACAACAAAACTTTACAATATTGAGGTATATGTTCTTATGAAATTAAAGGACATGTTTCAAATGACTTCACTAACTCTTGATAAGAGTATGGTGTCACCAGTTCTTGCAAGCATGGCTGATGATAAATTGAAAAAAAATTCTGGAGAGGAATTTAGCAACTTTTATTAAAAAGCCTATTATATGGGGATGAAGATTTGTACACAAAGATGTTTACGCAAGCTGGAACCCTTGAGCTCAAGTGGCCCTCCTACCTCAACCTCTAGATTAGCTGGGACTACAGACACGTGCCACCATGGCCAGCTAATTTTTTTATTTTTTATTTTTGTAAAGATGGGCTTCTCGCTATGTTGCCCAGGCTGGTCTCAAACTTCTGGTCTCAAGCAATCCTCCTACCACAGCCTCCCATAGGCTGGGATTAGAAAAGAAGCCACCTAAACTGGCCCTCTCTCAGCTCTTCAAGGGCACCTGCTTTCCTTGTCACAGAGCCCTCCTCGAGCATCTTGAAACTAGCAACACTGCGTCGGGTCTTTCATGTTTTTATTTTATTTTATTATTTTATTTTATTTTATTTTATTTTATTTTATTTTATTTTATTGAGATGGAGCCTGGCTCTGTCACACAGGTTGGAGTGCAGTGGCACGATCCTGGCTCACTGCAACCTCTTCCTCCCCGGTTCAAGCGATTCTCCTGCCTCAGCCTCCCAGGTAGCTGGGATTACTGGCACCTGCCACCATGCCAGGCTAATTTTTGTATTTTTGTAGAGGCGGGGTCATAAACTTAATTACATCTGCAAAGTTCTTTCATCATGTAAGGTAACAGGTTCCAGAAATTAGGATATGGATATCTTTGAGAGAAGGGGGAGGCATTCTGCCTTCCACAGAAGAAAATGTTGAAATTAAAGAGAAAAAAAAAAGCAGGATATTAATCAGGGTTTCTCAACCTTGGAGCTATTGACATTTTAGACTGGATAGTTCTTTGTCATGGGGACCGTCCTGTGCATTACAGGGTGTTCAGCAGCAGCTCTGGCTTCTACCCACTAAAGCCCAGCAACATACAACCCTCCAGTTGTGACAACTGAAAATATCTCTAAATGTCCTTGTTGAGGAAGGTAAAAATCGCCCCCAACTGGGAACACACACACACACACACACACACACACACACACACACACACAGAGTGTGGTCCCGATTCTGTAAAAAACACAGCACACACACACACATACACACGCACATGCATGCATGCTCGTATATATGTAGAGTACAAACTATTGAAGAAAAATAAAGTGTTAATAGTGGTTATCATGGGTTTTGTCATAATAGTTGTTTTTTGTTCTTTATGCTTTTCTCTGCCTTTCAAGTTGGAATAGCTCTTACTTTTAAGCATTATTTTACAAAGCAATTTCGCCCCAAATAGATTTTCAAACATGAAATTTATGTTTTTATTCCTAGGAGAAATGCTGCTTGATAGCACTTTGCTGTTCTAATGTACTTTTGGATTTTTAAAATCTCTATTCATAACTAAGTGATTTTTTTCTTTTATTTGTCAGATTTTTGTGTCAGAATATATAATCTATGCTAAAATTAATTGAAGCATCAATAGAATTGGCAGTGCCTTTTGTTTGAAAGAACCATCCAGTTAAATGGTTGGGCTGTTCAGAGTTGTTTTTTGGAGATAATTGCTTGAGAACTTTTTTCAGTAGTTTCCTTGATTATAGGGTATTATCATTTTCACTTCTTCTTGAGTCCATTTTGGCCATTTATACTTTTTCATAAAACCACCCACATCAGGGCATTTATATTCATTAGCTAGGACTGTATAGAAAAATACCTCATAATTTGTCATATCCACTATATCTATAGTTTTATCTCTTATTTATTCATTATATTTTCCCAAGATTTGTCTCTTTCTATTGATTTTTTTCAGAAGAACTGCCTCTTCAACATGCTAATCAGTTCTTCGGATTTTCTATTTTCTCATTCATTTGTTTTCTTTCTTCTGTTTTTTGTTTGTTTGTTTTGTTTGTTTTTTCTTTTTGATACAGAGTCTCACTCTGTCACCCAGGCTGGAGTGCAGTGGCATAGTCTTAGCTCACTGCAATCTCCGCCTCCCGGATACAAGCAATTCTCCTACCTCAGCCTCCCGTATAGCTGGGATTACAGGTGCCCACCACCATGCCTGGCTGGCTAATTTTTGTATTGGTTTTTTTTTTTTTTTTTTTGAGACGAAGTTTCATTCCTGTTGCCCAGGCTGAAGCACAATGGTGCGATCTCGGCTCACTACAACCTCCACCTCCCAGGTTCAAGCGATTCTCCTGCCTCAGCCTCCCAAGTAGCTGGGATTACAGGCGATGGCCACCACGCCCGGCTAATTTTTGTATATTTTGTAGAGACGGGGTTTCACTATGTTGACCAGGCTGGTCTCAAATCTTCTGTTTTCTTTAGGTTTCTTTTGTTGTTCCCCTGCTGGGTTTTTGGCTGTCAATACTTAAGTCATTTGCTTTATTTTTATTATTTTAATTATAAATTCTTATTTTTTAAACTATGGATTTTCTTTTCTTTTTTTCTTTTTTTTTTTTTGAGACGGAGTTTTGCTCTTGTTGCCCAAGCTGGGGTGCAATGGTGCGATCTCAGCTGACTGCAGCCTTCACCTCCTGGGTCCAAGCAATTCTGCCTCAGCCTCCCAAGTAGCTGGGATTACAGGTGTGTGCCACCATGTCCAGCTATTTTTTTTTGGTATTTTTAGTAGAAATGGGGTTTCTCCATGTTAGCCATCTGGTCTTGAACTCCTGACCTCAGGTAATCTGTCCACCTTGGCCTCCCAAAGTGTTGGGATTACAGGCGTGAGCCACCGCACCCGGCTAAATTATGGATTTTAACAAGGATTGCTGAGTCCCATTACCCATTTCCCTTTCTTCTTTAGTAATAGAAACTGATTTAACTGAGCTCATTGCTACCTAGTTTAAAAGACTGCATTTCTCAATCTTTAGCTCTATAATTTTTCTAGTTTGCCATCTGCCCCTTTCTTTCTTTTTGCTTTTTTTTTTTTTTGGCAGTCTCATGCTGTCACCTAGGCTGGAGTGCAGTGGCACAGTCATGACTCACTGCAGCCTCTTTCTCCCAGGCTCAAGTGATGCTCCCACCTCAGCCTCCCAAGTAGCTGGGACTACAGGTGCACACTGCCATGCTCAGCTAATTTGTGTACTTTTTGTAGAGATGGGGGTTTGCCACATTGCCCAGGCTGGTCTTGAACTTCTGGGCTCCCGTTCTTCTGGCTCAGCCTCCCAAAGTGCTGGGATTACAGGTGTGAGCCACCGCATTTGACCCCTCTCTGTATTTCATTCATGACATTTTCAGATATGTAAATATATCAAATTTTCCATCATGATTTCTTTCCTGTAGAAAGTGCCTACTGTATATTCACCAATGTTTTCTTCTAGCACTGCTATTTCCATTACCGTGAAATCTTCAGTCATCACTACTTTTATTTTAAAATTCTTGGCAACTGCAAAGTATTGGCTTTTCAAAATAAATTTTAGCATGATTTTTCTACTTGTCCACAAAAGTATGTTAGGACTTCGATTGGATTTACTTTAGTTTGAGCAAGAATTGACATTTTCATAATCTTCCTATCCAGAAGCGTGGTTTGTCTTTTCACTTACGTAGCTTCTTCCCCACAGCAGAATTGTGCCTTCCTTTGTATGGTTTATAAACTTGTTCCTAGGAATGCTACATTTGTAGTTGCTATTGTGATAGGGGTAATTTACCATCATCGTGCTTCCAGCTGCGCGTCGTAATGGTGTGTGTCCCCGCAGCTGGGTGGCTGGGGCTGTTTACAGACAGCCATTTTCGTAGAGTCCTTGCGGGTCAGCCTCCCCTTCCTGCAGTCCGGGTATCTGGAGAGAGAATCTCGTGTGAAGAGGCCGCTGGGAGTAGGAACTGGCAGGGAGAGAGATTCAGTCATGAAGGTTATCTCTCCAGAACCAATCACTAAACTACCTCTCTCCAAAGAAGCTCTTTCCACCAAAGAATTTCAGCACCACATCTAGCTCTGTGGCTCACCCTGAGACCCATGTGCAGCAGGATAATCAATGAAAGGTCTAACAGAAGCTTCTAAGCTGATAATGAAGGATTCTGTTCCTCCTTCTGCAAGCCACACCTATTACCCATGGTGGCTCCTGTGTGAAACCCGACCTACCATTATGAAAATCTCACCTCCTTGTCTGTGAAGAAAACATTAAAAATGAGATTCTGGGGACTAGGCACAGTGGTTCACCCCTGTAATCCCAGCACTTTGGAAGGCCGAGGCAGGCGGATTGTTTGAGGCCAGGAGTTCGAGACCAGCCTAGCCAACATGGTGACACCCCGTCTCTACTAAAAATACAAAAATATTAGCCAGGGATGGTGGCGCACACCTGTATTCCCAGCTACTCCGGAGACTGAGGGCAAGAATAGCTTGAACCTGGGAAGTGGAAGTTGCAATGAGCTAAGATTGTACCACTGCACTCCAGCCTGGGCAACGGAGTGAGACTTGATCCAAAAAAAAAAGAAAAGAAAAAGAAAATAAGATTCTGAAGGCCAGGTGCGGTGGTTCATGTCTGTAGTCCCAGTACTTTGGAGGCTGAGGCAGGTGGATCATTTAAGCCCAGGGGTTAGAGACCAGCCTGGGCAACATGGCAAAACCCTATCTCTAAAAAAAGAAAACAGTAAGACTAAGTTCCCAGATAGGTATGTAACAGCAGTGAGGTGCACATACATTCACTGAGGACACGTGCCAGGATGTTTGTAAGCAGCACTGTTTGTTACAGCCCCAAACTGGAAACAATCCAAATATCTATCCACAGTGGAATGGATAAACAAATTGTAGTACACGAAAGAATACCTACAATCATGAGAATGAACCAACTGCCAATATATTTTCAACACAGACTCTCGCAACCATAGTGTTAAGGATGCCAGACAGAGAAGACAGCACATAGCGTGAGATTCATGAATGTGAAGTTTTAGAAAATAGAGAAAGCTCCTAAATGAACAGGAAATTAGGATAGTGGTTACTCATGGGTAAAAAGTGGTGATGGGAAGAGGAATGAGGGGCCATCAGTGGATCTGTTAATGTTCTGGCTCTCAACCTGGGTACCTTGTTACATCAGCCCTAGGAAACTATTAGAAAAGGCATCTGTGAAAAACTTGCCACTAAATTACATTCCTAGTGAAACAGCAAACACTTTCTCTCTAGGATCAGAAACAAGGTGAGGCTGTTCACCATCATCACATCTATACCACATTGTACTGGAGCCCTTACTTGTAAGCCAAGAGAAAGAAAAGGCATAAAGATTGAGGAAAAGAGGTAAAACCGTCTTTATTCTCAGATGATGCGATTATGTATATGGAAAACCCAAGGAACCTATTTAAAATACCATGACTAGAAAATGAATATATACAGTTTGTAAAGAATACAAGGTCGGCTGGGTGTGGTGGCTCACGCCTGTAATACCAGCACTTTGGGAGGCTGAGGCGGGTGGATCAGGAGGTCAGGAGATCGAGACCATCCTGGCTAACACAGTGAAACCCTGTCTCTACTAAAACTACAAAAAATTAGCCAGGCGTGGTGGTGGGCACCTGTAGTCCCAGCTACTCGGGAGGCTGAGGCAGGAGAATGGCATGAACCTGGGAGGCGGAGTTTGCAGTGAGCCGAGAACGTGCCGCTGCACTCTAGCCTGGGCTACAGAGCGAGACTCTGTCTAAAAAAAAAAAAAAAAGAGAATACAAGGTCAATTTTCCAAATTCCATTGTATGTCTATACATTACCAATAAAGAATTATAAAATGAAACAAATAAATGCAATAGCATCAAAAACATAAAATGCTTGGACATAAATTGAACAAAAGATGTTCAAGACCTCTATACTCTCTATACTAAAAAGAACACATTAGTAAGAGGAATTAAACAAATGGAGAAATACACCATGTTCGTGGATTTGAAATCAGAATAGTTGAGATATCATTTTCCCCAAAAGTGGTTTATAGACTTAACATAAGCCCAATTAATACCAACAGGTTTTCTTTTGTAGAAATTGATAAACCAATTCAAATGGTTATTTGTGTATTCAAAGGATCTAGAAAAGCTAAACAGCCTTGAAAAAGCCAGAGTACTCATACTGTCTGATTGTAATACTTATTAGAAATCTAAAGCAATCAAGATAGTGTGAAATTGGCACAAGGATAGAAAAAAATAAACTAATGTAACAGAACAAAGAGTCTAGAAATAAATCCATTAAACGTTGTCAATTGGTTTTTGACAAAGATGCCAAAACAATTAAATGAGAAAAGCCAAGTTTTTTAAACAAATAGTGCTGGGACACCTGTATAACCATATGGAAAAGAAATAAACCTCAACCCCTACCTCACACCTTACATTAAAAAATCAGTTAAAAGTGGATCACAGACCTATATATGAAACCTAAAACTAAAAGACTTTTGAAAGAAAGAATATGAGAATATATTCAAAATTTGAACATGGGTGTTTAAAGAAATTTTCGACAGGACATTAAAAGCACTAACAATAAAATTAAAATTTATACATTGAGCTTGATCAAAATTATAAATTTCTACTCATGAACAGACAAAATTTTTAAGTGAAATACCACAGTCTGAAAGGAAATATTCACGATGAATATACATGACAAAAGACTTGTATCCACAATATAAAATGAATTCTTACTAATCAATAATTAAAAGACAATCTAAATGACCAAAAGACCTGAGCAGACACTTCACAAAAGAAGATATACAAATGGCCAATACCACATAAAAAGATGTTCAGCATCATTAGTCATCAGAAATATACAAATTAAAACCACAATAAAATAAAATTTTACTAAATAGAATTGCTAAAATTAAAATGACTGACAGCACCAAATATTGGTAAGGTTGTGGAGCAACTGAAACTCTCATACATTGCTGGTGGGAGTGTAAAAGCACAGATACGTTGGCAGGGCTGTACCGAGATGGGGAGAGAGTCATGTGAATGGTCTGTCCAGATCAGGCAATAAGGGAGTGCAATTTCTGCACAGAATTTAAAAATGATAATAAAACTAACTAAAAATTGACCTACTTTACATTATCACAATGCATTCACATTTCTAAACAATGTCAGTGATAAAATATGTCTATCTTGTAGGGTGGGCCATTTCTACCTCATCCTCACTGATGCTATTTACTCAAGAGAAATTAAAACAAAAATACATGTGAACAAAAGTCCATAGCAATTTTATAGTGGAAGACTGAAGGCAACCCAAATGTCCATGCCAGGAGAATGGATAAACAAGTTGTAATGTATTTTTAAAATGGAATATTACTCAGCAAGTAAAAAGAACAAACTATTGTGGATGACCTCATAAATATATTCAGTGAAACTAGACACAAAAGAATACATGTTGCACAGTATATGAAATTCACGAACATGGCCAGGCATGGTGGCTCACACCTGTAATCCCAGCACTTTGGGAGGCCAAGGTGGGTGGATCACCTGAGGTCAGGAGTTCGAGACCAGCCTGACCAACATGGTGAAACCCCGTCCCTACTAAAAACCTCCTTTAAAAAAATTAGCCAGGTATGGTGGCGCACACCTGTAGTCTCAGCTACTCAGGAGACTGAGGCAGGAGAATTGCTTGAACCCAGGAGGAGGAGGTTGCAGTGAGCCAAGATGGTGCCACTGCACTCCAGCCTGGGTGACAGAACAAGACTCCGTCTCAAAAAAAAAAAAAAAAAAAAAAAAAAGAAAAGAAAAGAAAAGAAATTAAAGAACAGATAAAACTTAATCTATAGTGATGGAAACCAGAACAGTGGTTGCCAGTGGTGGTGGGGATTTACTGGAAAAGAATGGGAAGAAACTTTCTTGAATTATGGAAATATTCTATATCTTGACTGGTTTGTTGGATACATGAATATATATCTTTGTAAAATAGTTTTTAATTTTACCTAATTTTTTAAAAAATTATCTTCAACACTTAGTTCTCAGCTAGCTCCTCAGTGGAAAAGAGGGGCCTCTGAGGGGAGCAGGTGGAGGCAGGGGAGGTGGAGCTAAAGATAGACACTGCTCTTGTCAGAAGAACAGGATCTCAAACTCATCCAGTCCCTTACTCAGAGCACGTGATTGATGGAGCACACTTCTCCTTGAGAAGAACTCTGAGGGCAATGGGCAACCCTTGTCTGAGCCCCTTACGTTTCCAGAAAGCTAATCTACTGACCCTCTATGGAGTCATTACAACCATAAGTCTTAAATAACCAGTGCTTTAAATTGTGATAAACTAGATATCTTTGCAAACAACATTCAACTTCTAAATTTTGAGAAAGAGGCAAATACATGTAAAAGTTCACATTTCTGATTTTATTTTAACTAGAGATGGGGATCTCGCTATGTTGCCCAGGATGATCTTGAACTCCTGGGCTCAAGCAATCTGCCCACCTTGGCCTCCCAAAGTGCTAGGATTACAGGCAGGAGCCACCATGCACAGCCTGGGATTTTCTTTTCTTTTCTTTTCTTTTTTTTTAAATTTTATTTATTTATTTATTTATTTTTTGAGATGGAGTCTCGCTCTGTCGCCCAGGCTGGGGCGCAGTGGCCAGATCTCAGCTCACTGCAAGCTCTGCCTTCCGGGTTTACACCATTCTCCTGCCTCAGCCTCCCGAGTAGCTGGGACTACAGGCGCCTGCCACCTTGCCTGGCTAGTTTTTTGTATTTTTTAGTAGAGACGGGGTTTCACCGTGTTAGCCAGGATGGTCTCGATCTCCTGACCTCGTGATCCGCCCGTCTCGGCCTCCCAAAGTGCTGGGATTACAGCCTTGAGCCACTGCACCCGGCCTGGGATTTTATTTTCAAAGTGAACTGTTGCAGGATTGATTCCAACAGCCCTTCCCGCTAAGGCCAATCACACCGAAGTTGATGAGGGAAGCGAAGAGTTAGTGGAGAGGGCTCAGCCAAGAGGCTCAAAATCAGCACAAGGAAGATGAGGACTGAAAAGCAGGTTGGAGATTTCAGCCAGGTGGAGGTGGAGGAATAGAAGCCAGATTGAGCTAGGATGAGTGTGGGGAGTGATAAGGAACTGGAGACCAAATTTTCAAGAAGTTTGGCTAAGAAGAAAATAAGATAAACAGGGTATCCAGTGGAGGAGGATGTGGGGTCAAAGAAGCGGTTTGTTTTTGTTTTAAGGCTAATATAAGCATGTTTCAGAGCTGACAGGAAGAGCTGGAAAGTTAGGAGGCGGGGACTGATTGACGTCTCAGGTGTCTGATATGAGGGGAGGGGTGGAATCCTCACCTAGAGAGTGGCTGGAGAGAAAAGACAGACGCCTCTTCCACGGAGAGTGGCAGGAGGAGCACGTGGGCAGAAGGGCAGCTGCGGATGGGGGCAGATGTGCTGGCAGGCAGGAGGACGTTCTTATGTTGATAGACATAAGCCATCTAAAGCCATGGCTTCCAGATTCTCAGTGAAGAAAGTCAAGCTCAGCTGCTGAGAGGAGCGCGGCAGTCTGGAAAGGGCAGGAGGTGGCCGTCGAGAGTGTGCACAGAGTGACAGAGCAGCAGTTCCCACACCTGAGTTTGTGTCAGAATCACTAAGGGCTTGGTGGGCCCAGAACACACCCTCAGTTTCTGAATAGACATAGAAAGGGTTTGCCTTCCTAACAAGTTCCCAGGTGCTGCTGGGGCTGTTGGCCAGGGTCCTTGCTTGGAGAATGACTGGCTAGAGAAGTCAGAGGTGTCCCACCCCGAAGCTCCAAGGGGACCGCTTTACATGGCTGCCACAGGGCCCCCAAGAGGAGGCAGCACGGTGGTCCCAAGGGGCATGATGGCACCACTTTCACCAACAGAACTTAGCAGTCCCTGAGCAGAACCTGGAACCAGAGAGGGGAGCAGGAGAAGCTTTGCCACTTGGGTAAGATGCAAGAACAGAACAAAGAGGATTCAGGTGCTGGCAAGAATGACTGTCAGACTGAGCCGAGGGCTCCTAGCCCAGAGTCACTCTCCTCACTCCCAGGGCAGACTCTCATTTCCCTGTCACTTGTCCACACCCTGTGTCTTTCCAGTTCCCACCCAAATCTCCTGTCTTGCATGGAGCCTGGGCTGCACCACGACCCCACTCACTCTGCTGTCCTTCCCTGAGTCCACAAAACTCAGTATGCGACATGGACCTCCCACTGCCTCCTGGCGCCCCTTGGATTATTGACTGGCTATACTGTACTCCATCAAATCTAAGATGCTATCGCTTGTGAGAGACGTTACTTAATCACTGCCAATTATAATTGTAAAAGATATCTTGATTCCCAAGATGTTAAAATGTGAAGAAACGTGTTTCTTAGAATCCATGGAATATGGATTCTTGAGCATCTACCAGAGCAGTGGCTCTGAGCAGGTGATCTGCAGAGCATGGTGGTCCCCAAGACCCGTTCGGGGGGTCTCCAAGGTCAAAACTGTTTTTTGCAACAATGTAAGATGTTATTTGCCCTTTTCACCTTCATTCTCTCATGCATGCAGTGGACATTTCCAGAGACTACATGTGTGATGACATAGCTTTGATGCCCAATGGAATATATGTATTCTTGTGTCTTAAAACTTCCCGAGTTTTAGTTTCTAATATGGTAAATGTTGATAGATATAAGCCACCTAAACAAAAGCTCTTGGGGTCCTGAAACCAAAAAATTTAGGAATCACCGCACTAGGTTGTACGCCTGGCACTTGGCCAGCACTGAGCCCATGGTCAAGGGTAAGGAGAGGCCTGAAGAGTGCTGAAGGTGCAAAGGAAAGAGACTTATCCCAGCCAATCCAGGAAGGCCTTCCAGGGGAAGGGGAGTACTCGTCTGCCAGTCTCAGGCATGCAGATGCTTCACCCAGGTGGCCCTGTCTTGCTGACCAGAGATTTGTGCCAAACCAGCTTGGCGACTCTGGGTTTAGTCATGCTACTTTCTATCACTATTAACATGAGGCTAATGTGTAGGTCACAGAGGCTGTGACGAAAATTAAACAATAGAATGCACGTGAAAGAATGCCACACATACAAGATTTCACGTGACCACATCTTTGGTGGCTGGGTTGTGTCTGGGGCATCTCTGTTTTCTGCCACAGAGCTTAACACAATGCATGGCACACAGAAGTGCTTGGAAAGCACTGAGTGAAGGAATGCTTGTTGGGGATGTGGCCTAAGCAAGGCGTGGAGCTTGCCTTCTCCAAACACCAGGGTTCACATCGGATCTGGAGCAGGTGATGAGCAGTAGCCCATACCACCTTCCTCTCTGGCTCTGGGCCAAACCAGATTCCTCCTGTCTCCTCCAAACCATCTGTCTTCTTCCACCTCCCCATTCCCTCCCCTAGTTCCCCAGGCTGGTGGCCTTAGCATCAGTTAGACTTTCTTCTTTCTCCACCTGTCTGTCCTCAAGGCTGCTAGGTTCATCCAAGATCTGAGCCAAGATGTCCGGGTCTGGGACATGGGCGCTAAGGGCCCAAGGCAGCTGCAAAAGACCTGAAAGGTAAGAAGAGAGATCAGTGGAGGACCCTGGACTGTCCTCAAGAAGCTGGCGGACTCCCCTGCCCTCCACTGGCAGCCCAACAGCAGAACCAAAGCGGACAATTCAGCACAACTTGTGTGTGTTGCTGGGCGCTGTCCCTGGCCCAGTCTGTACCAGGAACAAAGAGGAAAGATTCAGGGCGTTAGTGCCAAGAGCAGCCATCCCAGCAACAGAAGCCCCTGCCTCCCCAGTACCCGTGATACTTTGCAGAAGCAGAGTCTTGAGTGGAACCCGAGCCTCTGATACCCGCCCTGGGGGTCTTCCCACCACTCTCGCCAGGGTCCTCCTGGATGAATGAGACAAGGGCAGTTCAGGAGGTCACCCAATAACTGAGGTCGCAGCAACACAAAGGAGTCAGGGAGCAGGAGCGGCCTTCCCTTCTCCACTCCTGGCGGCTCCAGCGTGCACCCCAGGGCGCCCCAGGAAGGTTTTGCAGGAATAAAGAATGAAGGCAGAAGCAAGATGGAGAATGAAGGAGGCGTGGATGGCTTCAGAAGGCAAGACGGAGGCAGCAGGCGCCTGCCTCAAAGTCTCCTCCCTGAGCCAAGGACAGGTCGGAGGAGGGGGGCGTGCGGGCAGGTACAGCGGAGGCTCCAGCGTTTCTAAAGGGGAAGATCTGAAGTGGGGCAGGAGAGACGCGGGAGTTGTCTGGAAGCTGCATTTGCCTGGCAAACACTGGGTTAACAAAGACTTGAGTTGCGGGGGATGCTGGCCCTGGAGAGGGAACGCGAAGGGATTATGCTACAGAGAACGGATTCGAGCGTGACGGCTGAATGAATGAGTGAGCGAGTGAGTGAGTGAGTGACTGTGCGAGCGAGCGGCAGAGGGAACTCCGACCCGTCCCAGGTGCGGAGCCGCGCGCCCGGCAGGGGTCACTGCGGGCCCCGCGGGTGGGAAGGGGGCGCAGGCGCGGCGGGCGCCGGGGCCCTCCCGCCGGGACGGGGCGGGGAGGGCTGGGGGTGGGGTTAGAGAGAGGGACGCGAGCGGGATCCAAACTTCCGGTGCCTGCAGAGCTCGGAGCGGCGGAGGCACCGACCGAGGCTGCACCGGCAGAGGCTGCAGGGCGGACGCGCGGGCCGGCGCAGCCATGGTGAAGATTAGCTTCCAGCCCGCCGTGGCTGGCGTCAAGGGCGACAAGGCTGACAAGGCGTCGGCGTCGGCCCCGGCGCCGGCCTCGGCCACCGAGATCCTGCTGACGCCGGCTAGGGTGAGAGGGTCTGGGGCTCAGGCGGGGGGGCGGGGGGGCGGGGGACCCAGGCGCGCCCCGTCGGCTCTGGGGACTGCCCGAGGCGCATCAGGGCCCCAGTGCCTGGGGTGGAGCAGGGTTGGGTAGTCTCGAATGATTGCTTATCCTAGAGTGAGGAGGGGGCTTGAGTCCCGTATTAAAGCGGCAGCCAAAAGCCGAAGTCCCAAGAGTAGGAGGAGTCTGGTTCTGGTCCTCAGGTGGAGAAGCGCTCGAGGTCTCTTCCAAAAGTGGGGGCCCCTCGCCGCCTGATAGGGGGAGGGGGCTGGTCCGACGAAGTTCAAGGAATGTTGGTGGGGGGTACGCGTCTGGTTCCAATCAACTGGGAAAGCCGCGAGTCGAGTCCCCAGGTGGGGGATGGGAGGAGGGTTAGACGTAGTTTTTCCAAAGTAGGGAGGTGGGACCTGATTGGCTGGGGAATTGGGGGTAGGGGGGTCTGGTACCAACAAAGAGGGTGGGGCCGTTGATTTCCTCCCAAATTGGGGGCTGCGGGGGACAGAGGATGTGCTGCTTGGCCTGCACCGGAATTGACAAACCAGAAAGTGATGGAATGGAAATCAGCCAGAACCGACGGGGCTGAGCTTCTGGACGTCGGGGGTCTGAGGCCGGGCGCCCCCTTCCCACCCCACGCCCTGCCGTCTGGGCCTCCCTGCTCCTCTCTCGTTTCTCCATTCCCAGCCTCTCGCTGGGCTGTCCCCCGACCCCACGGGGAGGGTTCCCAACTGCCCCAGTGCCCTCGAATCCTGGGACCCCGGGCTCTGTGTGCGCCCCCGCCGCCCCCCATCCCCACCCCACCCCCACCCCAGCTTCCTCCGCCTTCCCTCTGGCCTGGGGGAGAGAAGGCATTTCCGCTGTGGAAAACTGTCTGAGCTGCGTGCCTTGTGTCCGGGAAGGGCCCCCAGGGGGCAGAACGCGTGGCGGGCAGGGACAGGGAGGGAGGGAGAGCTGGCCCAGCCAGGTTTTATTGTGCCCGGCAAAGGTATCTACGTGGGCGCCGCCCCCAGCGGTCTTGTGGCGCACCAAGCCCATGTCCTGCCCGCCTCCCCACCCCACACTGAGGCAGGACTGAGAAAGTCTTTGTCCACTGCTTCCCCCCTTCCTGCTGCAGGCTTCCGAAGAGTCTCCCTGAACGCCTAGCCCCCTCCCCAGGTTTTGTGGCTCAGATTCAGTCTTGCCTGGGGCATTAAGGGGCCTGCAGAGGATGACCTGGACCCTGGAGGAGGGGGCACTGGAGAGGGCCATCAGAGTTGGGTGTCAGCCTGGGCAGAGACACTGAGTGAGGAATGCCAGAAGACTGAGAAACCCCTGCCCTTTTATGGTGGTGGCTCAGAGCCACAAGATTCAACCACCACCTAGGCCAGGTTGGGAGTTGCTGTGCACCCCATCAGAGCAGCTCCCCCCTTCATCTGAAGCTTAGGTGGAGGGGAGGCTCCATGTTTGAAGAAGATGGTTCTGCAGCTTTAAAAGTTTGCAAGGGGTTCTTCAAGCTTTGTTTTCTTTGGAAAGGAAGCTGCCCTCCACTCAGCCTGGGGAGGGACAGTGATGGGGGCAGGAGGCAGCACGCTTGCCCATCTCTTTTCCTAGCCATCTCTTCCTGGAGATATTTGAGGAGGGAGGACCAGGTCAGACAGTGGGAGGGTGTCATTCCAACTCCATCAGAAGGTCCCCCAGATTTTGCAGGAGCGGCACATTCTCCAGCCGCAGCCTGCTGATGGCATGGGGTTGGGCGGTCTGACAGAGACCTGCGTCTCCGGGCATAACTGACATCCTAGCTTCTGGCTTCTCATCAGGCTCTGAAATTGAGCGTCGTTTCTTCCCCCTCACCCAGCATGAAATGGAAATATCAACATCTTCCTGCGTGCTCTTTGTAATGGCCTTGAGCCTGCTGAGTACCTCCTCCCCAAAACTTTGTTAGTTGGACAGGGTCCCCTCCCTCTCTAATTGGCAAGGGGGAGCTTGGAGTATGCGATCTGGGGAAAGAATTTGAATCCTAGCACCTTTAGGACAGAACTGCATGTTAGTAAACTTTCACAGCTTCCCGAGGCCCTGGCAGGGTGCAGAGGGACTTGAGGTGTTGCACGTTGGCTCTGCCCATCACCTGCTAGATTTGGAGCCTTGGAAACAGTTCACTTCTGCGGGCCTCCTGTTGCCCCACTTGGCCAGTGGGCACATTTCCTCCTCACCCAGTTTCTGGCAAGGAGCCAGGCCTCCTCTCCTGCCCCCAGCAATGAGCAGGCAGGAGGCCCATTTCTCAGCTGTGGCTCAGCGAGCTGAAAGCGATGGCAGCCAGGAGGCTGCTTTCTCAGGGCAGGGCGTGTAGATTTTGTCCCATGCTGTTGGGGATGCCCGGGAGATTATTAAAACATTTCTTCTGGCTGGCAGTGACCCCAGAACCCTCCTTGGTGTCTGAACTGGACTCCAAAACAAGATTTATTTTATTTTGTCTATTTTTTTGTTATTATTTATTATTATTATTATTATTTTGAGACAGAGTCTCACTCTGTCACCCAGGCTGGGGTTCAGTGGCATGATCTTAGCTCATTGCAACCTTCACTTCCAGGTTAAGTGATTCTCCTGCCTCAGCCTCCCAAGTAGCTGGGATTACAGGCACCTGCCACCATGCCCGACTAATTTTTGTATTTTAGTAGAGACGGGGTTTCACCATGTTGGCCAGACTGGTCTCAAACTCCTGACCTCAGGTGATCTTCCCACCTCAGCCTCCCCAAAGTGTTGGAATTACAGGCATCAGCCCCCGCGCCCTGCCCAAAACAAGATTTAAAAAGTGATCCCTGGGAGGAGCACTCAGTGATTGTGTGTTGGGGCAGTTCTTGACCTGTGTCCAGGCCCGGAGTGAGGGCGGGGTGGGGGCAGGGTGAGGCGGCAGGAGCACCCTCTCGGTGGGCACTGCCCTTGCTTCTGAGCAAAAACTGCAACACAAGGAGGATTTTGTCTGTGGACCTGAGGCTGGAAGGAAGTGCCTCGGTGGGCCAGGGAGGGATGGGGGTGGGGGCCAGCTGGGCTTCCAGCTGCCCAGCCTCCCCACGTGGTGTTTTGACTCTGAGATAATGAGGAGCCTGCGCTGATGGGCCGCTGGAATACTGCCAGCTTGGGAAGTGGGCTGGACCGGAAGCACCCCGTGGGGCAGCAAAGCACCCCCTCACAGCACCAACTGGATCTCTCTTCCCCTTTGGGGGCCCACTGGCTGGCCGTGCCCCTCTTAGCCCACCCCTTCTCCCCACACCCTGCCTGTGCCTGCATTCACACACACACACACACACACACACACACACACACACGCATGCACAAATGTGGGCATGTAGAGGCTCAGGAGCTGGGGGCTGCAAGGGGAGAAAAACAAGTTAAATACAATCATCTTCTTTCCTCTGTAATTTTCTCCTTGGCATTTGCCTTTGATTAATGGTCCTGTGTCACCCCCTCCCCAGCCTGCATACCTGGGGATCAGATTTCACTTTCCTTGTGTGTCCTGGCCTCAAGCCCTTGGCAGAAGGAGCTGGGTCTCCTGGAGTGGTTGGGGGAGGGTCCCGTGCCAGCCAGGAGGGCAAATCTGGCCAGCTTGGAGCCCTATTCCAGTGTCCTGATGCCCACTGGCCAAGAGGGCCTGGCCCGAAAGGACCTTGTGAAGCGGTGGCCCTGCTCCGTCAGGTCCTTCCCTGTGGCAGCGTGGGGACTTTCAGGGCTGTCGTCCATTCCTGGGATTTGGCACCCCGGCAGGCCCCACGGTGGCTTTTCTGCTTTCCTGCTGCTTCTCTCTCCATTCCCTCATTTCTGCCCGCTTCTCTCAGCAGTCCTTGCATGTTTCAAGACCGTCAGCAGATTGCCAGTGAGGATGACTTTCTCTTAGTGTGGAGAAAAAATGTTTATGGTGAAAACACAGAGGCATAACCTGGCCAGCCCCTCTATCCCCTACCCCACTCTCTCCCAGGTTCCCCTCCCCAGGAGGGCTCTTCCGGCAGTGCGCTTTTGTTCTCTGGAGGTGCCTTGACTATCAGGGATGGAAGAGAAGAGGGACTTCACCTGGCCCAGCCAAGCTGAGAGCGCATCTGCGCAGATGCTGCCCATGGGGCCTGCGGTCTTGAATGGAGGACAGGAGAGTGACTGGGGACCCCCGACCCTGTTGGCAGATGGCATCTGTGCCTCTGGACCACTGGGCTCTGTGTGCTCAGGTGGACAATGTTTGGCCACTCTCCTCTCCCCCAGCTAGGCTCTGTCCTGAACCATACAAAACACACACACTTGATGGGTGCCCTGGCCTCTGTGGTCTGGAGCCTGCGAGAGAAAGCTGCTGAGGACCAGGAGAGATGTGGTGCGATGAGACCGCCCCCCTAACCCCCATCTTCCCTGTTCTCAGCCTGGGCCTCAGGAGCGTTTCTGGCTGCCGAACCCCTCCAGGCAGGCTGCAATCTGCAATCATACTTGCAGTTAATTTGGACATTGTTACTAGGGGCCAGGCCGGGAAGCGCTCCCCTCCAGCCTTGGGGGTCTACCGAGTGAATGCTACAGTTGACTGATTTCCCCCTGACCATTTTGGCCCTGGTTTTGGTAAATCATTTAATGAGTGCCCCCGTGGGTCTCAGTTCAAACTATCAGGGAGAGGCCCAGGCCTCTCTCAGGTCCCTGGACTTCTGGCTCATGCGCCCTTCACTCCGAGAGCTCTGTTGCCTTGGAAACAATACGCAATATTTTTCTACTTTCTAAATGGGAGCCCCCGTCCCCAGATGCCTCGCTGTAACTGCTTCCTGTGGGGAGCAACATGTTTCTGAGTCTACAGCATGATAGGTGGAGCACCTGGGGTCTCAGGAAGGCGGGCCATTCGGCCATCTTTCTAGTGACCTGGGCATCAGGGATCCCGAGGGGCCAGGGCTCTGGGTTGAGCCCAGGCTCCCTGATGCCCCACTGTCCCCAGACAGGTGTAAATACCCTGAGATCACAGGCTGCTTTGAGGGCCAAAGGGACAGTGAGGGCTCCAGGGCTTTGGAGTTTGAGCCTCGGTGTTGATTGGGCACAGTAGGCAGAGGCAGCACTGGGGCGGGATTTAGGGGTTCTCCCTCTGTGTGGGGCTTTATGGAGGAAATGCCTTTGCCTCCAAGCAGGGACATCTGTGCTTTCCCGTCTGCTTCCTGGTAGCCTGGAATGCTCCCTTCTGCACTTCTGCTCACGATGGTGCCTCTGGGGGCTTGGCTCTGCAGGTTGGAGGGGAGCTGGGAGGGTGGCAGGGTGGCTGAGCCCTGCTGTGTGCTGGGGGGTATCAGCAGGGCCGTGAAAGAGGAGTACCCACTGCCAGTCTAGGTAAGGTGGGGGATCCCCAGCCTTCACAGTGAGGGGTCTTGGCAGGAGTCCCTGCCCTTCTCAGCCACACCTGCCACTGCTGCTCTTCAGCTGGGGCCATGGAAGCCTCACCTCCTCCCTGCTCTGCCTTCTCCAACCTCCCTCTCTGGGGCCTCTGAGCCCGGCCCCTCCCCCAGCACAGGGAGACATGGGAGCCAGTTCTGCAGCCCAGCGGAAAGGCGGAAAGGTGGACAGGCAGGCGAAAGGCGGAAAGGCGAGGCTGCCCTTTGCTATGAAGCTAGCAGGCCTCACCTTGTCGGTGAATTTGACTTGTGGAACAGGCCCTCGGGCTCTCACATGTAGCACTTTGACTTTTTTTTTTTTTTTTTTTTCCTTTTTTGTCTTTCCGGTTGTTAGCAATCTCACAAGCTAGCTTCTTTGGTTTTCCAGAATGCAGAAGCAAAAGTCTGGCCACAGTGCAACCTCAACAGCTGTCCACGGAGGCAGCCCTAAAAAGGAAAGGCTCGGCTGATAAAGATCTGCTATTTTTATCTAGTACTTTATCCTTTACAAAGGGCTTTTAGGTTCTTTGTCTGGTTTAATCCCAGCAAAACCCCTGTCACGCAGAGTCTGCTCACATTTTGCATGGGAGACCCGAGGAGGGGGAGGTTGCAGCGCCCCCCTGGGCCTGTAGCCCCACTTAACCCCTAAATACAATCTGCGCCTGGTGTATGTTGTGTCCTAAGGGCAGGATTCACAGCTGCTGTAGGCAGCCTGGCCTGTGTCAAGGTCAGCCACCTTTCCTTAAGACCTGCTCAGGAGCGCCAGAAGGGCAGGAGGGCATCCCGGGCGCCTGGTTTGCAAGAGCTCCTGGGTGGCTTGATCCCTGGGAGATGCCAGCAGAATGTGGCACCCCCGTCTCTTGCAGCTCCCAGGAGTCCATTGGAAAATCGGAGCCCTTTAGTCCCCACCCCCTCTGGCCAGCAGCTGTCCCTGAGGGCCCTGTGTACTGTGGCCATGCCCGCCACTTGCTGGTGACCTTAGTTAGTGACCCTGGCTGCTGAGGACATGACAGTGGGTGGGTGGTCCATATGATCACGGGGCCGCTAAAGCGGGGCAAGGTGGGGACAGGCCCCAGGCCTCCTCATGGGCCAGGCAGTGAGGGCAGTGGTTTGACCTCCCACACCCTCCAGGCAGGCTCCCTTGCGGGCAGACTTGAGGGTCAGGGTGCAGGACAGGCAGGGGCACCCCACGGTGAGGATGCTGGGGGCCGGCTGACCTGCTCATGCATGTCCCCAGTGAAGGGAGGGTCCTCCAGACGTTTTCTGTTCTTTTCCAAAGCAGGGCAGGTCAGACCCTCAGCTCCCCAGGGCCCAGGCCCCACACTCCCCTGTGCTCTAAAAGGGTGGGAGGTGAAACCTGAGGAGCACAGCAGGAGCCCCCAGGGCAGGACCCGTGTGCTGTGCTAAGAGATTGGGCCTGTCCTGAGTCACTTAGGCCTGAACCACACCCCCTCCAGGGGGAAGGGAGAAAGGAAATCTGTTCCCATCCCAGAACGTCTGGCTGGAAAGGGCCTGAGAGGTCACTTGGTCTGACCTGCTCATTTTGCAGATGGGGAAGCTGAGGCCCAGAAAGTGCTAAGCAGACAGGTAGTGGCAGAGCCAGAATGGGAAGCTTCAGGCTCTGGGGCTAGATCCCCTCCCCTCCCCTATACTGCGGCAGTCTGCAGGAACTGACCTCTAACCTCGCTCTTGGCCGTATCTGGACACCATGGAGGAGGGATTAAATGGTGAACATTGGAGGCAGAGACTGGCCCTGGGGCTTTTGCAATATCTCCAAGGGTGAGCAAGGGGCCAGGGGAAGGCATGGGAGGTGGAGAGGAGAACAAACAGCAAATTGACCAAGCTCACCTGGCTGGCCCTTGGTCAGTGCTCTGGGTAAAGCAGTTTTATTGAATTTTATACTCACATACCTACATCCACCACCCCACAACGTGTGGCCTGGAGATGGGTTAGGTTGGCTTCTTGGCAGCCCTGCAGCTATGATCTTGAGCCCAATCCTGGCTCCCAGAGCACATTTTTCCAGAAGCCTTCTAGCCCGGCCTTCCGGACATTTCTCTTCTGGCAGGAGCTCCCTGGTGTATGGAAGCTTCCGGGCTTCATCCTGTAGCTGTTACACCACTTGTAACAGCCTGCTTGACTGTGCTGGTCGGTGCCTGTGGGGGGCTAGTGTGGATCGCAGGCCTAGAGCTCCCTGGCTGGGGACAAGCACCCATGCCTAGACCCCATGGGGCTCCTGGAGCCCCTGCCCCCATCAGTCACGGCCTCCTTGGTGGAGTTAAGCAGCCTTTATGCAGCCTGCCCACCTCCCGTTGCCCTCATTTTAGTCTACCCTCTGCCCCTTGGTTTTAGAGTGAATCTTGTCACTCCCCAGCTCAAAAGCCTTCCCCAGGCTCCCCATTACCCAGAGCAGCGGCTCCCAGCCTGCCTGGTGTGTCTCGATTCCTATAGACATTTCTAAGTCCCTGAAGTCACCGAGGCCAGGTCGGTGCATCCCCCATCTTCCGTTTGAAATAATATAGCATGGTCACGGCTGGTATAAGCAAGAGGCCTAAGAGCTCAGATAACTCAAAACGTACCTGCTGAACCCGGTGCATCCCTTTCAGTGACTTCCAGGTGTGTCTCGGTTTCTCTTTTGAGTGTGTCTTGGTTTCTCTTTCAAGGTTTGTCTCAGTTTCACTTTAGCCAGGACGAGTCCAGGTGACCCTGGTGGGCCTTCCCTTCCCTTCCAGGTGTCATCCCTTTCCCCCAGGACTCCCTCCGGGCCCAGCCAGAGGGTGAAGCCTGACTCAGGGAAGGGGGTATTTCCAGGGGAGGGGCCCTGGCCCCCACTGACCCAGCTTTGCTGTCCACAGGAGGAGCAGCCCCCACAACATCGATCCAAGAGGGGGGGTTCGGTGGGCGGTGTGTGCTACCTGTCAATGGGCATGGTCGTGCTGCTCATGGGCCTGGTGTTCGCCTCCGTCTACATCTACAGATACTTCTTCCTTGCGCAGGTGAGGGGCCGGGCCGGGAGGGGGCCTCGAGAAAGGGTCACATCTAGAGAGGCGTGCAGGGAACGGAAGTGCCTGCAAGGGGGCAGCAGGAAGCCCCGGACATGCCCTCAGGTGGGAGTGAGTGCCCAGCCAGCCCACAAGACTGGGGTACCCCCTCCTCCTTGGGGCGTCCTTGGATGCAGGCCAGTCCCACCTTTAGCCCCTTGTCCTGGAGAGCCAAGCATGAATGCAGGTGACAGCACTGGGCCCGCCCCACAGGGCCACCCTGGGGAATTCTCACCAGAAACTCAGGTCCAGCGGAAACGAACTGCAGTCCCCCTCCAGAGATCAGACTCTGCACCTGCGGGTCACGCTTTAAGGCTGACCTGATTCTGCCTGTGCATGGACATCTGGGTTACCAAACAAGAGGGGGAGAGGGGTGGGTACAGGCGGTCTCCACCACCGCCTTCCAGAAGCGGGAGGGCGTCCTTACTGGCACCTGTCACCCCCCTCCCCAGGGGACCTGAGCACAAAGCTAGGCCAACCAGGACCTGGGGGGGAGGGAGTCGCTGTGTGGTTGGAAATGAAGGTAGGTAAATTGAAAGGATAAACCTACGTACAACTCACAGGGAACCTGAGGGTGGCACAAAGGTTGGGACTTGCCAGTCTTTTATGACCCAAGTGACCTCCCACTCCTAAGCATTTACCTTTGTTGTCCCCCAGTTTTTCCACGATGGAAATTGCTTAAGAGTTTGCATTCCTGGGGCTTTCCCCTTGAAAGCTCAGCTCACACACACCTGTCAACTGCCCTTTTTGTGCAGCATCCCCCTGCCCCGCCCCACCCCCTCCATGACCTGCGTCCCCCTTGTTCCAGGGTCCTGTCCAGGACCCTCCCCCAGGCCTCTTCCTGTTGTGGCCCTACCCTAGGACCTGGTCCAGCATTTCCTGGTCTCCTCTGTCCCACCCTCAACTCACACCCTTCTCCCCACACCCCAATTCGGTGTGTGGACACCTCCCATCAGCCCCTGGGTCTGTGCCCTGGGACAGTATTCGGGGTGTCCAGCCACAGTGGGACACAGCCCCAGAGCCTC
Organism: Macaca mulatta; assembly: GCF_049350105.2. Taxonomy (NCBI): domain Eukaryota; kingdom Metazoa; phylum Chordata; class Mammalia; order Primates; family Cercopithecidae; genus Macaca; species Macaca mulatta. Next base: position 136,129,093 of record NC_133417.1, read on the forward strand.
GTCTTCCCTGGGCTCTCATCCCTGCACAGCTTGCAGGAGCCCCCATGCTGCAATGACTCATCCTCCCTGGAGAACTTGCACTGAATCAAACAGAGACAGTGCAATCCTGCCCATCCCAGGCCAGGCAGTCCCAAGCATGCATCTACAGGCTCCTCCAGGAGCCCCCTCCAGAAGTAAGAGTGGGCAGACTGGCCCGCCCGGCCATTCAGTTGATGGGATCGCGCCAGGCTGCCTGGCCTCCGTTACTGATGGAGTGACTGGACTGGCCCGCCAGACACAGTGTCTGTCAAGGTTTCTCCAAGACAGGGGTCAGGGATGTCCAGGAAGGGTGATGGCACTTGTCCGAGGCTGGACGTGGAGATAACCGTGGTGGGGGCACGAGACCCTAACAGTGTTGCCTCCAGCTCCACCTCCCCACCTGCCATGTTAGGCCCCTCCAGGTCTGCAGGCCAGGACAGCAGGTGACGGGAAAGGCAGGCGTGCACAGGCCTAGGTGCCCAACTCTTAGGTTCGTCCCTGTGGACCCCCTGCCAACCCCAGGCTCTTTCTCTGGTGTCTGCACCTCTGTGGAGGGCACAGAGGTGGCCAGGTCCTACTCCTGCTGGTCCACTCCATTTCCCAGTCACAGACTCAGGGAATTGGAGGCCAGAAGGGCCTTAGGGATCATCATGCTTTACAGATGGGGAAACTGAGGCCCACAGAGGTCTGCTACCTAGGACCTGGCAGACCCAGCTCATCCTCCCTCCCATTTGTGAAGCTGGGAAGCTCCTTGCCCAAGACTCAGCTCATCTCCTCACTGGCAGTCCCAGACCCTGACCTGATGCCCCACCGTCTCAGTGTCTCCATCTGCAAAATGGGTCTCACAGTCCCTGCTCTTCTTGCTTCCCCAGGCTTTTGGGGCATGCAGTGGACAGGTAGGCAGAGGGGACCTTGCGGAGTGCACTGTATGACCAGCCTCTCTGACTGTCTGTCTGTCTCCGTCTCCACCTTGCTCAGCTGGCCCGAGATAACTTCTTCCGCTGTGGTGTGCTGTATGAGGACTCCCTGTCCTCCCAGGTCCGGACTCAGATGGAGCTGGAAGAGGACGTGAAAATCTACCTCGACGAGAACTACGAGCGCATCAATGTGCCTGTGCCCCAGTTTGGTGGCGGTGATCCTGCAGACATCATCCATGACTTCCAGCGGGTGAGGCTGGCCAGGGCCTGGGGGGTGGGCAGGTGTCCCGGGGACCCAGGGCAAGGGGAGCAGGAGTGAAAGGAGACTCCTAGAGTACAGCAGGTGTCTATGGTTAGGCTTACCAGGCTCTTCAAGACGCTGCATTTCTCTTGCTGGCAACAGTGGTTCTCGCCGAGTGTGAACTAGCTGAGGCTGATTTGCTCCTTGGCCTCCTGCCAGCTGCACGCTGGCTGTCATGGCGGGGCCAGTGTATTGTATCGAGGGGTAGTACATACACCATTGAGTGCACTGCGTGTACAGCTCAGTGGGTTTCTGCAGAGTGGGTCTCGTGCATATTCATGTCACCCCCATGGGGCCTGGGACGGGGCATCTCGCGCTGAGGTCCAGGCTGGCCCAGGAATGGCTGGCCCTCACAGGTTTCATAAATGCACAGCTGGGATGTTACCATGTTTCCCAAACCTCAGCTCTGTAAACATGAGAAACTTGGTAACAACAGAGGCGTTTAGCAAATAGCTGCTATTTTCCTCTATCATGTGGCATCTTCTACAACAGGCTAAGAGAAGAGCAGGAAAAGGGAGTGCGCACCCAGGTGTTCAGGAGTCTGGGGTGGCCTGCTGCTGAAGGCCCAGGGCCCCAGGAAGGCATGGTGGGATTCCTGCCCCTGCTGGCCAAAGCTTCTCTTGCAGCCCTGCCCAGGTTAGCTGTCACCTCCTGCAGAGACTGACCCGGCCCCTTCTCCTCCCAGGGTCTGACCGCATACCATGACATCTCCCTGGACAAGTGCTACGTCATCGAGCTCAACACCACCATCGTGCTGCCCCCTCGCAACTTCTGGGAGCTCCTCATGAACGTGAAGGTGCGCAGGGGGTTGGGGGGGTGTCTGCAGCGTCCTGTCCCTCCCTTGCCCCCTGTCTCATGGAGGCTAGGTCTGAGGTGCAGGAAGTTCCTGTGTCAGGGGTTGGGGAAGCAAGAGACGTTGCTGTCACCTGGGCCCTGTACCCAGATTGGTCTCGCCTCTGCTATCCCCCTGCTTCCACATCTCCAGAGTCAACGCCCTGAGACCGGCTTCCTTAGTGTTCAAGGTTGTACCCTGGGTACAGACTCGTGCACACGCCATGGCTCCTGGCAGCACAGGCGCAGGCACCAGGCACAAGGCGGGAAGTGCCTGGGGACATCAGAAGGGCCAGCCCAGGGGCCTCTGGAGGAGGAAGGTGGGCTGGCATTTTGGGTGAGGGGTTGGAGGAAAGCCTGAGGGACTGACTCACTGCGGCGGCCACCTCGTTTTGCAGAGAGGGACCTACCTCCCACAGACGTACATCATCCAGGAGGAGATGGTGGTCACAGAGCACGTCAGTGACAAGGAGGCCCTGGGGTCCTTCATCTACCACCTGTGCAACGGGAAAGACACCTACCGGCTCCGGCGCCGGGCAACGCGGAGGCGTGAGTGGCTGGCTTCACCCACTGTAGCCCCTGTCCCGCGCCCCAGACCGTAGTTATCTTCAGACAGTGCCTAGCCCAGCTGTCAGACAGCTGAGATAGCAGCAGCAATAACAGCTAGCGTTAGCAGAGAACTTCCGTGTGCCGGGCAATGCTGTGTGCCCTTTATGACCTCTTTTTTTTTTTTTTTTTTTTTTTTTGAGGTGGAATTTCACTCTTGTTGCCCAGGCTGGAGTGCAATGGCACGATCTCGGCTCACCGCAACCTCCGCCTCCCAGGTTCAAGCAATTCTCCTGCCTCAGCCTCCCTAGTAGCTGGGATTATAGGCATGTGCCACCAGGCCCAGCTAATTGTGTATTTTTAGCAGAGACGGGGTTTCTCCATGTTGGTCAGGCTGGTCTCGAACTCCCGACCTCAGGTGATCCACCTGCCTCGGCCTCCCAAAGTGCTGGGATTACAGGCGTGAGCCACTGCGCCCGGCCTTCTTTATGACCTCTTAAGAGTGTAAGTCATTCTCATCCGCATTATTATTTTTGCTGCCCATTTTAAAGATGAGGAAACAGGTACAGAGAGGTTAACACCCCGGAGGTCACACAGCAGGGAGGTGGCAGACGTGGGCAGGCTGACTCCAGCTCTCGAGCTCTCCCCATTTGTCACTGTGCTCTCTGGGTGAATCTGCGCCGGGTGTCACTTCCTGGCCCTCCTGTGGCTCAGGCTGAGGCTGGTGGTCTTTCTGACTCGGCCAGGATGTAGGCCTCACTGGGGTTTTCTGTTTCCTCCCAGGGATCAACAAGCGAGGGGCCAAGAACTGCAACGCCATCCGCCACTTCGAGAACACCTTCGTGGTGGAGACGCTCATCTGTGGGGTGGTGTGAGGCCCCCCTCACCCAGAACCCCCTGCCGTCTTCCTCTTTTCTTATTTCCGGCCACTCTCTGGCCCTCCTCCTTCCCCCTGCTTAGCTTGTACTTTGGACGCGTTTCTGTAGAGGTGACATGTCTCTCCATTCCTCTGCAACCCTGCCTGCCTCCCTGTACCAGAGCCGTGATCTCTCTGGGGGGCCCCCATCTCTGCTGACCTCCTGGGTGTGGCGGAGGGAGAGGGGATGCCACAAAATGTTTCTGTGTCCCACTGTCTTGAAGCTGGGCCTGCCAAAGCCTGGGCCCACAGTTGCACTGACAGCCCAAGGGGAAGGACCAGTTCTGGGAGCTGCGCATGTGAGGCCCTGGGCAAAGGGATAGGGCTAGGGGGTGCGGCATGGGCTTCAGAAATATCTGCACAATTAGAAAGGTCCCCAAAAGCTTTTTCCTTGGAGGGTACACTTTCTTCACTGTCCCTATTCCTAGACCTGGGGCTTGAGCTGAGGATGGGACCACGTGCCCAGGGATGGACCCACCAGAGCACAAGGGAAGGTGACTGCCTGGGGGTGTCCCGGGGACTCCTGTCAGTGCCTTCAGCCCACCAGCAGGAGCCTGGAGTTTGGGGAGTGGGGATGAGTCTGTCAAGCACAATTGTTCTCTGAGTGGAACCAAAGAAGCAAGGAGCTAGGACCCCCAGTCCTGCGCCCCAGGAGCACAAGCAGGGTCCCCGCAGCCAAGGCAGTGGGATGGGCTGCTGAGGAACGGGGCAGGCAAGGTCACTGCTCAGTCATGTCCACGGGCAACGAGCCGTGGGTTCTGCTGAGTAGGTGGAGCTCGTTGCTTTCTCCAAGCTTGGAACTGTTTTGAAAGATAACACGAGGGAAAGGGAGAGCCACCTGGTACTTGTCCACCCTGCCTCCTCTGTTCTGAAATTCCATCCCCCTCAGCTTAGGGGAATGCACCTGTTTCCCTTTCCTCCTCACTTCTGCATGTTTTTACTGATCATTCGATATGCTAACCGTTCTCAGCCCTGAGCCTTGGAGAGGAGGGCTGTAATACCTCCAGTCAGTCTCTGGGGATGAAACTCTTAAATGCTTTGTATATTTTCTCAATTAGATGTCTTTTCAGAAGTGTCTGTAGAACAATAAAAATCTTTTACTTCTGACCTTGACTTGAGTGTGGCTGGAGGGGAGATGGGTGTAGGAGGGGTGCTCCGGGCAGAGTCGAGGAGCTGGACCTCGGGGGCAGCAGGCAGGGAGAACGCTGCAGACCTTGACATCTGGCCCCTAAAGAGCTGGACATCCTGGAGTCAGCCAAGGAGTGTGGGATATCTCCCTTCGTAGCACCCTGGATCCCCACGACCGCTCTCTGAGCCAGGTAGAGTTCACACTTTCTGGGTGAGGAGGGGAACAGGGCTGGGAGAGCTTACTGACTCGCCCAAGGTCATGCTGCTTTATGTGCCTGTAAACCACCCTGTAATGTTCTACCTGGCAGATGACATCATTATTGCATGTCCTTAAGCACAAGGGCGGTGTCCTATTCTCCACCATGTCTGGACAATTTGTAACCATCGGGGGATCTGAAGTGAGATTTTGTGTGATAATCACAGGGTCACATTCTCCAGAGAATTCTGGAAGCAGCAGCAGAGCTGGCCAGAGCCATGGCTAAACGGACCCCAGAGGTGGGAACTGTACCCTGCCCTGGGGACCAGTATGGGTACCCACCCGCTTGGTGCTGTTAAGCCTCAGTATCCAGTGAGGGCCATAAAATACTCAAATTAGTGCAGACACACCTTGTTCCCAGATCCCAAGGCAATCATGCAAAGACATCAGGTTTTTTTTTATATTTGCTGATTGAAATGCAATGCAATCACAATTAAAATGCCAACTGGATTTATTTGTTAACTTGACACAATAAATTCTTTTGAGGAAAGTAAACAGAGAATCGTCAGGTAGGTCCTATAAAGGGTAAAGAACAGCCCTCCAGATATAAAGCATTATACACCACAATAATTAAGGAGTTTGGTGTAGCAAAGGCAGAGCCCAGTGCAACCCAATAGAGGGCCCAGACATTGACTTAAATTACATGAAAATTTAATATACGATTGTGGCAGCATTTCCAGTTAGTGGAAGATGTGGGTTTGCTTTTTTTTGAGATGGAGTCTTGCTCCTGTCACCCAGGCTGGAGTACAGTAAGGCAATCTGGGTTCACTGCAACCTCCCCCTCCCAGATTTAAGCAATTCTCCTGCCTCAGCCTCCCAAGCAGCTGGGATTACAGGCGTGCATCACCACACCTGGCTAATTTTTATTTTTTTAGTAGAGACGAAGTTTCCCCATGTTGGCCAGGCTGGTCTCAAACTCCTGACCTCAGATGACCCGCCCGCCTCAGCCTCCCAGAGTGCTGGGATTACAGGTGTGAGCCATTGTGCCTGGCCCACATGGGTTATTTTTAATGGAATAGCAGGATAGCCATTTTGACAAAAAATCTGGATTCTACTTCCGTAGAACAAGATTAATGCTGGATGGATCAGAGATTTTAATTGTGAAATGAAACTATGAAAGTACTTGAAGAGATTATTTAAAAGATAATCTTGGAGGAGGAACGGCCTTTCTAAGCATGATATCTACCAGGTAAAAATTGGTCTATGAAAAGTTAGAATTGATATACAGCAGAGTATACCACAAAGCCAAGAGGTTTATAAGCAGTGAACATGGAAATGTCTTTCCAAACACAGGGCACAAAAGGGCTATTTTTTTTAATATGCGAAGTTCTCATAAACTGTTATGAAAAATGAACAACCCAATAGATAAATGAACAAATAATATAAACAGTTCTGCAAATCAAAACTAGGGAGATACTTTTTTTTTTTTTTTTTTTTTTGAGATGGAATCTCGCTTTGTCACCCAGGCTGGAGTGCAGTGGTGCCATCTCGGCTCACTGCATCCTCCACCTCCTGGGTTCAAGTGATTCTTGTGCCTCAGCCTCCCGAGTAGCTGGGACGACAGGCGCATGCCACCACACCAGCTAATTTTTGTATTTTCGGTAGAGACGGGGTTTTGCCATGTTGCCCAGGCCATTCTCAAACTCCTGACCTCAGGTGATCCAGCTGCCTCAGCCTCCCAAAGTGCTGGGATTACAGGCGTGAGCCACCACGCGCCCGCCCAAGAGATACGTTTTTACAAGTCAAGTTAGGGTTGGATGTTTGTGAAGCACTTTTTTTTTTTTTTGGAGACAGAGTTTCGCTCTTGTCACCCAGGCTGGAGTGCAGTGGTGCAATCTTGGCTCACTGCAACCTCTGCCTCCCAGGTTCAAGTGATTCTCCCACCTCAGCCTCCCAAGCAACTGGGACTGCAGACATGCGCCACCATGCCCAGCTAATTTTTGCATTTTTAGTAGAGACGGTGTTTCTCCATGTTGATCAGGCTGGTCTCGAACTCCCAACCTCAGGTAATTCTCTCACCTTGGCCTCCCAAAGTGCTGGGATTATAGGTGTGAGCCACTATGCCCGGCACAGTGTTTTTTTTTCATTTGTATTTATTATATACAAAACACTACATGTAAGTCAGTGTGTAAGTTATAAAATGTATTAATCAATGTATCTCTGGAAACCCACCAGCCAACTTATGAAACAAAAGACTACCAAATACCACCGAGAGTCTCTCTGCATGCTCTTCTCCTCTTCCTGTTGCATAACAAACCACCCCAAAACTTAGTGGCCTGACACAGTGGTTTCTTAGTTTTCCCGAGTCTGTGAGTTGCCTGAGTTCAGCTGGATGACGGAGGGGTCCCCATGGGATAACCGTGCCTGCTGCTTTATGTTCATCTGGGCGCTCAGCTGCGGCCCGAGCAACCAAGATGGCCTCTCACCCTCCGAGGGCCTCTCTCCACGTGGCCTCTAATCATTAATGGTCTAGCCTAGCCCTCCTTACAGCTTGTCAGTTGAGCTCCAAAAGAGGGGAAGCAGAGGCTGACCGTCCTTTAAGACCTGGCACCACAAATCCCAGAATGTTACTTCATTGCATTCTCTTGGTCAAAGCAAGTCACAAAACCAGTTCAGATTCAAGGGGAGGGAAAGACCGCCTGTAGATGGGGACAGGCTTGCATGCTCAGGGATGCTAGGAACTGCTGGAAACTCAGGCATCATCCCAGCACTCCCTTCCATCCCTCTCCCCTCTGTATTTTGTGGGGGACATTAAATGCCTGAATTAGTGCAAAGACACACCTATTCTTAGAACCAAAGACAATCTTGAAAATATGTCAATTTTCCATAAATTAGCCAATCTTAAGCTCTACTAATTAGCCAATCCAGGTAATTCCTATCTTGGATTTCTTTGTTCTGCTTTCTAATTGTACCACATATCAAAGAACCCCTAAGGAAGTTTTGCTTGCATCTGAACCCTATGAAAGTGGTAACAAAATACAAATACTATTCTCTGACTTGCTTCCCCACCCTCCAAACCTTTTAAGGCTTGTCCATGTTGAAACCTATAGTAATATTTAATTCATTTTTACTGCTGTATATTTGTTCATTATGTGAATATACAGCTTAATTACCTATGAAACAATGACTAACCATGGCTCTTGGGATTTTTTTCTGATTTTTTTTTTTTTTTACAATCACAGTGCTTTCATGAACATTTCTTCCTGGGGCACCTGAGCACTGGGTCACACAGTATGCAAATATTCAACTCACAAAATTCTAGCAGATTGTTTTTTGTAAGAAGTTGAACCAATTTACACTCCCAGCAGCACTGCATAGACATTCTGCTCATTCCACATCCTTGTCAACACTTAATGTTAGCAATACGTTTTTTGCCAATGGATTGGAAATAAAATGGTATTTCATTATGGTTTTAGTTTTGTCTCCTTGATTGCTAGAAAAGTGGGCCTGGTTTCACATGTTTATTGAACCCTCAAATTTCCTTTGCTATACAATGCCTATTTGCTTTCTTTGGCCTATTTTTCTATTGGTTGCTTTGTTTTCTTACAAATTTGTAGGAGTTATTTATATATTTATACATTTTATATTTTACATATTTTCATGGATGGGTGGTAAGTATCTTACCCAAGTTCGTGACTTGCTTTCTCATGTTTTTTTTTTGTTTCATTTTGTGTTTTTGTTTTTTCACAAACAGCATCACATGTACATAGCTTTCTCACTTTCTTTGTGGTCACTTTGATGAACAGAAATTATTGATTTTAATGTAGTCAAATTTATTCATCTTTTTCCTTATGCTTAGGGCCTTTTGCATATCATTTCAGAAATCTTTCCTATCCCAAGGTTGAAGAGGCATTATTCTACAATTTCTTCTATTCATTGTAGAGTTTTGTATTTTACATTTATGAATCCCCAGGAGTTTAATCCCTGGTATGGTGTGAGGTAGGAATAACCATTTTTTCTGTCTTTGTTTTTCTTTCCCCACTGAGCTACAGTATATGTCTGCAAGGATCAAGTTTCTCTATGCGTAAGGTCTACTTCTGGGCTTTCTACTTTGTTCATCAGGTCTATCCTTTGGACCATAACCACACTTAAAGTAAGTCTTGCTACCTGGTACTAAAAGTTTCCTACCTTGATTCTCTCCAGCAGTACCATGCCTATTCTTGGTACTTCATATGCATTTTAGAAACAACTGCCAAGTTTCATGGAAAATTCTGTTGAGGTTCTTAATTGAACTTATATGAAATCTATAGATCCACTTGGGGAGAACTGAAATCAGGATATTGAGTGCTCTCACCCATGAACATGGTGTTTTTAAAATCTGCATCGTTAATGTCTTCCAACATAGTTTTATACTTTCCTCAGTAGAGGTCTTACAAATCTTTCATTACATTGCTTCCCATGTCCCTTATATGTGTTGTTATAATATTTAATAATTATACCTTTTTTGCCAATGTGTAGAAGTATAGTTTATTTTTGAGTATTGATCCAGCAAATTTGCCAGACTGTCTATCTTATTCCACAGAGTTCTCTGAGGAATTTTTTTTTTTTTTTTTTTTTTTGAGACTGAGTCTCGCTCTATCGCCCAGGCTGGAGTACAATGGTATAATCTAGGTTCACTGCAACCTCCGCCTCTCGGGTTCAAGTGATTCTCCTGCCTCAGCCTCCTGAGTAACTGGAATTACAGGCCCGCACCACTACACCCTGGCTAATTTTTGTATTTTCAGTACAGACAGGGTTTCACCATGTTGGCCAGGCTGGTCTCGAACTCCTGACCTCGAGTGATCTGCCTGCCTTGGCCTCCCAAAATGCTGGGACTACAAGCGGGAGTTATGGTGCCCAGCCTTGTGCTTTCTATACAAGCAATTCTGGTAATTGATTATGAGTAAATTTTGTTTCTTCCATTCAAGTAATTAAAACTTTTATTTATTTTTCTTGTCCTATCTTACTGGGTAGGAGCTCTGGCACCATGGTAATAGCCACAAATCTTGTTTTGTTCTTGATTTAAAAGGAAATTCACCTTGAATATAGTTTAGCTGTAAATATTAGAAGAATACTCTTTGAGATTTAAGAAGTTCTCTATTCTTAGTTTTCAAAGTGTTTTTATTGTTAATCAAGGATTGATGTTAAGTTGTTTTATCAGATGTTTTTTCTGCATCTATTCATATGTTTGCATATCTGTTAATGTGGCGAATATTACTAACTGATTTAGTCACGAGGTATTTTCTTATGTCTATACTACTGGATTCCATTTGCTAACATTTTGTTTAGGAATTTTAGATAAATGTTTTCTGTAACATCAGCCTATAATGGGAGTAAATTAGTTTCACAGTATCAAATTTTAAAATGCAATGTCTTTGACCCAGAAGTTTCACTGCTATGAATGCATCCTATGGATGCACTCCATAGGATATGCAAAAGTATATGTACAGGCATATTTATTGTTATAATAGCAAGAAACTAAAGACAAATGCCCTTTAGTTGGAGACTTGGTTTTTTTAAAAAGTACAGTATTTTGTTGCCATTACAAAGAATGAGGTAGATCTGTTTGTGCTGATGTGTAAAGTTCTCTGAAATCTATAATTAGGGTAAAGCAGGTGGCAAGAGCAAGAGTATATATTTATCTCTATCCCGTTTGTGAATTTTTTAAGTGATAGCGCTATGGATGTGCATATCCTATTTCTGGAAGCGCACTCAAAGCCTTGTAACACCAGTTCCCTCTGGAGAGCAGGGATGGCAGGAAGCTGTAGGACTATGTCTCTTTCCACACCTTTTTATAATTCATGAGCATGAGCATGTCTTGGTCCCTGTACACCTGCCCCTGGGCTGGAGGAGGCCCTGCTGGCTGCCATGTCTCACTTTCACCTAACTGCACAGTCTCAACTGCTTCCCTCCAGCCCTTGAGGACTGTCACCCATCCTAGAAAGGAGGCCTTGCATTAGGCCCAGGTTTGGCCAGAAGAATAGAGCAGTTGGAAATGTTAAGTTGACATAAATAGGAAGCTCTGTAACCTCGTGCAAGTGTTGTCTTGGAAACCAGAGCCTGGGCGGTCTCCATGGAAACCGTGCTCAGCCTTCTGCCTGAAGGAGTTACCACCCACTGGTGCTGGAGTCTTACTTATCAGGGACTTCAGAGCTCCGATAACTGCTTCGGGAATGATGATGGACTGGCTACTGCCCTTCCTGGCCATGTCGGGTGTGGGGCCCTGGGTACCTCCAGCGCTCTGCCTGGGAAAGAAAAGAGCCCATTTCCATGGGACGTGCCCTCATGGGGAGGCACAGCAGACCACCCAAGGCAGTACATGCAGTGTCCCCGAAGTAAGGAGGGGGTCCTGTGTCCAGAGGCCCAGGGGATCTGGACTCTGCCATTGTCCCCTGGTGCAGCTGTACAGCTGTGGTGGGCTACCACCGTCTCTGGGCTCCAATTTGCCCTTCTGTAAAATGGGGAGTTCGGACAAAGTCATTCTGAAGGTCTTTTCCAGCTTTAATGACACGTGTTTTGCATGTGACCTGGCAGCACAGGGTTCAGAGGAGGGAGAGATCAGAGTGACTAGTGCGGGCTTCCTGGGAAATCATTTGAGCTTTGAAAGTGGGGAGGAGGAATGTCAGAGAGTGGGCAAAATACAACAGGAAAGGGAAATTCGCCCTCTGAGGGCCAGCAGGCACAGGGGAGCAGCCTGCGATCCTCCTGGGGCCTGTTCCCTGCGGGGACTGGAAGGGAGACTTTGAGTCTAGGGCCTGGGGCAGCAAGGATTGACGGGGGTGCAGTCCTAGAAGGGTCGCCAGTCATAGTGGCCCACCGTGGCATCTCTGTATCCTTGTTGCATGCTGCGCCCACTCCAGCTGCCAGAACACGGAGGCAGAGATGTGGGAGCCAATGAAGGTCACTCGTCAGCCTCCCACCTGTGAGACAAAGGGCTCTGTCACTGGAAGCCACATCTGGCCTGGCCCTGCAGGAGCCAGGGCTCTGCGCCTAAGCCTAACGCCTAACGGAGGACTGATGGGAAGGGGAAGGCTGGCAGCAGTGAGGTAATGGGGTGGGAGGTCCGGGGTAGGAGGCAGGGGGAGGTGGGGAGGTCAGGGAGGGGAGGGAGGGGACGGAGGGGAGGGGAGGGATTTTAGTCAGCACCCTTGTCCCAGCTTACTGAGCGAGTGCCCACAGTGTTCAAGCAGGATGCCAGCAGCTTTTCATTGATTACTTCTGTTCATTTCTTGCGTTATCTCTGGGGTGAGTATGAATTTCATAGCCACAAACTCAGGTGTCCAAAGTATCTTTATTGGTATCTTTATTTTTGTATAATAGTGTGTTTTGTGTAATAATCTAGTTTTCAAATCTTCCTTTGGTCTGGTGGGCAGAATGTGTAATCTGGATAATTTCTGGGTAAACTTGGTCATTACTTCAGTTTGCCCTTTTCAAAGATATTAATTTTTGCCCTCCATTTCCCCCCCGGGGGCCATCATCTGAATCATGTTCCTGTATTTGGAATTTGCCCCTCCAAAACAGTTTTGATGGGAGACACCAGCCACCTACTACTATGCGGCCATGCATCACATAACGTTTCAGGCAACAATGACGGCACATACCACAGTGGTCCCATAAAATTACAATGGAGCTGAAAACTTCCTATTGCCTAGTGACGTCGCAGCCATTGTAAGGTTGGAGTACATCACTCATGTGTTTGTAGCAATGCTGCTGTAAACAAACCTACCGCACCGCCAGTCATATAAAAGTACAGCCCATACAATTATGTGTAGTACTTCATACTTGATAATAATAATAAACAACTATGTTGCTGGTTTACATATTTACTACACGTGTGTTTTTAATTGTTAATAAGAGTATACTCTTTTTAGTTATTAAAAAAAAAAGTTAACTGTAAATAGACTCAGCAGGTCCTTCAGGAGGTTTCCAGAAGAAGGCATTGTCATCATAGGAGGTGACAGCTCCATGCATGCGTTGCCTCTGAAGACCTTGCAGTGGGACAGATGTGGAAGTGGAGATGGTGACACTGATGGCCCTGACCCTGTGTAGGCCTAGGCTCATGTGTGTGTTAGTGTCTAGTTTTTAACTCAAAAGTTCAAAAGTTAAAAAAAAAATTTTTAATAGAAAAAAAGGGGGGCTGGGCATGGTGTAATCCCAGCACTTTGGGAGGCCGAGGCGGGCGGATGGCCTGAGGTCAGAAATTCGAGCCCAGCCTGGCCAACATGGTGAAACCCTGTGTCTACTAAAAACACAAAAAGTAAATGGGCGTGGTGGCGCGTGCCTGTAGTCCCAGCTACTTGGGAGGCTGAGGTAGGAGAATGACTTGAACCCAGCAGGCGGAGGTTGAAGTGAGCCAAGATCACACCATTGCACTCCAGCTTGGGTGACAAGAAGGAGACTCTGCCTTAGAAAAAAAAAAAAAGAATAAAAGCTTATAGAATAAAGGTACAAAGAAAATACTTTGTGCAGCTCTGTGTGTTGGTGTTTTATGCTAAGTATTATTATAAAAAAGTCCAAAGGTTTTTAAAAATTGAAAAGTTTATAAAGTAAAAAAAAAAAGTACAGTAAGCTAAGGTTACGTTATTATTGAGGAAAGAACAAATTTTTCATAAATGTGGTGTAGCCTAAATGTACAGTGTTTATAAAGTCTATAGAAGTGGTCGCTAATGTCCCAGGCCTTCCTGTTCACTCACTATCTATTCACTGACTCACCCAGAGCAACCTCCAGTCCTGCAAGCTCCATTCATGGTAAGCGCCTTATACAGGTGGACCATAGTTTTATTTTTCCTACCGTATTTTGAACTGTATTTTTCTATGTTTACATACACAATTACTCATCATTGTGTTGTGATTGCCTACAGTATTCAGTACAGAAACATGCTGCACAGGCTTGCGGCCTAGAAGCAACAGGCTAACCCGTATAGCCCAGGTGTGCAGTAGGCTACGCCATGCAGGTTTGTGTAAGTGCACACTACAATGTTCACACAATGAAACTGCCTGACAATGCGTTTCTCAGGATGTATCCCTATTGTTACGCTGAATCCGGCTTTCCCAGTGGCCCTTGGGGCTGGAGTCAAGCATGTGACCAGGCTCAGTCAATCAGATGTTTCCTCTCTGTATTAGTCCATTTTCAAACTGCAATAAAGATTCTAGCTGAGACTGGGTAATTTATAAAGGAAAGAGGTTTAATTGACTCGTGGTTCCATGTGGCTGGGGAGGCCTCCGGAAACTTACCATCATGGCCAAAGGCGAAGGGGAAGCAAGGCACGCGTTAGTCTTACATGGTGGCAAGAGACAGAGCATGGCGGGGAAGTGCCAGACACTTATCAAACAACCAGATCTTGTGAGAACTGAGAACTCATGAGTGAGAATTCATAGGGGAAACTGCTCCCCTGATCCAATCACCTCCCACCAGGTTCCTCCCTTGATGTGGGGATTACAATTCGAGATGAGATTTGGGTGGTGACAGAGAGCCAAACCATTTCACACCCAGACCATGCCATAGGGACAAGTGACTCAGGAAGAGGGGCAGTGAAAAATGCATCCTGGTAGAGGGGACAACAGCAACACAGGGTCCTGTGGGCATCAGGGAGGTGGTGGTATCCTCTCCACATTCTGGAGCCTGCAGTTCCCTTTGTGGTCTCCCAATTGCTGACGTGCTTTCTCCAGCCCACCCAGTGACTCCGAGCCACCCAGTGTCCCGTCAATCAATTCCTTTCTTCCTAAATTCACCAGAATTGTTCCCAGTATTTGTGTCACAGTTTTATTGAACAAGGGAGCCTCGTAGGGTGTGATCAGGAAACAATTTCTCCCCAATACCTCTTCAAACTTGTTTGGCAGGTGGGTTTTCCTCTGACCTTGGATGAAATTGAAGGTAGGTTTCTTGGTTTTTCTTGGTCCATCCAAGATAATAAAAATCCCTTGGGTAACTTTTAGTCACACAAATCCAATTTCAGTAATTACAACATCTAACTATCAAAACAGTTGAGACTCCAGATGGCATTTGAAGTTAAAACTGCTCCCATGCCCCATCCCAGACCTGCCCACATGAGAAGCCTACAAGGCGCATGGAGAACTTGGCGGGTTTTTCCTCCATGCCCCTGCCTTTCCTCCCCTTCACTAGGCTCCTCGGTGCCTCCAAGTTTGGGACAGTAGGGTGAGAGCTTGGCGCTGGGCATCGGAGCTGGAGAGGTCACTAGTTGTCTTAGTCAGTGTGTGTTGCTGTAAAGGAACACCTGAGGCTGGGGAATTTATAAAGAAAAGGCTCACAATTCTGCTGGCTGGAAGACTGGGCATTTGGTGACAGCCTCGGGCTGCTTCCACTCGTGGCAGAAAGGCGAACAGAGCTGGCGTGAGATCACATGCTGAGATCGCATGCAGAGATCACGTGGAGAGAGAGGAAGCAAGAGTGACACGGGAGGCACGGGCTCTTTTTAACAACCAGCTCTCGTGGGAACCAATGGAGTGAAACTCACTCGCCTCTGTAGGAGGGCATTAATCTATTCATGAGGGATCCAACCTCTGACCAGAACACCTCCCATTAGGCTCCACCTCCAACATTGATCCAAACTGTAGCACTAGCATCACTTGGCACCAGTTCACCCTCCCTCAGGTGGATGCTCCATGAGAGTCTCTGGTCCCCGTCCTCACTGCTAGCTGCATCTCAATGCAGGCGAACTCTCCCTCAGCTTCATTTTCTTGAACTGGATCTAAGTAACTCAGACCAGCTTCTGAAACATTCACACACCCTTTGATGCTACAGAATCCAGCAGAACGGGCCATTTGCTGGCACGCACCTCTTCTTGTCTTGTGCTCCAAGCAACAAGCAGGCAGCTCCGGCCACAACCTCTCACTACTTGCTTCCCCAGGCACTTGGCCCTCACCCAGTCCACAGGGCCCCCTTCCAAATTATTCCCAGGCCCCATGTCCTGGTCTCCCAGCAGTCTCAGTGAAGCCCCTCTCACTAGGCATAAGGCAGAGGGGTGGTGTGCCGGACTCTGTGATCATTCTCTCCTTAGAAATGTTCTCTCGGGCTGGGCACAGGGGTGAGCCAGGAGTTCAAGAACAGCCTGGGAAACAAGGGCTGTTTAAATTTTTTGTCTCTACAAAAAAATTTAAAAATCAGCTGGGCATAGTGATATGTACCTGTAGTCCCAGCTATTTGGCATTACTGGTTGAGCCTGGGAGGTCGAGGCTGCAGTGAGCCATGGTCTCACCACTGCACTCCAGCCTGGGTGACAGAGTGAAACTCTGTCTCTAAAAAAGAAAAAAAAGACATGTTCTCTCTATTCGGCCTTCAGTTAGCAGCCAGGAGTGGAGGATGGGCAAGAGTCGCACAGTTGGTTTGAGGTCGCCTCCTTTGCACGTCCTTTATTTTGGAATGTCTGACTCATGGGCGCAATCCCCCTCTTTTCTCAGATCCCTGAGGGGCTGACAAGTCTCTTCCTTGGAGCTAACCCCCAGTGACGGGGGTATAGAGGACAAAGGGACCCTTCGCCCCATTCCCGCTACCTCACCAGCGTCTGATTTCTTTTTCCCTGGACTTGTGGAGTCTTTATCTAGACTTGGAGGAGAAGATGTGGGGAAAGGGAAAAGGATAGGAAAGCCTCATTAGGTCGACAGATGGTTTAGGTGCGCCGGACTCTGTGATCATTCTCTCCTTAGAAATGTCCTCTCCCCCAGCGGGCATCTGGGGCAGCTGGTTCTAAGTGGAGGAGGGGCTGCCATGGGGAGCCTGACCCTGAGGCTACCTGCACCCCCCTAACCCTCAGCTGAGCTAGGAGTTCAGGGAGCAGGACGTGAAAGGAAGTGGAGCAGCCTCAACTTGGGGTGAAGACTCAGAGCTTTGGATGATACCCTGCGTGTCAGTGGTAGGAGAGCAGCCCTGGGGCTTGGTGGCAAGACAGTGGGCTCTGGACTACCAGACCTGGGTAGAATCCCATTTCTGCCATTGACTGGCTGGATGATTGTTTTGGTTATCTATTTCTGTATAACAAATACTCCAAACCTTGTTGCTTAAAAGAGTAATGGGCCAGGCACGGTGGCTCATGTATGTAATCCCAGCACTTTGGGAGGCCGAGGTGGGCGAATCACAAGGTCAGGAGTTCAAGACCAGTCTAGCCAACATAGTGAAACCCCATCTCTACTAAAAATACAAAAAATTAGCCGGGCGTGGTGGTGGGTGCCTGTAATCCCAGCTGCTTGGGAGGCTGAGGAAGGAGAATCGCTTGAACCCAGGAGGCAGAGGTTGCAGTGAGCCAAGATCGTGCCACTACACTCCAGCCTGGGCAACAGTGTGAGACTCTGTCTCAAAAAAAAAAGAGTCATTATGTGCTCAAGATTTTACAGTTTGGAAGGGCTGAGCAGGGATGATGTGTCTGTGCCGTGTGTGTCATTATCTGAGCTGTCTTTAGGGAGGCAAGAAGATCTACTTCAACGATCGCTTCCTATCAGTTCTGAGCTCAGCTGGACTGTCAGCTGAGAGCCTCAACCCTCCTCCAAATAGTCCTCTTCTCTTTCCGGCTTGGGCTTCCCCACAACGTGGAGGCTGGGTCCCAAAAGGGAGGAGGCAGAAGCTGTCAAGCCTACTTAATGCCTGGGCTGTGAGGTCCCAGAACATCACTTTCCCTACATTCTATTGGCCAAAGAAGTTGTGAGCCCATCCTAGATTCAAGATGAGGGGACATAAGCACTACCTCTTGAAGGGAGAAGTGGCATGTGTGTATAGGGAGGGCAAGGTTGTCTGCAGCCATCTTTGGATACTAGCCGCCACAGCAAGCATGAGCAAGTTATTCAATCTCTCCAAGTCTCAGTTTCCAACTCTATAAACTGGAAATAATAATATCTATCTCACATGGTTGTTGATAGCATTAAAGAAGTTCTCAGTGGAGCCCACAACAGTTGGAAGCATGTCTCTGTACAGCCCACGGCTCAAAAGAATTCACTCTCACTTAGACAATCCTGAGCACACACAGCATCCAGACGATGGTGGAAAACTTCTCCCACCACAAGTCCTTTAAGCACCTGCCGCTGCCACCTCCTCTGTCTCTGCTCCCTCTCTTCGTCTAGTATCCTCACCCCCCCAATCCCCTCAGCCTTTCTCCTCTTCTTCCTGTGAGTCACACTGGAGATGCAGCAAGTACAGAGGAATCTGGTCTTGGCTCTGGGTAGGGTGTTTGGGCGGTGGGTCTCCCAGGTTGGGACCTATTGTCCCCTCCTAGAGAACAATGCTCGCATTGCCCTCTGCTCCTGACCGGAAGTCCCCGACACCAGCTCCCACTAACTGGAAGCCAGTGCTGTAAACCTACAGCTTCCATGTGCTCCCTGAGAGTCTCTGGTCCCTGTCCTCACCACTAGCTGCACCCCAATGCAGGTGAACTCCCCCAGCTTCATTTTCTTGGATGCTTCAGGAGGGCTCCGCTTTGTGGTAGAGGTAGGGAAAAGGAGAAGGCTTCTAAGAGGAGGCCACTCCCAGCCCCAGTCCCAGCCTGGGCAGCCCCATCCGCTGTGGTTTCAGCGCACAGCAGCCACTGCGAGCCTGGGCGCCCATCTGCAGGCTCCCAGCCCAGGCCCTGACCATGCAGTTTCGGTGGGAAGTGGGGGGTAGGGCTTACCCATCCTGGGGGAGTCTCCAGGCCTCTCTGGATTCAGGCAGATAGAAGCAGTAGCTGCGGCAATCACATGGAGCACTATGTAATTTGGGGAATGGGGCAGCTTTAGCTGGTCTGGGAAGTAAAACCCTTTCTTTCTATTTTAAAATAGAAAACTTGATTTTTCTAAGCGCTCAGAAATGCCTGGTTAATGGGGGCCGGGTCAGGCCTGGGCTGCCCAGACTGCTGTGGTGATGGGGAGCCTTACAGCAGCAGGGAGGGAGGGGATGAAATGCATCCTGTCTCAGAAGTGCCCCTTTCTCCAGGCGTCACGGAGGGCATCCTAGCCCCTGACCACCCAGGGGGCAGCCACCTCCAAGGCCTGCAATCCCAGGTTGAGACCCAGGCCCACCCAGGTTGTTTCTCCCTTAGGTGACCCCTCCCAAGCAGAGCTGTCCCTGAGCTCCTGATTCTGGTCCAGGGAGACTGTTACCAGGGAGACTGCTATCCCCAGGCCTCCCCAGGCCAGGCTGTGCTGAGCAGAGGCTGTGCCTCCAAACCCAGGAAGGTTTCCAGTTGGATCGCTTCTGACTTTGTCTTCTTGTTGTTGCTGCTGGTAATAAAACTCACATTTACCAGAATTGGGGCAAACAGAGTGGAAAGAACAGCATTTCGGTGACTGGTGCCAAGTCCCAGGGTTTTAGTGGCCCCACTTGGGCAGCCAAGAGCCTGGGAAATTAGATGCCCTGCCTCAGGAGGGCTGCATTCTACCAGTTTCGCACAAGGTCACCCCTCCTTGGGGTCCCAGGTGCACGGCAGGTTTCCACTTCCGTTTCTGCACAGAGAAGGTGTTGTCACCGTTTTCCAAACTGTTCAGAGAATTTCTTTTGTGCATGACATTGTTCAGCTCACCCAGGCTGCAGACTGGGATGGAACCAAAACAGAAGTGAGTAAGAAGTGAGTCAGTCATACGTTTAACACATACTCTTGAGCCCTGTTATGTTCTGGGCCCTGCTGGGGACCAGGGACAGACAGGAGCAGCATGCTGGCCCTGTCCTCTAGGAGCTCACAGTCCTGGTATCCCCAAGATGGGCCAGACTCTCCTACCTCTTTTTCTGGGTAGACCTGACGTCTAGAACAAGACATTAAACGGGATTTCGGAGCATCGCTGTGGAGCCTGCAGGGCGGTGGGCCCTGGGCTGTGTGCTGGGCATGGAAAGGTGAACAAGAAACGAACCCTACCCTGGCAGGGCCGACGGTCTAGTGGGGTAGAAGAAGAAACTGGAAGTTATTGGACAGTGTGCTACGTGTTGGGATGGGGGAGTTCCAGGGCACTGTGGGGACAGGTATGCCCAGACCAACAAAGCAAACAAGGCACGTATGTGTTTGAATCATATTAAATGTCATACTAGGCTGGGCGCGGTGGCTCACTCCTGTAATCCCAGCACCTTGGGAGTCCAAGATGGGTGGATCACGAGGTCAAGAGTTCAAGACCAGCCTAGCCAAGATGGTGAAACCGCCTCTCTACTAAAAGTACAAAAAATCAGCTGGGTGTGGTGCTGGGCGCCTGTAATCCCAGCTACTCAGGAGGCTGAGGCAGTGAATTGCTTGAACCTGGGAGGTAGAGGTTGCAGTGAGCCGAGATCTAGCCACTGCACTCCAGCCCGGGAGACAGAATGAGCCTCCATCTCAAAATAAATAAATAAATAAATGTCCTACTGTGTCACCAAGGCCAGTGTCTTCATAGTTTTTTTTTTTTTACCTTGGCAACGTTCCCGTCAAACTGCAGAAGACTTGACTATTCCTGTCTGGGTAGATGATGACTGGCCCCATAAACAGCCACTGAGGGTCACCCTCTCCCTCCTCAGCCCTGAAGGCCAAAAAATGGGACTGAGCTCCTTGGATTTATGACCTTCTGGCTCCTGCAGAGAGAGGAGGGCTGGGGCTTGACCAGGACATGGTGAGCTGGACAGACTCCTGCACGGTGCAGGCTTGAGGCCACATTCCTCATCCCTCTCTGGCTGGGCGCTGGGGCTGGGTGGACGTGGTTCTTCCGTGATATTCTGCCACCCAGCAGCTTGCCACCCTCTCCAGGTCCTCTGGCAAAATTTCAAACCAAGCGGTTTGACCTTGGAGCTCCACCCACATCCACACCCTCGGCTGTGTCAGAAACTCTCCACTACAGGCAAGAAAACAAGGGAACTGGGGTTTATGACTTCTGTTCAGCTTCATTAAATATTTGCTGAGCAACTTTTAGAGGAGCTTTCTAGATTCTACAGAGGTGATTAACTAATTCCACCTTTTCCTTTTAGCAGGGGCTAAGGACTGTCCTTGGATCTCACTAGGACAGCTGACCTTCCCTCCACCCAATGACTGCTCCAGTCTGATCGTTCCTGGCCACCTGATGATCTCTTTGTGCAAACACCAGGAAGCCCTAGTTAGAGGCATGGACACCAGGTATTCTTGAGGAGGACGGTGGTGACTCAGTGTTATCTGATCCCATGCTCTCAAGTTCCTTTCCTGTCAGACGCTTCTTCTGTGCTACTTTGGACCCTCTCACTTATCTGTGGGCCTTGGCCCCCAGCCACAGCTCAGACCACCAACTCTGCATGGACTCAGGCTTCACCCAGGCACACCCAGCAGCCCCTGCCTCAGGTCCTGGCTGTGCACCCCTTAGGCTTGCCTGGATACTAGGATGGGAGACACTGCATCCACCCATCCACAACCAGCAAATAGAGACAATTTACACACTTCAGATGACCCAACACAAGCTGGGAGCCTGTGCACAAATTATTCTCCCTTTCTCCCAAAAAGATTGTGCCGAGAGACATTTGTGCAGCTTCCCGGAGGGTGGTCCTTGGGATTGAGCAAGCAGTTATATTTGTTACCAGCCGTGGCCAGCTCCATAACACACCCTGGAGTTGGCGCCACTTCCTTCCCAGCTACGCTCCCCTTTCTCTCGCGACTGCTCCCTGAGGTCACCTCCCTACCAAAGGAGGAGCACAGGAACCTTTGTTTCCCACTCTGCTTTCCAAGAAACCCAAACCAAGCCACCTTGAGTTCCTTCTAGAGTTCCATTTCCACTCCACGGGATCCTCTTAGTACCACAGTCAGCACCCAACAGGCCTCTGAGATGGGCGTGTGATCCCGGCTGGCCGGTCAGCGCCTTATTCCTCTGGCCACAGAACTTGGCTCAGGAACTGACATGTGACCAATCCAAATTTTCCCTGGGGACTGATACGTGGATACCAGGGACCTCATGCCCCAGTAAGGTCGCTGCCTTCCTTCTCTGCGAGAGATGATTCTGTCTCATCCAATCAAGACCTGAATGGACTCCACTTACCAAAAAGACTTTCTCCATCATCCCAGCCCCACGGGATCTCAGCCGCTTCACTGGTAACACCCAGAATCCTCAGCATAACTGTTACCACCAGGTACTGCCTTGCTCCTTCACACTGTTGTTACAGTGTTTGAATCTGTTATGCAACTGGTTATGTGTATTCCTATTTCTACTAGACACACATGGTTCTACCTGGCTAACTACAGTGGACTCATGGCCCAAGTGAGGCAGGCAGATGCTTCAACATATAGAGAGGCCAGATATCCAATATAAGGAACCACACTGTCCCAGTTTGCCTGGAACTTTCCAAGCTTTAACACTTAATGGCCTTGGACCCCCTCAATCCTGGACAGACTGGGACATTTGGTCACCCTGTTCAATGGGCAAGAGTAGGAGGAGAGTGTTGTCTAGGGGAAGCCTCCTTTTATTTATTTACCTTCTGAGACAGGGTCTCACTCTGTCACCCAGGTTGGGGTTCAGTGGCACAATCACAGCCCACTGCAGCCTCGACCTCCTGGGCTCAAGTGATCCTCCCACCTCAGCCCCACAAGTAGCTGGGATGCAAGCATGCCCTTACACCTGGTTATGATTACTATTTTTTAATAGAGACAAGGTCTCACTATGTTGCCCAGGCTGGTCTCAAACTCCTGAGCTCGTGCAATCCTACCCACCTTGGCTTCGGAAAGTGCTGGGATTTCAGGTGTGAGTCACTGCACCTGGCTGGGAAGCCTCCTTTTTTTTTTTTTTTGAGACGAAGTCTGGCTCTGTGGCCCAGGCTGGAGTGCAGTGGCCGGATCTCAGCTCACTGCAAGCTCCGCCTCCCGGGTTTATGCCATTCTCCTGCCTCAGCCTCCCGAGTAGCTGGGACTACAGGCACCCGCCATCTCACCCGGCTAGTTTTTTGTATTTTTTTAGTAGAGACGGGGTTTCACCAGGTTAGCCAGGATGGTCTCGATCTCCTGACCTCGTGATCCGCCCGTCTCGGCCTCCCAAAGTGCTGGGATTACAGGCTTGAGCCACCGCACCCAGCCTGGAAGCCTCCTTTTAAAGTAAGGGACATAGACTACACAGATTCAGCCCAGACTCCACTATTTATTTATTTAATTGAGCTCCTACAATTGACTGAGCTTCTCCTATGTGTCTGACACTCTGCTAAGTTTTGAAGATCCAGAGATGAACAAGACCTAGTCCCTTCCCTGAAGAGCTTATAATTCAGAGCAAGGATTAGGGAAATTTTTTGCAAAGGGCTAGATCACAAGTGTTTTCAGTTTTACAAACCGTACAGTTTCTGTCATAACTATCCTGCTCTGCTGTAGCTCCAAAGCAGCCACCGCAGACAGTGTGAGTGGACATGACTGTGTCCCCACGAGACTTGAAGGGCAGCAGCCTCCTGGCACAGAGGTGGAGACAAAGACACAAAGCCTCAGAGCACCTGCCAAGCCCCTGCTGAAGGCAGCAGCTCCAGGCGGCCCCACAGGAGGCATCTCACATGGCATCTCACATGGCCCCATCTCCTCCGCCATGGTTGATTGGACCAGGAAGGAGCACGTGATTCACAGATCACGTGATTCAGGCTGCCAGTGATGGACACGGGTGGACAGGTCAGCAGAGATAGTGGCTGCCAGCTGGGACAATGGTGGTAGGAGACAGAGACTGAAAGGTGGGAAGGATGGAGCAGAGCTAATAGACTTCCCTGGACCCTCCAGCCCTTCCAAAGCTGAGCCGTGTTCCAGGCCCCATGGGGACCTCCAGGGAGGTCTTGCTATGAGCCTGTCCTGGGGACCCGGGCAGCCTTGCATGGAGCTGAGAGTCCTGTCTTCTTTATTTACATGTACATCCTTCAACAAAACAGCTTTTGTTTCCTTCTTTCTTGTTTAACAATTTAGTAATTTTTAGAAAATTTATAAAGTTGTGCAACCGTCATTGTGACCCAGCCTCCATAATAAACCTGAATGAGTTCCCTGCACCCAAGAGACCCTCACTCACCCCAGTTCCTTGTGGAAAGTTAGGGTGCCATGGGATCACAGAGCAGGGACCCCCAACTGGGGCTGGGGACTCAGGGAAGCCTTCCCAGAGAGACCCAAGGACCCGTGAGAATTCCTGGGGTGATGTGGGGAAGGAGGATCCCCATCACCTCTTTGACCTTCAGGGTGCAGCAAGGGCCAACATCTGACCAAGTGCCTCCTGCGGCAGGCATGGTGTAGACAGAACACATTGTCACACGCCGGTGAAACGAGCAGCTTTCCTGTTTCCTCCACACCCGTCCATGCCCTCCTGTGGCAGCCTCAGTCCACCCTGGTGTCCGTAGACAGGGCCTTGCAGGCCAGGGCACACTGCAGGGAAGGGAAGAATCTGCACCTGACTCCCTGGGGCAGTCGATGATGGGCTTTGCTGCCTGCACCACCTGAGTTTTCATCCGAGAAAACACCCTAACCTGGTATTTCCCAAGGCATTCAGGTGAGATTGTCAAAAGGGCTTACACTTCTGTTCTAAGGCTGTGGAAGAGATCTGGCCATACAACCTCCCTCTCCCTTTCCCCCTCCACCCCCAAGAAAGAGAGAATCTCCAAGCACCCATACCCAGGGCCTCTGTCTTCCCGCTCCCCTCTCCCCTCTCTCCATAAGGAGCCTTTCTCATGCTGAAGCGGGAAACTTCATTTTGCTAACAGGAAGGTTCTTTGTTGCCTGCAAGAGAAATCAGCTCCAGCTAATTCAAGCAAATAGAAGGCTCTTCGCAGGGATGTGGAGCAGCTCACAGTTGCAAAGAGGTTGCTGAGCAACGTGCACTGCCTGGAGGTGACTCCAGCGGCCCTGGGCTTCCCTGGGCTCCCCTCCTGGGAGAGAGAATCTGACAGCACAATTTGGTGCAAGGGTCCCTGGCCTTGGTCCTTTGGATCACTCAGTGACAGGGAACAGGAGCCAATCTGCTTCCCTATCCCATTAGAAGGATCTGGATTTGCTCCATTCACCCAGACCTGGGTTTCACCAGGAACTAGGGGTGCACCTCATCTATGCCCAAACCCAGGGCAACCCTGAGTACAGGGCATCTCCCACTGGGCCATTAAGAAGATGTGCATACAAAAGAGATCGTTTTTCCAAGTGAGAAGATCCAGCTTGAATATACAAACTATTACGGGTGTGCATGTAATTGTTTAAATGTCTCCTGTAGGAGTTAATGCATTTGGTTTTAAAGACATCTTTTAATTCCACAGAGGGTAACTCCTTTCCACTTTCACATTTCATGGAACATTTTTTCATCTCAACCTGTCACCAGCATCTTGAGTGTCTGTCTCCTCATCACCCCTGAGCCACGGTTTGAGTCACCAGTGACTTTCAGGGCACATCACCTCCCTCTCCTCTGTTACAAAGATTCAGCACCTTTAAAATCCCCGCATGATGCCATCATTGGAAATTTCATCCTAAGCCATAAGTGCTCCTTCTCATAATGTTGAGGGGCTTAGAATTGTTATTTGAACCTTTAGAGAAATATGAGAATCTTCTTAACTGGTGATTGGGGCACACTAGGCACCCCGGCATTATCATCAATCCTACCAGAGGGCTCCTGCACACAGCCAGGTATAAGGGGCTTGGAGCAAGCCCCTAGCCATCTGTTATCATTAGCTGGTGCTATGGAGCCAGGACTCAGGGTCTTTGAGCCTCCAGTTGCTTCCTGGTCTGAAGCGAGGGCTGGGGCAGTGGTGATGACTACAGCTGTCAATCACCAAGTATTTATCAGCTCTGCTCTGCACCCAGCCTATGCCAGGCACACAGGGTGGACGGGAGCCATGAGCCCTTGCTGTGAGAGATGAATAAGAAGGAGCATTTCTACTTAGGACACCAGTGCAAGGGAGGATCAAATGAGGTGTAACAGACAAGGAGAGGATAAGCGTGTTCTCGATCAGGTGCAATTGAGTAGTGGAAGCCTGTGGTGGGCTTGTGCCAGCCTCTATTGGGGAGCAGATGGGTCACCCCTTGATGGCTCAGGGTCTTTGAAGAGCCCTGATTGGATTTTGGAGTGGGGATAGTGGGCCAGGACACAGAGACCCAGAATACGGGTTAGCATGGGATCCATGCAAAAATCACTTACAAGGGCATCAGAGAGCTGGTGCTACTCACACCCTCACGGGCCTCAGCTTCCATGTCTGTACAACAGTTCCCATCAAGCCAAGGTCTTGTTATCAACCTGTTTCTAGCCCCAACTCCTCCAGCTTTATGGGGTCACCCCCTTTTTAAATCTCCAAGCAGAAGGGCTTGTGATTTTATCCCACATTCAGTGGGAACCCTGGCATCTCCCATCATAGTCCTGGAAACTGATAAATTCTCCTCTGAGCCCTGAGTCCTACAGCAACTGCCCTCTATGTGTATCTGAGCCCACATGGAGTGCCTTCCTCCTTCCTTTCTCCAATAAAGAACAACTGACTCTGGGGAGAACTGGTGGGAGGCTTCCCTGAAGGCCAAGGGTAATGGAGATGGATGGTAATGCACAGCAACTGGAAACGCCCCCCATCCCCATCCTGCCAAAGGAGTGCTCCTTCCCTTGTGTGGCCCCCTCACCCGGTTTGGTTGCTTTCAGATGCAGTGCAGCTTCGGGAAGTCAGTGTTGGACCCCACCTGTGCAGCCTGTTTGCTGCAATTTCAGAGTCACTGGAGATACGTATTTATAGAAGCATTTCTCTCTTGGTTTGAACTACAGCTTTGCTCCCTGTTTCAATGTATACAGTCCTTGGAAGAATAACCCTGGCCACGAAGTTGTACCAGAGGCAACTGACCCCTAAGAGCAGGTGATGAAGAGCAGGAGGAGAGAGATGGCTGCGGGCTGGAGGAAAGGTGGTAGTCTGCAGTACTGGGGAGAGGGGATGCCACAGGAGGGGATTAGGAGTTGGGAAAAGGAATTCACAATTGTGTCAAAGGCAGAATCTGCTGGGAGTGGTTGGGCCTTGGAGATGCTTGATGGGGTGACAATTAGGTGACCCCAAGTACTTTCATAAGAACTTTTATGACATAAAGTTAGGAGCCTGGGTGCAGTGGTTCACGTCTGTAATCCCAGCACTTCAGGAGGCCGAGGTAGGAGGATCACTCGAGCCCAGGAGTTCGAGCCCAGCCTGGCCAACATGGTGAAACTCCTTCTCTACTAAAAATAGAAAAACTTAGCCGGGCGTGGTGGCAGATGCCTGTAGTCACAGCTACTTGGGAGGCTGAGGCAGGGGAATCACTTGAACCCGAGAGGCGGAGGTTGCAGTGAGCTGAGATCACACCACTGCTCTCCAGCCTGGGCAACAGAGCAAAACTCTGTCTCAGAAACAAAACGATAACAAAATCAAAACCATAAAGGTAGGTAAGGCCATCCTCTGATAGTGGAACTTACTACATCGATACATGCCAGGAGGCAGTAGTAGTAATAAAATATCATATAAGATGATGATGATGGTGAAACTGGTGTGACCTACTTCACCAACTTAGATTACAAAAATGGTCCCATTTATCTCATTGCTTCATTTATTTTTCCCTATGTGTCTTTTAGGCAGAAGAATTGCCCCCAAATTATTCAAAGACCCCAGGGACCCCCTTGGTCCAAAGGGGAGGTCACCTTTTCTTCCTCACACCTGAGGGAGGAGAGCCAGGGTTCCATCAGCCTCTGCTGCTGTTTCTCCAAGCAGTCACAAGGTGTCACTGTTGCAGCTTGGTGCCTCAAGGAGGGACGCTGCTGCCCTAGAGGCTGGGATGCCCTTGGTGGTTGAGGTTCAGGCTTAAGGCTCTTTTTAGTTCTCATTTCACACTCGGCCATCCTTTCCCAAAGCATGGCTCCTGGGTCAGGGTGGCTGGGTTTGAAGGGGTGTCCAGTATCAGCCACATTCCACACTGGCCAGAACAGTGTTATCAGCTGAGATCCCCCTTAACTCAAGGTGATTTATTTTGGGGGCCTCCATTGCTTGCCCCTGCCACTGCTTCTTGGATTGCCCTACAACTCCTGGACAGGTATCCCTGACTTTGCAT
This sequence comes from Macaca mulatta, assembly GCF_049350105.2. NCBI lineage: Eukaryota > Metazoa > Chordata > Mammalia > Primates > Cercopithecidae > Macaca > Macaca mulatta. Next base: position 136,156,907 of record NC_133417.1, read on the forward strand.
CTCTGAGATTGGGGACTGGGATATGGGTGTCTTTGCCTTCTGAGAGCCATGGGACTCCGCTTCCTATAGTGCGGCATACAAAGAGGGCCGGCCAGCTTCTCTAATCCCCCGACAAGCAAAGGTCCTGGGTCAGCCCAAAACCCAAGAGGAAGAGGATGGGACCCTGGGGGCTCACATTCGCATAATAAAGAGGGCACACAAATGATCCTTCACCAGAGGAAGAACACCTGTGCCCAGGTTCCTTATATCTCTGCCTAACCCAGAAGTTCTCAACCTGGGGAGCGGGAGGAGAATTCAGGGGTGTCATGAACTTGTTGGGGGAAAACATTACATGCTATTTTCACTAATCACTAACTGAACGTAGCATTTCCTTCCATTATGCACGTAGACATCACACCACAGTACGATAGATGGTGTGGTTCCTGGGACTTGTCACCAATAGACATCACAGATACTCTCATATCCCACTACAGCTGCTGCAGATAATTCAAAATAACTTCTCAGCTCATCATGAATTCAAAATTATGATAATCATTAAACCTGTCACTGGATCTTGTTATCCAGTACCTAAAGAAACGTATGTATTGCTACATTGGTGACTACATTTCCATATGTCTGTTTTCCTCTCTAATTCGGTGCATTTTACTTGATGCATGTGAAACTATCCTTCTGGGGAAGGTCCACAGGCTTTCTCCTGACTGCAGGAGGATCTACGGCTCGAGATGTATTAAGACTCCCATGGCCTGCTGGGCGCGGTGGCTCACACCTCTAATCCCAACACTTTGGAAGGCCAAGGCAGGTAGATTGCTTGAGCCCAGGAGTTCAAGACCAGCCCAGGCAACATGGCGAGATCCCATCTTTACAAAAAATACAAAAATTAGCCAGGCATGATGGTGTGCACCTACAGTCCCAGCTACTCAGGGGGCTGAAGCAGGGGGATCCCTTGAGCCCAGGAGGTTGAGGCTGCAGTGAGCTGTGATCATGCCACTGTACTCCAGCCTGGGAAACAGGAGTGAGACCTTGTCTTAAAACAAAACAAAACAAAACAAAACAAAAAAACAAAACAAAAGACCTAGTGCCAGAGCTTTCACCATTCTCAGGGAGGCTGCCTGAAGCCCTACCTGAAAAGGATGCTAGGTTTGTGAGTCCAAAGGTCAGCCTGGGAAGGTGCAGGGCTATTGTGGTTCCCAAGAAGAGCCCAGACAAGCACTCTGCCGAAGGAGCCTCAGACGTGAAGGTGCAAGAGCATTTAACACGGAGAGCTCGGGGCCTGCAGGAGTGAGCTGCATGCCCGAGTGTCATTCGGATGCCTCTATTGAAGGGCCCAGTCCTCGATGGGCACCATGGCTGTGACCAGTGTGGACTGAAACCCAGGGTTCTCTGGAAATAGTGCAGCCATCGAGGGATGCCCGGGCTAGGACCCGTGCAAGATCTTGGGAACAGAAGGTATCCAGTGACAATGGAGCTGGAGCATCCTCCAGTAAACCTCGGTGAATTAGGGCAAGTTATGTTCCATTTGAATAAATTAAAGAAATGTGACTTCTATTCCAGGTCAGAGTAGAAGCCATTCCTGTGAACTGAAGTGTCCCTCCCAAAATTCACATGCTGGAGCCCTAACCCCCAATGTAACTGTATTTGGAGATAGGGCTTTTAGAAGGCAACTAAGGTAAAATGAAGTAAGGGTGGGGCCTGATCCCACAGGATGAATGTCCGTAACAGAAGAGACATCGGAGGGCTTGTTTCCTCTCTCTCTCTCTCTGCCTCTTAGGACACAGTGAGGAGGTGGTTGTCAGCAGCCCAGGAAGAGTGGCCTCACCAGACACTGACCCTGCCAGACCTTGATCTGAGACTTCCAGCCTCCAGAACTGTGAGACATAAATTCACGTTGTTTAAGGCACGCAGTCTGCAGTGTTTTATTATAGCAGCTCAGGTAGACTGACAATATATTTGCCATATATGTGTGTTTTTTCAGTGTAAAGTCCCAGGGAAGAAATATCAATAGCTCACAGATCTCTTAACCATCAATTTCATCCCACTTTATTCATGTCATTGAAATAGTCCTGTCTTTGGAGTCATATACCCTTTAATACTCGGAGAATAATGACTTTGCTCCCCACCCTCCATTAATGTGGGAAGTCCCGTTTTCTGTGGGTTCCCCCCTCCAGGCATCTCTGGGTCTCATGCTCTGCTGTAAAGCTCACACTTACTCCCCTTGGTGAAAGCTGTGCCCCGGCTGCAACTTGAAGTAGGTACTGAAGATTTAGGAAGCTGAAGGAAATCCACAGCGAAGAGGCTGGTATCTACTGCCAAAGGGGGCCACGCCCAGAGCCCAGTGCTCATCAACACTTGGCCCATCTTGGGGAGGGAGACGTCTCTCCACCTACCTAATGCTGCCTGGAGATCCCCCACAAACATGTCCTACCCTGAGCCGGTCCTCTAGAGTCCTCCTTAACCACTCCAGGCCCACTGGCCTCAAGGCTTCTCCACTGCCCTCAGGGAAACCCCTCCACCCACTCTCAGAACTGTGCTTTGGCTGGGGGCTCACACAGCGATCACTGGGTCATCGGACATCAGTTTTCCCCAAGTCAGGGTCATTCCGTCTGAAATGCACTAGACACTGACTTGGGGAATCAGCTATTTGGAGAATCTGGGTTTAGCCAGATCTAGTCAACTCTGGCACAACGTTCCTTAATTCCGTGTGGCCTGCACTGGCAAGCTGCTCTGAGACACCACTTGAACGAGAAACACACACGTGTGTATGCACTCCCGTCTGCACGACGCACAGCCCAAAACCACCTGCCGAGAAGAGAGGCTTCTATCTGCACCCCAAGCAGCCTTTGCGTAACTGTGCCGCCCCGGTGGAGATGCAGGTCTCCTTTGCAGGCAGCGTCTTGGTTACACTCGCTCAGGCCTGGGCCTCCGGAATAAAGCTGCCACCTGAAGCCTCAAAGGTGAGCCAGAGCCGCGTCTGGCTTTGAAGTGACAGTGCTTCTGATCCTACCTCACGAGACTTCAAAGCGCAAAGGGCCACATTTCTGTCGTGACTCATGATTGAGGCACCATGTGACCTTTTCTGCAACAGCTTTGCAAGGAGGGTGTTATCTTGCAGGCTCCTGGCCTGGGAGGGAGTGCTCAGGCCTGAAGTGTGGCAGAAGAATGTCTTTTTGTCCTTCCACTTCAAGCTCCGGGAGTCCCTCTTGACCTGCTATCCGCACTCCCTCAAATGGCCGCTCATGGCTTTGTGCCCTGGGCTCACCAGAGAAGCCAGCTCTGGGTGAAAAAAAGCCAGCGAGGCCTATGATGGTAGTTTCAGGGGAGTGCTCACCCCAGAAAAGGCACCTTTGGTGTGTCTTTGAGTCCTCTGTCCTCCTCAGTGGTGGAGATTGTCAAGTGGTCCCCGCCAGCCTTTATTTGGCCCTGGAAAGTTGCTGTCCTCAGTACAACTGACCCTTGAGGACAGACGAAGGGTGGTCTGGTGTGGGTGTCCCCACACAGCTCCTCCTCCTTAGGGGATGTCCCCACCCTTACCTCTTGACTGTTCTGCACGCCAGCCTCTCCTCACACCCACACAGTGGCTGGGCCCAATTTCTTTCCGCACTGGTCTATTAACCGAATCCTTTTTAAGCTCTAGGAATCTCTGCAACTGTTACCAGGTCTCAGTCATTTCAAGCACCTTTGCAATCTCCATCCCTTTGTGATCACTTGCTACAAGGGTGTTATCTTACGCTTCCCCCAAGGGTGTTATCTTACGCTTCCAGACGTCTTTAGTATCCTGTGGCAGTTACATAGTATCAGTATCATGACTTTCAGCTTCTGAGGGTCCCTGGAGAGGTAACTCAAGAGGAATATAGTTGACAAATGCACCTTGTGAGCTGACATTCTCTGAGTCAAATCCTCCCTGGGGGCCAAGAGGAGGTGGTCACTACCCCCAAGGGGACATGGCCTACATGGGGGGTGGCTCCTAGATTAGTAGGAGATGGTTAGATGGAGCAAAGATGTCCCCCTTGGCCCTTAGCACCCAGCTCGTGATCAGCTGTGCTCAGGATTGTGGGGACCTGAGGACAGAGTGGCCCAGGCCAGAGCCTAGCAGTTCACAGCTTCCGGGAGCTCTCCACAGGCTAGCAAAATTCATTGCGAAGTGCAGAGAAGAACCTAGGAGAATCCACCGTGGGAAAGTCGGATTCCCACCACAGAAGGTCAGAGAAGGGAGGGAAGGGCCACCGTGGAAGACCTGTAGACACTGGCCCTGTATCTTCAGCCCCTCAGTTGGTCAGCAGGTCTCTTGTACTGGGCCCCCCACCCCCGTGTATGCAGAGGAGCCAGGGCCTGTGGAAGCAGCTGCAGTGTCACAGTGGCAGTGTGACAAGGTGGTGGTGGGACAAGGTGGCAGGGACAGGGTGGGGTCGACTGCAGCCGGGTATGTGGGGTCTGTGCAGCCTGGCTGCTACCACAGAGAACCAAGCACCCATGTGGATGTGGGGGAGTGGCAACTAGACCCCAAAGGATCTGGCCCCTGGTCACCTGGGCAGGCCCAGCTGCGCTCCTGAGCAGGGAGGGCCACTCCCTGCAGCCCCACACTTGGTGGCCAGGTGGCTGCTGAAGAGACCAAGATTGTTGGGTGACCTGGCAGGGGCCATCTGGGGCCTGCTCTTCTCCGGGCCCAGTAAGCTTAGTCCAAGACAAGGTCACATGGCATCACAGGAATCTATTTATTTAGCGAATCAGATTAATCAAGTCTTTTTTTCCAGTGCTAACCCTCCGCCCCTCCTGTGCCGCTGGGCCCCACTGCTGATTATGGGCCAACTTGGGTTGCAGCCGTGTGGGTCCAAACTCTCGGCCCTCCTGCTGAGCAGCCATAGTGGCCTGCAGCATGGACCTGTGCCCACTCCCACAGACACGGGTCCCCATGGAGAAGCGGCCCTTCTTCCCACAGTGTTTTGGGACGGGTCAGGGGTCCTCAGGGCCCACCCACGGGTCCCAGTTGTCACATCACACTGACACTGCTGATACCCTTGGAGGACCTACCTCTTACAGTCATGCACCTCATGGGTCCTGGCTCCCTCCCAGGTCCCAGTTGTCACATCACACTGAGACTGCTGATACCCTCCGAGGACCTACCTCTTACAGTCATGCACCTCATGGGTCCTGGCTCCCTCCCAGGTCCCAGTTGTCACATCACACTGAGACTGCTGATACCCTCCGAGGACCTACCTCTTACAGTCATGCACCTCATGGGTCCTGGCCCCCTCCCCGTCCCTCCCTACGTGGTCAGTTCCTCTCAGCAGTCTGGAGCCCTTTCTGTCACCTGGACAGAGTCATGCTGCACGTAGATAAGATTTTATGTTTGAACATCGCTGGGGATGATAGGAGGTCAGGTCCACCCACCCCTGTCTCTTAGGAAGCCCATCTGGCCCTAAGCACATTGGTAGACCCAAGTGCACACGAAGGGCATCACTCAGCTCCACCAGGCAGGCTCCCAACTCCTCATGCAGAGAAAGAAGTGGGAGGAGGGTTGTCCCTAATTCCACCACCCGTGGACTCTGACCCGTGGACTCTGAGTCCCAAATGCCCTGTTGCATGCAAAAGTCTGGCTTCCTTAGAGTATCATGGGTGGCGTCTCTGTCTACGGTAGCCATGGGACAGGGCAGCCTGCAGGCAAGGAGAGGAGTGTGTCTGGGACTTGGGGCAGTCAGGCAGCCTTACCTCTGGGTCTGCAGAGCCTGACTCTGTGGCTGTGGTTCCTAGAGGCCCAGCCCAGGGGGCCTGAGCCTCTGATTCCTCTCGTCTGGTCTGGTCTGGTCACTCCTCCACATCCACTTCCACCCCTTCATTGACGCTCTCTTCCTCACCCTTCCCTCCATCCACCTAGGAGGAGGTGTACAGAGTGCCACCTGAGCACAGCAACAGTGGGGGCTGCTCCTGAGAAGGCAACTCCTGCCTGTCCACGGCTCTTAGGCCAGCCAGGAAAGGCTCTCAGGCAGGAAGCAGCTCGGCCAGGTTCCCCACCTATCCAGCACTCCCTGCAGGCTTCAAGCCTAGGGCCAATGCTCAGCTTCCCCTCCTTTTCCTCCTCCTCTTCCTCCTCCTCCCCACAGGTCCTGGTTTATCCAAATGCCTCTCTTCTTCCCCTCAGGCCGCCACCCCTCCCAAGCCCTTCTGCCCCCACTGAGCCCAGATCCTACAAGTAGACCGCAGTTGCTTTTCCTCCTAAAGACCTTGCTCACATGGAGTCTCATCAGTTACTCCTCACCCCACTTGCTCTGTCATGCAAAACCACCCCACAGTGGATCCTTCTCATCAATTCACTCTCCGGAGCAGCTGAGTCACTGGGAGGCTTCCGCTGTCACTTGCACTCCTCCAGATTCTTCGAGAAGCCATCCAGGAATGACTCAATTGTTTACAGTTTCCTGGGTCCTGCAGGGACCCCCCGCCTTGCCTTCTTTCTCAAGGCCACACCCTTGTGCCTGGCTGCCTCATCTTCTCCCTCCCAACTGCCAGGGAGGAACGGTTCCATGGGCAGTGCCAACTGCCCAGCCAGGATGCAGGTGAGTAAGTCAGCACCTCCTCCACCCTCCTATGGTGGAACCAAGGCAGGCCTGATTCTTTGCCGTTGTTTTCAAGCAAGCTAGATGGAATGAGCAGCTTCCCAGTCTGTTCAAGATAGAAAGCAGGTCAGGAGTCTCCCCTCTCCCAGGCCATCTCCCACTGCCTCTCCTCGCCCGGGGCCAGTACCAACGCTCCCTGCTGTGGACACCCTGATGGTAGTGGGGGAGGGGCTGTGTGCTTCCAGCCCTGGGCCTGTCTTCTTCCTTCCCCAGGAGTGTTCTCTCCCCTCCCCTCATGGCTCTTGGATGTCATCAACACCCCCACTCAGTCATTCTGCAGTCTTCTCATGGGCACAGAAAGGGGTAGCTGGCTTCCTTCACCTTTCTGAGGCCCACTGGAAACTTGCCCAGCCCCAACACCACTCTCACTTGCTGTCATCTCAGTGAGGCTTTTGGCAACACAGCTCCAGAAGGGACTGGAAAATGCAAGTCTGCTCCGTCCTGGGACACCCAAACTAAAAAGGAGCTTCATTCATCCCTACCACCCCACCTCTGCCCAAGACACTCTCCCCCATAACTGACTCTCTTGGCTCCCTCCTCTACGTCCTCTCCCTTTCTCTCTCTTTCTTTCCAGAACCTCCCAGTCGAACAGGAAAATGGGGAGAGTTGGAAACAGCCTTGTTCACATGGTCTCATTCTCTTTCTCAATTCTTGTGCTGTATAGTTTTTGGACTTAGAAATCAGTAATTGACCTGGTTTGTGGGTTCTTCAGAGATCCCTGAACACTGGGTGGTATATGTGGAGCTGTCTGGGCACTGGAAAAAAGGTCTTTGGGGTACAATGAGCAAAGCTGGCACTCAATGGGCATCAAAGGGAAGCACATCAGTAAAGATGGCGTGGATCATCCCTCCACATCGAAACCCTGGAACGCAATATCCGTTACTAGAATTCAGGGCCAGGGCTTCCTTCCCCTGAACAGGATGTCCTTCTGTTAGCCCCGAGAGATCGTGGTGTCCTGCAGGACCAGCTGGACCCTGGAAGGCCGGTGGGCCCTGATGTTCATGCGGAATTCTTTGATGACAAAGTAGTAGCAGAAAACATCCAGGCAGCAGTTGACGTTGGAGAAACACATGGACAATTGCAAGAAGAAGCTGATGCTCTGCTTGGCTCTGCACTCTACGATAAAGCCATTTCTCACCAGGAACTGCAGGAAGAACCCCAGGTGGACTGGGAGGAAGGAGACCACAAAGACAGCCAGGCTGACTGCGATGCTGTAGATGCAGGCTCTCTGCTGCACCCAGTCCTGGGTGTGGTCTCGGCGGCCCAGCAGGATGTGGATGCTCCTGGAGGAGCAGAAGCCCATGATGCCCATGGGAAGGAGGAAGCCAAACACCTCCAGCGGGAAGAAGACCTTGGCACTCCAGGTATCGTCAGACATGTTGTGGAAGCACATGTATTTTTCCACTTTCCCATGGAAACTATAGATAGGGATGCTCCCAGTCCACACCAGGACCCAGATGGTGCAGCAGATCCCAAAGATCTTCCTGGGGGACCGGAGGTGGTTGACCAGGAGTGGGTACCGGATGGCCAAGAACCGGTCCATGCTGATGAAGCAGATGGTGAAGACGCTTCCGTACATGCTGACGAAGTAAAGGCACTCCACCAGGGTGCACAGGGACGGGTAGGGGGACTGTACCTGGGACAGGGACATCTTGAATGGGAGGGAGAGCACCAGCAGCAGGTCAAAGACCGCCAGGTTGATCATGTAGATGGAGGTGGCAGCGTAATCGGGCCACCTGTTCTTCAGGAAGGTGCTGAAGCCATGGATGGCCAGCAGGTTGAGGATCAGGCCCAGGACGAAGGTGGGGATGTGGACTGCGAACTGCAGGGCTTTCATCAGCTCATTGACGCCATCAAACAGGCAGTCACCACTGGTGTTTGGCTGACTCATGTTTCTTCCTACAACACCAACAGATCAGACGGGGCTCCTTTCACTCTCTTGAAGTGATAGATTCAAATGACTTTGTCAAGAATCACAAACACCTCCCCAGCATCATACAGCAATTCGTGCCCACTGAATCACAACTAGAACACAGAAAAGAAAAATTACCTTTAATCCTGCTGCCCAGATGCACATGTTACTTTTTGTGTATATCATTACAGACTCGCTTTCTCACTCTCTTTCTACCATACACACATTTTTCTTTGGCAAATATAGAACTCTGCTGTGCATGGACATCTATCTTTTAAATCAGAACTCCTTTTGTTGAAAGAAGTAACAGCACATACCCAGACCCAAACAGGCTGAAGCAAAGAGAGTTTCACATAATGGAAAATATGGAAACTAGGGTAGGGCTGACTTCAGGAGCAACTCGACCAGGGATTCAAATGCTGTTTCCAGGATTCAGCTCCTCTTATCCCCTTTGTCCTCCCCAGACCCACTTTCCTGATGGTTGGACACAGTTAACCTGCAACCAGGGATGATTGGCACCAGAGCATTGCATTCCTCTGGACACAGTAGTTGGTTAGTTCATTGGCTCAGGGACAGACATTTGACTCTCCAAGAACATGATAAGCACCACAACTTTTGCTTGGGTTTCCAGGCAGAGGGTTGGAGTCCCTTGTCAGGGATTCATATTTGCCAAGATATAAGGTCTGCAGCTGCTGTAGCCTCTTGTTCCTCAAAGGGAAAACCAGACAGAAAATGGAAAGATGTGGGAGAAAGGGCATTCCCAGAGGGAATGGAGTGGGGCCCTGAGGTCTCCACAGGGCGAGGAAAGGCCTTTAGTCAGGCAGAAAATTAGAAGTGGCCTCAGGGACAGGAGGACCAAGGCTATAGGTGTGGTTGCACAGGGGTGTGGTCCAAACCTGGCCAATTTGGGGTGAGGGGGTGAGTGCCATTGTGGGGTTCTTTATTAAGGTATGTAGCTCTAGAGCAGGACAAAACCAAGTGTTCAACCCAGGCGTCCAGAACCAGGCTGGTAGAAAGATGACTCAAATATGACCCAACTTCTACCCTCTCCCCACTAGCCCACCTGTGCCCACCTCCCCACACCCTCCTTTCTCACCCACTCTTCCCTCTCCCCACAAGTGAGGCCACGCTGCTGGTGTACTCGACTTGGACTGGCCTTAGATATGGAACGTGCCACATTCACTAGAGCACTGGGGCATGGCATGGAAAGGACATTCATGCCTGGCGTCTTCCTTAACCGCTTCGGCAGCAAGCAGCTGGTGAGCAAGTGTAGCCGGGTCGTGCCGTGAGACCTGCCTTCCTGTGCTTCTCTCACCTTCCATGACTTCCTGCCCAGCAGGGGCTAAGATCCCAAGATACTGATGTACCAGGCAGGAGGACATCAGCATGGACTCCCACCAGAGAATCCTGTACTAGTGACCACTGCAGCCATTATTATTATTATTTTTTTTTTTGAGATGGAGTCTCCCTCTGTCGCCCAGGCTGGAGTGCAGTGGCACGATCTCGGCTCACTGCAACCTCTGCCTCCTAAGTTCAAGTGATTCTCCTGCCTCAGTCTCCTTCATAGCTGGGATTACAGGCCTGCGCCACCACGCTCCACCATGCCCGGCTAATTTTTTGTATTTTCAGTAGAGATGAGGTTTCACCATGTTGACTAGGCTGGTCTCGAACTCCTGACCTCAGGTGATCCTCCCACCTCGGCCTCCCAAAGTGCTGGGATTACAGGCGGGAGGCCCCACACCTGTTCCTAAAACTTCTGTTATTAATTAAAGCTTCTGTTATTATTTTTCATAGCTTGTTACTAATTTTTAAAGTATTCCATGCACTCAATAAGATATTCAAACAGAACAAAAGAACATGCATAGGGAAGTCGGCCTCCATTGTACCCTAAGGCCTCAACTGTCCTTTCTGAAGGCAGCATGGCTTACAGCTTCTTGCATACTCCTCCCAGACATTTTCTAAGTAGATGCATATATGCAAATACATGCATGCATACATATACGTGTATGACTTCTTTAAAATTTGGAAATAATATATATACAGCTTCTGTCCCTTGCTTTTTCAGTCAACAATGTTTCTTGGATGTTGGTCTATATCAGCATATATGAATGGCTTGTTTGCCTTCCATTGTGTAGGTATACAAAAACTCATTTAGTCAGTAGCCTATTCATAAACATTTAGGTTTCTAGTGTTTTACCAGGAAACAACGAATTCCACAATAAGCATTCCTGTGACTTATTTCTTTGCTGTGCTGCTATTGCTAACCGAATTTTCATTCTACTATTGGTTTTCATCACTACTGGGGGCCTGTGGGAGGAAAAAATTGGGGTATTTTTTAAGATCTTATCTGTAATACCATTCCCAAGCCCTCTCTGATCCCTAATGAAAAAGAAAACTGATATATATAGATAGATATTTATAGGTACATATATATTATCCACTGAGCACTATGCACAAAACATTTAACATGCATTACTTGATTTGGTGGCTCTAAAGATTCTGTGGTTTCCAATATGTTAACTTTTCTCACAGATTTATGTAAAGAGAGATCTAGGAAAATGTACTTCCTCTTATTCAAAGCCTTGGTGTCCTGTGGTCTGTGGGGATGGTGCCCCCTGGGGGTGTGCAGTAGTCACTGGTCCTACTCTGGATGCTCAGAATCTGCAAGCTGTGGTGGCCACCTCCTCACTAAACATGCTGAAATGGCCACAGGCCTAGCTCACAAAATTACTAGAATAGCTTGGAACTCACAAGGTAAATTTCAAAAATGATGAGAAAAGCAGGTCAAAGCCCAGTTCGGGTCTAAATATGAAATGTTGCAACACCAAAGAGGAAGATGGAATTGGCTTGGAGAAGTTGCCTTCAAGACCAGAAACAGCAGAAAACCAAGAACCGCAAAAATAAGAGTGAATATAAGTTGATGTTTAAAGATACCCAATAAGATTTTGAAAAAGGAACTGAGGACATCTGTCTTTGTCTGGGTCACACTAACCAATTAAGAAAAAGCAGCCACCAATGACAAAAGCTCAACACTCAGAGGCCCTTACTGTCAACTGTTACCAGCCGACTCCATGGGTGAGTCCAGCATATTGCTGGTGGTTCAAAGTGGCCAAGAAAAAAAATCAGTGATGCTCAAAGTTCAACCCAAACCCAGACGCAATGTGTGGTTGAATTGGGGGAACAAATGAATAACAACAGGAGGAAAGTGGTCTGACAGAAAGCACACAACCTTGGATGCTGGGATGAGTCTCCATTGACAGTAGCAGGTATATTCATAGATACAATTTGGCCATCAGTATTCCCCAGTAGGATTATTCTAAAGGTCACATTTGAATTACTGACAGACTTCAAATGGAAGCTTCTCAGAGGGTAGTCTTTGAAGCCAGAGAAGGCACTCTATGGGCTGGCAAGAAGAAATTAGGTTGAAAAAATACTGCTAGCTAATGGCAGAGTGAGAAGAGAATCTGAAAAATTAATCTGAATTCCTTCTGAAAGTCCAAGGAAGCCATCTTTTTGAATCTTTTTCAAAAAAATCAGGAGCTTCACTGAAGTAAGATAAAAAGGCATCAACGCACTCCAAACTGCAGCAAGAGATGAAACAGTCATCCTTCTCAAAGAAGTTTGCTAATAAAAACCAGTCTACTTGTGGGTGGGGGAGGGGAACGGGGCAGGGGAACAGCAACTAGCACCATTTGACCTGTGGTATGGGGCCATTCCATTAGCAGCTCCTGTTCTGGCCAACCCAGGGGTCCACCCCAATCAAGCAATGGTACTATAGTTGGCTGGATGGGAGGCTGAGTCCCTTCAGGTCCCCTGAGAAGCAGATGCTAAGACAGTGTTAGACACCTCAGAGATTGCACAAGGGAAGTGTCCGTGAAGGATAGCGGTGAGAGGGAGCAGGAGGAGGTGGGGTGAGCCTTCAGACCACCTACAGGTCTGACTCTGTAGAAGGAGAGAGGGAAGGAAGGACAAGGTGGGAAGGACTTCAGACAGCAGTGTAGATTTCAGCCCTTCTTGGCTAAGCCATGGGGCATCTCTGAGCAAAGGCTGCCTCTTGGAGGAGCCCCACATCTGCAGAAATCGTCCTAGGCTAGTGCCTCTGCCAGGCTCAGACACTGTCTGGGAGCAGCCCAAGGAGAGTGGCATCAGCATCAATGTCACCATGGACCGGAAGCAGCAGAGCTGCACTGACTGTGGTCAGGGACCCTGGGAGTGGGCTCTCTGGAATTCCAGGGAGGTCTCAGCAGCACCCCTGCATAGCTGCCAAGGGGCCATCCCGATGCTGCCATTGATGTTGGGATCTGTGCCACAGGCAGCAGTGGAGACACTCTCAGTTTCCATCCCAGCAGCACCATCTGTGGAGTGCTGCCTTTCTACCATCCACAGCAGGGATGGGTGGGCACCTTCACCTCCTAGAGGACTGGAATGGGGTAGTCCCAGCCTCCTCCAGAAGGAAATAGCATTGAGTGAGCAAAGATCATGGGTCAAGCAAATAGCATCTGTGAATGGAGTGAAAGGACCCCAAACCATTGTGAGTCAGCAGCAGCACGGTGGCTGAGAGGTGGAGCTGAATCGAACCGTGGAGTAAATGAGACAACACAGGAGATGAAGCTCCATGTTTCATGCAAAAGCTATGGAGAGAGCCACTCCCAGGGGCCCTGCTGACACCTCTGAATGTCCCGCTGACATGTTTAAATGTCACCAAGACAGAACCTCCCAAACATCCATGAATAAACAAACCAAGTAATTAACACCAGAAGAGGCTTGAGGGAGAAGATCTGGGTGCAAGAATTTCGTATCCAACAGGTGTTCCTGCATAAAGAATGCAAAAAGCAAGTCTCAGGTGGATGCGGCCTCTAGAAAAATAATCACCCCAAAACTTTAGGCCTCCAAGAGATCATTACTGAGAAGAGTGTAAGGATGAAAACATCAAGATAGAAAAGCTTGGAACTGAGCATTGAATTGAAAGCAGGAAACTGTGGAAAGAGACATAAGGTATGATGAATATAGTTACAGATTTAAAATTAAAAGAAAAAAAACCAGAAGAGATTATCTGGCTGGCCTAGTGACTCACACCTGTAATCCCAGCAATTTGGGAGGCCAAGGTTGAAGGATCACTCGAGCCCAGGAGTTTGAGACCAGCCTGGGCAGCATAGTGAAACCTCATCTCTCAAAAAAAAAAAAAAATTTTTTTTTTAATTAGTAGGGTGTGGTGGCTCGTCCCTGTGGTCCCCAACTATTTGTGAGGCTGTGTGGGAGGATCGCTTGAGCCCAGGAGTTTGAGACCCACCTGGGCAAAATAGTGAAATCCCATCTCTACAAAAAAAAAAAACTTAATTAGTAGGGCGTGGTGGCTCGTGCCTGTGGTCCCCAACCATTTGGGTGGCTGTGTGGGAGGATTGCTTGAGCCCAGGAATTTGAGGCTGCAGTGAGCCATGATCATGCCACTGCACTCCAGCCTGGGTGACAGAGTCAGACCTTCTCTCTAAGAAAAAAAAAAGAGATGATCTGTGTCCCTAGAAAGAGACAAGTCTTAATATTGTGGATAAATTAACAAAGCAGGAAGAATGTTCTTGTGTTGTAGGGGTGGGGACAATGGAGGGTAATAGTAAGTGCCTGGGGTGAAGCAAAAGGCTCTATTGCTAATATTTCTGTTCTGTTTATTTTTTTACTTCAATAATTACAGGAATATGTGTCAGATTCTTGAGAACCTTAAAGTAACCACTATTAAAAATATGACGCCTACCTTCAAAATTACTAAAGAAGATGAAAAGAAACAAAATCGACTACATAGCAAAGGAGTGAATATAACAGGAAAAGAAACAGCATAGAAATTACAATAATAAGTGCAAAAAAATCAAATTTTACTAACATTCTCAATTAAAAAATAAAATATAACTGTTTGCTCTTATGAAGAGTACACTTAAATGACACAGAAATGTTCCACATAAAAGTCCTGTGACGATGGAACAGACAAATACAAACAAAAAGAAAGACAGGGAGGTAATATTCATAACTAGACTTGTAGAATTGCAGGACAAAATTGCTCATCAGGATTAAGAAGCTTATTTTTATAGAATAAAATAAAAACTCAATTGTGAGGGCAAATGTAGTAATCTTATACACCAAATGGTGGTATACAAAAGTACATCAGGTACAATTCTTAGAATTCAAGGAGCCATTGGTAAAAACAAATTGCAGTGTCAGATTTTCATATACTGTAGATTAGAACAAATATAAATTAGGACATAGAATTATATAAATAATATGATTAATACAGTTTAATTAATGACTCTTGGGTTTGGTTTTAAACAAATAGATAATCCATTTTTTTTCTCAAACAGCTAAAAAACATTTGCTAAAAATGAATTATCTACCTTACAAGAGCAAAACCATCTGTTAAAAAAATACAGAAATTATTTTGGCTGTACTCTCTGACTGCATACAAAGACCTAGAAAATAAAAATACAGCCCGCCCGGGTGCGGTGGCTCACGCCTGTAATCCCAGCACTTTGGGAGGCAAAGGAGGGAGGACTGCTTGAACCCAGGAGTTTGAGATCAACCTCACAACACAATGAAACCTCTGTCTCTACAAAATTTTTTTTAAAAAATTAGCTGGGCGGATCACAAGGCCAGGAGATCAAGACCATCCCAGCTAACATGGTGAAACCCTGTCTCTACTAAAAATACAAAAAAAAAAAAAAATTAGCCGGGCGTGGTGGCAGACGCCTGTAGTCCCAACTACTCGGGAGGCTGAGGCAGGAGAATGGCATGAACCCGGGAGGCAGGCGACAGAGCGAGACTCCGTCTCAAAAAGAAAAAAATTAGCTGGGTATGGTGGCTTGTGCCTATATAGTCCCAGCTACTCAGAGGCAGAGGTTAAGGCAAGGGGATGGCTTGAGCCCAGGAGGTCGAGGCTGCAGTGACCTGTGATCATGCCACTGCACTCTAGCCTGGGCAACAAAGTAAGACTCTGTTTATATAAACTCTGTCTCAAAATAATAATAATAATAACAATGGCTATTTAAAAATAAAGTGAGAACTACAAAACCAAATACATGGGAAGAATAGCAAGACCTTTTTGGATTGGTTGTTTAAAAAAAAAAAAAATTCACAGGATACAGCCAAAAACTATTCTCAGAGATAAATACATTGCCCTAACTGCTTTAATTTTCTTTAAGGAAACTAAATAAATGAATTAAGCACTTAACTTGAGCATTTAGGGAAAAAGCGTCTTAGGGAAATCAGGAAAAAGTATAAAGATAAAAGCAGAAATAAATGAATTAGAAAAGAGAAAATATCAGAACCGACACATTTAATAGGTGGTTCCTTTGGAGCAGAAGCAATAAACGAAGCAATACCTATATCTCTAATAAACGAAGCAATACCTATATCTCTAATAAACGAAGCAATACCTATATCTCTAACAACTATGATCAAGAAGAAAGGACTCAAACGGTCATAACTAGAAATAAGAAAGAAGACATTAAGCTTAGTTAGAGAGGAGAGCAAAAACAGCAAGAAAATGCATTATTACTTGTGTGTTGATCTGTTTAAAAACCTTGATGTAGTTGTTGATTTGGGGGCAAAAAAAATAATTTACCACCATCTATACAAGGTTTGGCCCAAGAGCAAATAGAAGTGTTGACTAGACCAATATCCATAAAAGAAACTGAAAATATTATCAAAGAATTACTCTTAAAATAGGCTTTAGCTTATTTCAAATTTTCAAGCAACAGATAATCCCTGTACCCCATAAAGTATTTCAGAACTTAGTATTAATGAATTTCTATTAAACTAACTTATCCAAATATCAAAACTCAGCACAAGAGACAAAGTTGCTCAAAATACAATTATGAATATATATGCAAACATTCTAATTAAAATATTACTAGATGGAATTCAGTACATTAAAATTATAAATCATCATGACAAATCAGATTTACTATAGAAATATAAGATAGTTTCAGTGTTAGGAAATCAATTAATGTCTTGTATCACATCTCTAAAGCAAAAATAAAAAGTCATCCAATTGTACAGTTTGTCAGAGTTATTTAACTAACGGAATAGGGAAGTACTTCTTACAAAGAGTACATTGCTCACACCAATGGCAACTTTGTATTTAATGGTAAAATAATAAGGACATTCTTGTTGAAATCAGACATTTGCTAACACCCAGAAATCTCAAGACTATACACTAACACATTTAACAGAAACAAGAATAAATGAGGCATTCCCCAAAATATCAATAATACAAAGAGAAGGCTTAGTTAAGAAATTATGTTAAGACTGTCAGTTAACAATTTGGCAGTAAAACCAACTTAGAGTCTCATCTTAAACGGCATCTCAAAAGAAATTCCAAATTCATTAAGGAATTACATTTCAAAACAATCAAACCGTAGAAAAACTAAATGAAAATTTAATAAACAACTTATAAAATCACTAAGGGAAAAAGCTCTTTGTCAACTTAGTATAACTGAAAATCAAAGTAAAAGAAAATAAACAGGACAGGTTTGATGGCGCAAAAAAAATGTCTTTTTGCTAAAAAGTCTTAACATCAAATAATATACTCGAAGAAACAAAACACAACCAATGTTAGATAAATGACGTTCTTTCTCTGTGAAGAGAATATTAAAATGAATAATATCAAGACCAACAACAGATGAATAAGCCAATGACACAGGCAGTTCCCAGAAGAGGGTTTGCGAAGAGATAACATTTTTGCTTATCAAATTTAACAAAGAATTTGGCAAGGGTTCTGTGAAGCTAGTCACCAATATGCTGGTAAGCGTACAAATTAGCACACAACTTTTGGGATCTGATAATTTCTATTACAAGCCATGAAAATCATATGACTTTAATCCAGTGATTCTGAGAATTCACCTTAAGTAAATTATATGAAAGAAGAAAAATTGTGTACAAAAATATGTCCACCTCAGCATTTTTTTTTCTTCTTCTTCTTCTTCGCCTCAATGTATTACCACATTATTTTTTTCTAATAGTAAAAAATACATACACATTTAAATGCCAACAAGAGGTTAATTTCACTGTGGTAAATTTACTCAATGGAAAAATGTTCTGTCTGACTGTTATGTTTATGCTGATGATGTTCAGTAAAAACCCCACAAACTGTAGAATTAGACACATTGAGAATGATTTCAACTGTGATTAAAATTACAAAAACCCACGCATAGAGGGGCAAACAAAAAACCTAAAAAAAGATTTCTACATCCCATTCAGTGGTTGCATTCTAGCAGTTGGATGGTGGGTGATTTTTAAATCTTTTGCCTTTATCTCTCTCGTCTTTTTGGTGTGTTTTTCTAATTAATTAATGATAATATGAAAACCTGAGATCATATATATATATATATATAAAAAATGTTTGGTGGGGAAAAAGGAGACCAGTAAGGATAGCTTTCAATTTTTTCCTTCTACATCAGAGAAACAACTTGCGGTCTGGGTTTGTGTTTGAGGCATGGCAGGGTGCAAGGTTTACACAAAATTAAAAGATACGCATTGAATTCACCAAAGCTCAGCTGATAAGGCATGACCTTTCAGGTTCAGAGATGAGCATTTCAAGATGGGGCTGGGAACGAAGCATGAAGTGAGACAGAGATGTGGAAGTGTCAAGTGAGATAGCAAGTCCCACCCAAGTGATGGGAGAACAGCAACAAGAACCTGATTCATGATTAAAAAAAAAAAAAAATTGAAAACCAAGTTTCCTCTTTTCACAGGTCAGCCATCACATCATAAAAATGTGTATTACATAAAGACTAAAAGACGACATAAAAGAGACAAAATGCCAGCTTCACAGTGAAGAGTAGATGAAGATGAGAAAAGAGGTTTAAAATAGAATCCCCCCAAAGCTTGGCTAGCTATCAGTAGAGTCAAGAAGTTAAAAACGTAAATATTTTCCAAATTGAATATTTAGGTTAAATTACCTTGTTTCTCTTAACAGGACAAAAGGAAGAGAAGATTCACAGTAGAAACCGAAAATGAAAAAACTGTAATATCACAATATAGAACACAGAGGGGCAACCTCACAGAGGCTTATGCAAATATTATCAACAATTATTAATACTCCCTATATTAATCTATTAAAAACCAACCATCAATTAAAAAAAAACAAAATTCAATCATCTCTGGTCAAGGAAAAGCACCAAGAAAATGAAAAGACACAGACAGAGTAAAATGATAGCATAATCTTTGGTTTATCAGGCACATTTTGTGCTAGAAAGGAAGGGAATAGGACAAAGTAATTTTTTTTAGTAAAAAGAATTGAGAAAGCAACATGGAGACTCCACAGGAGTGAAAGTTACAATAAATAATGAAAACATAAAACACTCAATTTCTGTTCCAATTAGCACAGCAAAAAAGTACATAATGGGACCATGCAGGAAATGCAGAAGAAATTTTTAAAAAATGGAAATATAGTGTAGCTGGAGCCCTTAGTGCCCCTCCTGTAGAATATCCACGATCAAATAGACAGAGAAATTAGAGCTCTGAACAACCCAATTAATAAGGTGGACTGGCAGATCAGGGAGAAGTACGTGGTAAATCAAGGGTCTATGCTCTCTTTAGAAGAATAGACAGGGTCTTTCACAAAATTTATCCCGTTCCCGAGCACAGGCAAGTCCTCCACAGCAATGGCGATTTTACACTCATTCTTAGACTACAAAGGAAATAGCTGTTTGTTGGTCCTGAACACTTAGCTGCAGCGCCATGATATTAATATTTAATAGGCATTTCTATGCATTCTCTTACACAGCCTCTTAACGTGTGAGTTAGAGCCAAAATCAGACATAAGTTGCTGAAATATTGGAAAGAAACAATATTTATACACAAAACACAAATGCAGTCACCACTTAAATGAAAGTAGGAATTCCTAAGTGTTCTTTTGAACAGGAAAGGGAGAAACGAGGCGAGCCAATGCTACACTCAGAGGTCCTGGAAGTGGGGTGGAAGTGACCATGGCCATTGCACTGCTCTGATCACCCTGGGACCCAAGGCTGTCTGTCCGCACGGGCTGAACTCGGAGCGGGTAGGGAACCACAGCATGGGAGAAGACGCGGAAAGGCCTAGAGATACTCCTAATCCCTAGAAGGAAAGACACAAGGGCATCCATCCTCCAGTGCTCGTGACGTGTTCCACCACAAGACTTCACGGGTCAGAAAAGGAGTGGGTTCCAAATGCTGCAGAAAGCAAACCTATCTCACAGCCAGAGTGTCCGAGAGTAGACAAAGCAAAGCGGCCTCATCATGTGGTGGACTCTCTGTTACCAGAGGTATGCAAGCAAAGGCAAGGTGAGGTGCTTATCCAGAGTGCTGTAGAGAGAATTCATACACACAGCAGTGTCTTACTGAAGGGTGTTTTTGTTTGTTGATATTTAACCCTGAAGTAGACTCTTCTTTCAATATAAGGCTGTTTTCCAATGTTTGGTGAAAAGGAGAGAAAGTATGTCGAGTGTGGAAAGGGACTGGGGTGGAGCGCAGAGGCCTTGCTTCTCCTCCTGGCTCCCTCTGCTTGGGGGGCTCCACCTCATTTCTTCCATCCTTAAGGTCCTGCTCAGCCCCGAGCCCAGAGCCCTGGCCTCACTGTGCTAGCACGTTTGTTTGTTTGCTTGCTTGTTTGTTTGAGTTAGGGTCTTGCGTTGTCACCCAGGCTGGAGTGCAGTGGCACAATCAAGGCTCACTGCAACCTCAACTTCCCAGGCTTGAGCAACCCTCCCACCTCAGCCCTCCAAGTAGCTGGGACTACAGCATCACCACACTCAACTAATTTTTACTTTCTTTCTTTCTTTTCTTTTATTTATTTATTTATTTATTTTTGAGATGAAGTTTCCTTCTTGTTGCCCAAGCTGGAGTGCAATGGTGCAATCTTGGCTCACTGCAGCCTCTGCCTCCTGGGTTCAAGTGATTCTCCTGCCTCAGGCTCCTGAGTAGCTGGGGTTACAGGCATGTGCCAGGCCTGGCTAATTTTGTATTTTTAGTAGAGACGGGGTTTCTCTATGTTGGTCAGACTGGTCTCGAACTTCCAACCTCAGGTGATCCACCTGCCTCCCAAAGTGCTGGGATTACGGGCGTGAACCACTGCGCCTGGCCTAATATTTTATTTTTTGTAGAGACAAGGTCTCACTGTGTTGCCCAGGCTGGTCTCAAACTTCTGGGCTCAAGCAGTCCTCTCACCTCTGCCTCCCAAACTGCTGGGATCACAGGCGTGAGCCCGAGCGCCCGGCCTGCGCTGGCTCTTAACTGCTGACTCTCTACATTCTGCAGCTGGGATTCCCACAACTGCCAGTGGTCCACGGTACCCTCATCTGCCCACACCTTCAAGGATCCAGCGTCCCACTTGCGGCAGCCTCAGGTGCCTGCACAGCTGAGGCCTCGAAACCCCCGAAACACCAGACCTACCTTTCTTCTTTCGGTGGCCTGGACTTTCCAGAGAACGCAAGCAACAAGAAGATCACCACCCTAAGGAGGTTTGCGGCTGAGAAGGTGGTCCTTCCTGCAGGTGCCAGGCTGTCATCTGCACAGAGCATTGTAGCGTGAACCACCTCAGAGATGGCAGGGCCAGAGCCTCAAAAATCAGCATTGGCACAGCCACAGGGATGGATTTGAGGAGCCCTGGAATGCTCCCCCAAAAATACCGCAGTTAGAATACACAGCGTATCCACCACTAACACCACAGTGTAAATAAAGTCATCCACCTGTGCCTGAGCTAGGCGTCTGGGGGCCATGATGCAAGAAGGAACAGGACACAGAGGGGACAGAGCACATGACCGCAATCTCCCGAATGCCTGAATGTTGCTGAAGCTTGGGCAGGGGTGTTGGAGTGGGGCTGGGAGAGTGAAGGGGCCGGCTTGGGGACATGAGAGGTGGTCAGCAGTGTGCTCAGTGCTCTACGACAGGAACTGAGGACACTCCTGGGAGGCTGCCCTAATTATGCCCATTTTACAGATAAGGACAGTGAGGCTCAGAGATGCTAAAGAGTCTACCCAAGGTCCAACAGGCCATGAGGGACCCGCTGGAACTCATGTTCTGAGTCTCTCCTCCTCCCTCACCTTGGCCCCCATCAGCATCACCAGCAAGAGCATCTGGGATCCAGGAGCTGCCAAGCCCCCTCCTCACTTCTTTGCATGCTCATGCTCCTCTTTCCCCTTGAACTCTCTCCTCCACTGCTGAAAATCCCACCTCTTCCTTCAAATGCCCATTTTCCGGATTCACTCACGTCATCCGATATGGTTTTCCCAGTGCCGTCCTGAGTGGGCACCATGAAGAGTCCTCAGTGTATCCCAGGGGGAGCGTGTCCCTGCTGTCCTGCAGCAACCCCAGGACCAGGACCACGTCCCCTTCACCTTTATCGCTGAGCCTCACATACTGTTTGCCCTTGGGAAGGTCTTATTGCATGAAAGAGGGGATGAAGAAATGACGGAACAAATGGCCGGGTCTGCTGCAGCTCCACAGTCACTGGTGCTCCCTTTGGAGCTGGGACAGCTGCTCAGAACCAAAGGCAAACCCTGCCTTCCACAGAGCTGTGCGTGGCACTTTGCTCTGCCCTGTCCTTTCATCCCCATCGCCTCGGGCAGCACAAAGCCCAGGTGAGGCCAGGCCAGCCAGACATGTCCTGACTTTGTGTTCTCACTTGCAGGGAAGAATCTAGAATTTTCGGGGTTCTAAGTGCTGCTGTGTCTTCCTGCCCAGCCTTTCTAAGAGACACTTGGCTAGGGTTCGAGAACAATGCAGCTATAATATAGAATAGCAGCCAGCGCGCCCCTCCCCATCATTTACTCCCCGTGAGGAAGAAACTGTGTATTGCCTCATTCCCCAGAGAGGTAAATGGAGGCTAGAGAAATTAAGCAGCTGGTGAGTGGGTGAGGCTGGGCTCCTAGGCTCTTTCTGGCCCCCAATAAGCACTTGTTCAGGGCTGCAGGATGATCCCTGAGACAGTGTCATCTCTGGCGCTTGGTGGTTTCCCAACAAGATTCCGGGGAATGGGCAGCAGGCTTGGTGGAGGGCCGTGGCAAGTGAGCTACACACCCCAGGGAAGGCTCCCAGGCTGCCTGTGGGGAGGTTTCCCCACCCGACATGATGCTGCAACCCTGACTCAGATCAGGAGGAAGTTGAGGGTTCGTAGAAAAATGTCACGCGTAATCGGGGACAAACCAGGTCTGCCTGCCGCTGCTACTGTCACGGAGGCTGCCTGGAGGCCACCACTGCCCTGACACCTGGGACTGCTTGCTGCATCGGGGCAGGTGTGCACAAAGCCCAGGCCCACACGAGCCCCTGATCTTAGGAGAGTTACCTGCAGTCCACAAGAGCAAGGTCAGGTTAGAGGCTGCATGCCTCAGTTTCTCTAAATGGCCCAGAGGCTGTTACCTGTTGGTGGTCCGGTGTGGCGGAGAGGGCTGAGATGTCATTTCTCCTCCAGGCCTGGCTGCCGGCCTGCTCTGGGGAGAGTCACTTCCCCTCTCTGGGTCTCAACTTCCTTGTGAGTGAAATAAAGGGGTGGGACCAGATGCTCTGAGTGGCTCCTGTGACACCCTGTCTGGCCTAGGGGCTCTTGCTCAGGGGTCTACAGAGGGGCTGCATGGAACTAGAGTGTGGACATGGGGAGCAGATTCCAGGAGGAGGGTCTACACTCTCCTGCCCTCTTAGAAGATCTGCACGCCCATCCCGCAGCTGCCAAAAAACAAAACAAAAAACCAAAAAGCCCAAAATCACACTGCGTGTGTCAAGACCTGGGAAGCCTCTGGAAGAGGAAGGCTCTCACACACCGCAGATGCTCTAACAGGGGCACCACACAGCAGCAGCCATTCTCAGCACCTGACAAGGGCCGTCGTGACTTCCAGCACTTCGGGGGTTTAGGATTTGAAACTGCTGCCCACAGAAAGGAAAGGAAGGTGGTGCTGTTTAGGACTTCCAGTTTAGGACTTGCGTGCCCAGCCTCGGAGGAGACCTCAGCTTCCACGTGTGTCTGCAAGAATGGTCAGTGGGGTCCCACAGGTTCCCCAGCCTCGGCTTCTCTGTCCCAGGTCTGCACAGAGATTTGGGGCAGCCTTGGGCCTGTGGCCTCCTAGGGCCCTGCAAGCAGAGATTTCCCTGGCATCTCCCACCTTCAGGGCTGGGAGGGCTGAGACTCACCCGTGGGCTTGGGTGGCTATTAGCTGAGAGCCCTCATAGATTCCAGCCCATCAGGAAAGTCTGGACTGAAGTCTACCCCGGTAGATGCAGCTGCTGTGCCCTGGAGGTGTTGGGAGGCCCTGTCGGGCGACCAAAGCACAAGCAATTTTTAAAAGCCATGCATGCTGGGACTTTCAGGTGTCTACAGGAATAGAAACTACTCCTGGGTTTTTTGGGTGATTCATCCAACACATGGGTCCCCTCTGTAAATACGAGCTTGCAAGTCACTGCAGGGGAACCACCTGGCCCTCTGGAGCCGGGTCTTCCCACTGTCTGGTAAAGAGGTTGACGGAACCATGACAGCTTTCAAGCTCTCACCTGGGCTTGTGCAATGGGTTGTGCCAAGTCCACTCCCTGCTCCAGGCCATGGAGCCCCAAGCTGGCCTGCGTGCCAAGATAGGGCACTGGGCAGTCCTGCCCCAAGCGAGGCCCCCCTATAGGGCCCCCAGCCCAATCTAAGCCAAAGGCTGGCTACTGGGCAAGGTGGGGCAGCCAGGCCCGCACCCTGGGTGCAGGAGGGGGCCAGGAGCCTGTCGGGACAGCAGCAGGGAGGAGACACACAGGTGTCTGGCACCCACCTCAATACCCAGAGCCTGCCATGTGAGGCCCCAGGAAGGCGTCCACACTGAGCGGCCTGCAGGGAGCAGTGTCTCTGCTCAGCCCCTCCTCAAAGGGATCCTTGTCTACTTCCCATTCTGGCTACCTTTTGGCTACCTTCTTTTTTTTTTTTTTTTTTTTTTTGTGATGGAGTTTTGCTCTGTTGCCCAAGCTGGAGTGCAGTGGCGCGATCTCAGCTCACTGCAACCTCCACCTCCCGGGTTTAAGCAATGTTCCTGCCTCAGCCTCCTGAGTAGCTGTGATTACAGGCTTGCGCCACCATGCCCGACTAATTTTTTTTGTATTTTTAGTAGAGACAGAGTTCCACCATGTTGGTCAGGCTGGTCTCAAACTCCTGACCTCATGATCCACCCACCTCGGCCTCCCAAAGTGTTAGGATTACAGGCGTGAGCCACTGCTCCCGGCCCTGGCTACCTTCTTTTAATAAATGAGTATTTCTATTTTATTGCTGTTGCTTGTTATTTACATTTTTGAAAACATGCACATGATTCAAATACATATGTAAAAATATATAGGAAAATATCTGTCCCACTCCTAAATCCAGCTGTCACCTCTCCCCCCACCAGGGCACCACTGTTAAGTTTCTTCCAGAGTTTCTGTGCCCCATGTACATATGAGTTCTTATTTTCTCCCGCTTTTGGCACAAAAGCTAGAGTACTACATGAGCTGCTCTGCAGTACCTCCCTCTCCTGTGGGTATCCCTTGGATACCTTGGGGGATGTCCAAGGTGTATGGGGGATCCCTTGCCAAGGTACGTGAGAGACTCAAAAAGTTTGAGCTCCTAAGAGCCAGGCTAGGCAGGGACTCGCCCAAGGCCCCACCCTACAGCTCAGGTCTGTCCATCCGGATTTTCCCCTCCCCTTGTCACAGCCCTGAGGAGTCATAAATAGGATGAACTTTCTCAGAAAATTTCCCTTAAGCCTCCTGAAACTTCTCACCCTAGTCCTGCCCACCCTCTCACCATCCAGAATGACTTGGAGGTTTTGGGAGCCTGGACGGGTCCCTGCCTGTCTTCCGGACTGGGAACCCCGAGTTGGGGAGTTTGGGGGCACACACCTTCGACTTCACCAGTGGGGGAGCTTCGGAGCTTCAGGAACCAGCTTCTTCTAGGGCAAGGAACAAGTGAATCTGACTGTGTTTACCAAAGAGCGGGTCCAGGATAGCCGGGCGCTCACCACATCCTCCCCTGACGCTGGTGAAATTCGCTCCTTCAGCAGCCAGAGGCCTGGCCCTGCCCTTGTGGGACATTCCTTCCCTCCAGGGAGGAAACCTGCCCACCAGGGGCTTTGCAGGGGAACCAGTTGGCCCAGGGCTGTGCAAGAAGTGCCCCTCAGCCTGCCCCAGAGAGCTGGTCAGGGAGCAGGGGCAGGAACAAGAGCTGAACCCTCAGAGACACGGGGAAGGAGGAGGACGCTGGAGGAGGGCAGCTCAGGTGCAGGCATGGGCAGGAGGGACATGGTGTTGGCGAGGGCCCGGGCACCCTCTGCACCCCGGGTAAGAGGGGAATGGCAGGAGCCGAGGCTGGAAGCTGGCCAGGCAGGAACCAGGGGCATGGGCCACCCCAGGTCCCAGGCAACACACGCTTGGCACAGGAGCAGTATGTGACAGACCCACTGGGGCGGCAGGGGTTGGGTTGGGATGAGGGCACCAGCAGCAATAAGAAGGAATGAGGGCAGGAGTAGGGGCATCAGGTTGTCTGAAAGAAGGGTCCAGGGCATCTGAGGCAGCCAGACTCTGAAGATAGCCTCCGAAAGTCTCCAGCCACCACTCCCCACAAAGCAACTCTGTCAACTTGGGCTGGTTGCCTAACCTCTCTGAGCCCATTTCCCCAGCCGCAAATTGGAGTTACACATCCATTCAATCAAAAAATGTTTGTGGATCATCTCCTGGGGACCAGGCAGTGGTGCTGAAGAAGACGACAGTACCTGTCTCAGAAAACGCTGTTTTAGGAGTCGGCACGGTAACAGGGGTAAGCGCACCCAGGAAGTGCCTGGTACTCAAGCGGTGACTGAGGCCCGAATTCCTCATTGATTTATGCCTGCCTTTGTCTCCCCTACTGGATCTATTTGAAGGAGAAAAAAAAAAAAAAAAAAGGAGTAACATTGATAATGGGACCCTCATGACCCAAGGAAAAATCAGAGGAAGCCCCAACAGAGAGAGGAAGGCAGGGGAACTTAGGAAGGAGAGGCCAAGAGAGGAAGATGAGCAGCACCTGTCCCCCGCCCTCTGCTCCAATCCTCCAGGTGTGACCTGGAGACAGACACAAAGGGTTGAGCTCCAAGAGCTGGGCTAGGCAGGGACTTGCCCCAGGCCCCACCCTATGTCTCCCATCTGCTCTCTCCCCTCCCATTCTGTCGGGAACACTTCTGTTCCCAAGCCCCACTTATTTTATTTTATTTTTTGTAAAAATAGAGATGGGGTTTCGCCATGTTGCCCAGGCTGGTCTCGGACTCCTGGACTCAAGCAACCCCTGATCCCGGCCTCCCAAAGTGCTGGGATTACAGGTGTGAACCACCACATCCGACCACCAAGCCCCACTTATACATTGAGCCCGGATGACTCCCCTGCACAGTCAGCTGGGTGCCACACCACACAAAGCCCGTTTCTGGAGCCTTTGCCAAGTCCCTGAGGACTGACACCCTGCCCCCTAGGTGCCCACAAAGACAGGAAGGTGCGTGTTCCCAAACCCCCCAACTCGGGGCCCTGATAATCCCCTTTAGCAATTGAAGATATCTGGCCTCTTTGAAAGTGGTGGCTGAGGTCAATGACTGCCAGGGGAATTCAGGAACCTACTGAACACAGGGGGCAGCCCACGGTGTGCAGCTGCTGGGCAGCCTGGCAGGCCCTCCAGAAAGCCCCCATCTCCAAGGGAGCTCTCAGCCACCTGGGGACTAGCCTGTAGCAGTGGGTAGCTGTCCCTCCTCAGGTTGGTCCAGAGGCCAAAGAAACTAGAACAACCTCCTTTTGTGTCCACCCTTAGTCCCCTCAGGCTTTCAGAACGGCCATAGAGGTGGTGGCTGGACTCAGGGGACTCAGGGCCTCTCTCCTTACAGGGCTTACCCCTTATCCAGGAGCAGCGGTCCCTGCACGGGCAGCACTCCCCACGCGCGGAAGCCAGCATCTCCAGGAGGCAGGGCTGGGGATCCCTTGGCAGGGGGCAGTGGCAGCAGGGTGAGGCTCTGCTGTGGGGGTGGAGGATGCAGGATGCAGGGGCTGTGTCCGGTAGGAGAGGCATTACCAGGTCTTCCCCAAGATCTCAGTCCCCAAAGTTCTTGACTTCAGTTTCTGAGGTCACATCTGCTGTCACCCCAAAGCTTCCAGTGGCCACCCCAGAGGTGCTGGGTCAGGCTATGGTCACTTCCTGCCTCCCTCTCCTTGCCTCTATTGTCACCTGGGGTTAGGGTGCTTTCTTTGTCTACCTCTTCAACCCTCCTTTCCAGTGCTAACAGACTGGACTGCCCCCAGCGGCACAGGCCTCAGCATATGGGCTACCCATTTGGAGAGACCCCTCCCTGCACGGGCTGTTTCTCCACCTGCCCCTACAACACAAAAGGCTGACTGAGTGTGGCGACTTCTAACCCAGCCCTGGCTCAGGAATCACAAAACCTAGGTCTGCATCAGGGCCAGCACCTCACTGCACCTCTCACCAAAAGCCGTGGAACGAGTACCAAGTACCGATTCCGGGTTTCTGGTTCCCGGCCTCTCTCCGACCCCAGCACAGCTGCTCTTTCTTCCCCACAAGGATGGGGGTTAGTTCCAGGGACCAAATGTGAGACGACCACCTCTGTGAACAGCACGCATATCCACTGAAAGCCCCAACCCAGAGCTCTTGGTCCCAGGGGAAGGAGGACACAGGTCAGAAGAACCAGGGACAGCCAGCCTGGCCCAGCCCAGGTGCTCAGCGAAACGCTTAGAGCCCGGCCGCCTCGTCCCCGAGGGCCCACTCCATGCTGGGGCCTGGGGTAACCTCTGGGCAGGAGTCAGTCTCCCCTCGGGAAGGTTAGCATCCGGGCGCCTGGAGGTGGCCCTGTCTGTTATACGGGATGGGGTGAGGATCACCATCTGTTCTGGTTTGCCCAGGACGAACGGGGCTCCTGGGGGGCTCCGGACCTTCAGTGTTAAACCCGGATAGTCCCTAAGAGTGAAGAGCCGGTCACTGCAGGTCGGCAAGGGAGCTTTGGGAATTGAGCCCTCTCTTCAGTCAGGGGCTCCTGCCCTGGCTCCAGCCACCGAGGAAGGGCATTGTCCTTTTGGGTTGAGCTTCCCTCACCCCACCCAGGACCCCTGCATTCTGCTGACTGTGCCTAGGGTGCCCAGAGCCTCTCTGGCTGCCAGGAGACACAAGAATTAACCCCTTCCTACCACCCGGACAAGTGACACACAAGCCCCTTCATGCCAGAGACACACGGGTCTCAGAGGAAACGCCTGGGGTGAGGGGCACTTTTCCTCTCCCTCAGAGATGGCTGGCAGGACCCCCGGCCTCAGCACTATCGTGACCACATTTCCAAGAAGAGGCTCCTGGCGCTGCGGTCAGACAAAGGGGCTGTGTGTTAGTTCAGGCTGCCTGGAACACATCAGAAAAGGGGCCCCAGTTTACACAGAGGCAGGCGCGTCTCAGGAACTAGAGCGTGTGGTCCCAGCCCGGCAGCCACTCCCAGCCCCAGTGCAGACCCCTGGATGAGGGGTCGAGGGAGCGAAGGCTGACGGGCTCCATGGACCTGTTTATTATTTTCTCCATCAGGAAGTCTTTCCTTCTGAAGCTCCTAGGGGGCCTTGAGTGAGTGACTTGCTTTGGCTGTAAAAGGGGTTTTGCCCAACTGCTTGAGTCCCAGGGTTTTGCACAATTGTGCTGTGTGTTGTGGTCTTCTCTCAGGCCTTCACAGGCTCACAGCTGGAACTGTGCGCACTCATCCAGATATCAACACGCACACACCCCCAGAGACTCGCATAGGCATGCTCTAGATGGATCATGGGGCAATTCGAAAGGAGATGCAGCCCTGGGCTCTGGGATTGGGCTGGGAGGACAGGGTTTCCATTTTGGACCGGAGGGTATGAAATACGAACACAGGGGAATGGAGATACAGGTTCAGTATCCTTTGTCAGAAATGCTTGGAAAAAGAAGTGTTTTGGATTTTGGATTTTTTGAGAGTTGGGATTTGCATTATACTTACTGGCTGAGCATCCTAAAACCAAAATCTGAAGTGCTCCAATGAGCATTTTCCTTGAGTGCATGTTGGTGCACAAAAAGTTTTAGATTTGGAGCATTTTTGATTTTGGATTTTTGGACTTTGGATGCCCACCTTGTATATACTGGGGAGTCATCAGTATCAGGATGATGGAGGAAGCTTGTGAAATAACATGCAGTGTGAGAAAATAAAGAGTGAACTCTGGGGAAGAGAATATTAAAGAGGTTGGCAGAGAGACTGGAACCCACAAAGGTGGAAAAGAGTTAGTCAGAGGTTGGAGAATTGCAAAAGCCAAAGGAAGATTCCAGACAAAGGCTGGCCAGTATGTGAAGGAGCCTTGAAGGTAAGCCAGTGGCCAGTACTGAATCTTGGCAGAGGAAACCAAGAACAATGATATGGTTTGGCTGTGTCCCCACCCAAATCTCATCTTGAATTGTAGTTCTCATAATCCCCACATGTCGTGGGAGGGACCTGGTGGGAGGTAATTGAATCATGGGGGCTGTTACTCTCATCCTGTTCTCATGATAGTGAGTTCTCACGAGATCTGATGGTTTGATGGTTTTTTAAGGGGCTTTCCCCACTTTGCTCGGCACTTTTCTTATGATGCCATGTGAAGAAGGACATGTTTGCTTCCCCTTCCACCTGATTATAAGTTTCCTAAGGCCTCCCCAGCCATGCTGAACTGTGAGTCAATTAAACCTGTTTTCTTTATAAATTACCCAATCTTGGGTATGTGTTTATTAGCAGCATGGGAATGGACTGATACAAACATCCTGTTGGACAGCAGCAATGTCTATAGAGGTTCCTCCTGCAGGAGTGGCTCAAAGGGGACCAAGGAGAGTGTCCAATATGTAGATTTAGGCTCATGAAAGGTAGTTGTCTATAAAAACCCTTGGGGCCGGGATGATCCCCAGAGATAAGTCTGGTGACAGTTGTCTTAATACAAAAATGAATTATTAGAATTTCTTTTGAGTTATTACTCAAGTTGTCAAAAGCTGACTAAGTTGTTTGGTTGGAGGCTAAGGGGAAAGTAGTTTATATTTATGATTCTTCTTTTTATGCTTGTATACAAAGGAATAGAAGTCAGGACTCTTGATCTAACCTGAGTCAGATTTCCTACGTCAAATACTGTTTCTCTAGTCTTCCTCTTACCTCCCTAGTCTCCTAAGTTTATTAATACACTTTAAAACATAATAGGTTTCCTTGAATAAAATGATTCTGATTTTCAGCTGGGCTGTACGACTGGAAACATTAAGTAAAAAAATGTATTCTAGGCCAGGCACAGTGGCTCACACCTGTAATCCCAGCATTTTGGGAGGCTGAGGTGGGAGGATTGCTTGAGGCCAGGAGTTTGAGACCAGCCTGGGCAACAACATAGTAAGACCCTGTCTCTACAAAATTTTTTTTAATTAGCCGGGTGTGGTGGTGCACACTTCTGGTCCTAGCTACTTGGGAGGCTGAGATGGAAGGATCACTTGAATCCAGGAGTTAGAGGCTATGGTGAGTCGTGATTGTGCCAGTGCACTCCAGTCTGCACAAGAGAGTGAGGCATTGTTACTGTCAGAGATGATAAATTCCTTTACAAAAAGCTTCAGGTCCCTATTCTTTGTTTCTTAAGACCAACTTCCTTGTACTTCCTTGTCTCCTAGCTACCTGTTCTATAAATAACCCTCCTGCCTTTGCGGCACCCAGACCACTCCAGACATGCCTTCCCTCCCAGTAACGGGCAGCCTCTACCTTCCTGCCTAATTGACCCTATTCAATTTGAAACCTTAGCCAATCGGGTTAGCTTAGATTGTGCGGTCCAATCCCAGCTAATGGGTGTGCTCTTGTGATCGAGATTGGCTCAAGTTACA
Organism: Macaca mulatta; assembly: GCF_049350105.2. Taxonomy (NCBI): domain Eukaryota; kingdom Metazoa; phylum Chordata; class Mammalia; order Primates; family Cercopithecidae; genus Macaca; species Macaca mulatta. Next base: position 136,188,263 of record NC_133417.1, read on the forward strand.
CGCTTCTGCAGAAGTAAATTGCCTTGCTGAGAGAGCTTTTTGCTGGAGTGCTGATTCTTCTTTGTGGCACTGAGCATTTATTTCCAACAGTCACCAAAAAAACGTTTTCTATGATAAATTGTGATTATTTGTTTTGTAGATTTGGGGTAAAAATGTAAACCATTGAAAAAAGTCTTGCCCTGGCTCATTCAAAAAGACAAGCAGTAGAGACCTCATCTAGGAGAATGTTCATGCTAATTTCTGTCAACTACAAAACACAGATGCTGCCACAACCACCAAACAGAATAGAGAAAATCTGCTCAGTAAAACAAGATATTTAACTATTTTAAAATTTGGGGCACAGTGGCTCACGCCTATAATCCCTGCAATTTGGGAGGCAGAGGAAGGAGGATTACTTGAGCTCAGGAGTTTGAGACCAGCCTAGACAATATATTGGGACCATCATCTCTACCAAAAAAAAAAAAAAAAAAAACGAGCTGGACATGGTGGTGTGCACTTGTGGTCCCACCTACTTGGGTGGATCACTTAAGCACAGGAGATTAAGGGTGCAGTGAGGCATGATCACACCACTGTACTCCAGCCTGGGAGACAGAGCAAGATTCTGTCTCAGAAAAAAAAATGGTTAGACTCATTCTCATACTAATAATTGGGGGTTTGTGTGAAACATCACATAAAAAGAAGCCAGCCAGGCAAGGGCCCCCTTAAATGCCATTTGAGGAAGTGAGGCCATCAGGGTGGGCTTTATATGGAATCATTTTTTTTTGAAAGACCATGTAATACCTTTTACTCCTTCTAAACTTTGTAAGAAATACAATCAAAGTTCTCTTTCTGTAACCAGATGACAAAAAACAAACAAACAAAAAAAAAGGTTGAGCCAGCCCTACAGAACCTGGTCTCTTACCGTGTGTTTCTGTGAGACAGTTTTAACAAATATTTTATATTGCTTAGAAAAATATTGGTATTTCCTGATGGCTTTTCACTTGAAGGAAAGACTGGAGCAGTTTGACTGGGGCTGGGGATGCTGGGATCAGAGAGTAAATAAAGATCCCAGGTGCTCATTTGGCTTAACTCCACCAAAAAACAAGAGAAAAGAGAGAGAGGAGAGAGAGAGCGCTCTCTGTAGCAGAACTGTACCCATTGTAGAGAGGTGGAAACTGAGGCCCCAGCAGAGGCCTTCCCGGGCAGTGCTTGGGCTAGAGCCAGGTCAAGGCCCATTTATACCCGGAGCCAGCAGGACAGCATCCTGGCTGGCTGGCTCCCCGCCCAGAGACTGCTCGAGAGCTTGGTTGGCTATTGCCTTCCAGAGCAGCCCCTCCTTCCTGTGCACCTCCTCCCCTCTCCCCCTAGCCCCTTCACGGAGGGCCAAGAAGCCCAGCCAGCCCTGGGCATGGGTGCTAAGAGATGTCTGGGCTCAGGAATTTCCTGGCAGGAGCAGCAGTACCCATGTTTGTCTCCGGGCATCCCCAGCCCCAGGGGGGGGCCAAGTAAGAGAGGCAACAATGCCAGAGTAGGTCACAGAGCAAGAGCCTGGAGAGCTAAGAGCTATCCCTGTTCAGGGTTCTGACGGAGTTTGGGTGTTGTCCCCTCTAGATCTCATGTTGAACTGTCATCCCCAGTGCTGGAGGCGGGGCGTGGTGGAGGGGGTTAGATTATGGGGGTGGATTTCTCATGAATGATCTTGCGCCCTCCCCTTGGTGCTGTCCTCTCAGTAGCGAGTTCCTTCTTGCGAGATCTGGCTGTTTGAAAGTGTGCGGCACTTCCCCGCCCCTCCTCTTGCTCCCACTCTGGTCAGGTGAGATGCCGGCTCCCTCTTCGCCTTCTGCCAAAATTGCAAGCAAGGTCTCATTCGAAACAGGGCAGGTGCCGGCACCACACTTCGTATAAAGTCTACAGAACTGGGAACCAATTAAACCTCTTTTCTTTATAAATTATCCAGCCTCAGGTATTTCTTTATAGCATCATAAGAATGGCCTAACACGGGGTCTGTCTTAGGAAGGGGCCCTCGGGCTGTCCCTCTTCTCCCTGGCCCTAGCCCAGGAGGAGGACCAGCGAGATCAGTCAGGTGAGAAGCCTCTCCATGAAGATCCTTCTGCTATTCATTACACACACAACAGCATCTTGGTCCCAGACGCGGGGTCCCAGAGAGGACCTCGAGGAGACTTCCCAGGTCAGCAGTGGAAATTACCCACCACTGGACATTGGACAGGGCAAAGCTGTGGTGTGGAAAGGGGCAAATCCACCTCCCTCCCACGTGTACCCACATGATTGTCCCCGGGACTTCCATGAGCTTGATGAGCCAGAAGCTATGGTTCTGCACACGTGAGTCTGTGACCTGACAGCTGTGCCTGCTTCACCAGTGTAGAGACTCGGATGCCCAGGCAAACCCTGGAAGCGTGGAAGGGAAGGGGAGAAAGCCTGCGGAGGGAGTTGGAGGAGCCGTGGATTCCAGTAACCTTTGCGGATTAGTTCAGAGGGAAATGTCCACAGCAGAGATGACTATGACACCCGGCACAAGATTTAATTCTCAGAGTGAAAACGAGAATGCCGTGTCTGTGGGAGCCCCAGGAGAATGACTCAACAGTGGCGTCCTACAGCATGATTTGCTTTAACTGCAGGTGAAGACAATCATTCAGGAGTGGAAAGAATATAACTGAATGCTTTGTCACAAATTTACTTTGATCTCATGTACCCCATAAATACAGACACTCACTATGTACCGCGAAAATTAAAAATAAAGATAACAAATTCACATTCCGCTTGTTCATCCTGATTCTTACTGCATCAAAGACAACAAGGAAGGCCCCATTGCCTGCCTTCTTGCTCATAGTTCAGCCGTCCAAGAATCATTCTTGATGCCCTGCAAGTGCCAGGCGCTGAGCTAGGCCCTGCAGATGCGACAATGGACATAGATGCTGTCCCAGCCACCGGCACTCGCTGCCCGGGGAAGAACCAGGTAAGGTTCCAGCGCATTGCCCTCCATGAAGCAGGAGCAGGAGTCTCACCGTGGGGCTGGGAGCTGCCTGCCTTCCTCCCACCAGCCTCTAAGGGAAGGATTTGTGTCTGCTGGCCCTCCTTGGTAGTAACAAATTCTGGTCGTGGACAAAGCAGATAGAAGACTACAGAAGACAGACAGGCTAAGGCAATCTGTGCAAAAAGATGGCGGCAGGGGAGAGGAAAGTCAAATTCACAGAATGAAGCGCGGACGTGGGTGGCGAGTGTGTGGCTGGGATTTGAGGTGGAAAGAGGCTGAGAGAGGACTGAGTTCCGGGAGGCAGCTGCCTCCTGCGTGGAGGACTTTCCAAGGGCAAGTGCTGGACATTGAGAATCGCTCCCAGACAATGATCCAGTTTCTCCAACAAATCAATGACATGAAAAGGAAAGGAGAAGAAAAGGGGTGACTCTGAAAGAATGCAATCCACGCCCTCATTTGAGCCCTCATTTGAACAAACCAGTCATAAAAAGACAGTTTTGACACAGTGGAGGAATCTGAATATGGATTTTGTGGTAGACAATATTACAGATTTACTTTTTATTTATTTATTTTTTTTTGGAGATGGAATCTTGCTCTGTTGCCCAGGCTGGAGTGCAGTGGTGCGATCTCGGCTCACTGCAAGCTCTGCCTCCCGGGTTCACGCCATTCTCCTGTCTCAGCCTCCCGAGTAGCTGGGACTACAGGCGCCCGCCACCACACCTGGTTAATTTTTTGTATTTTTAGTAGAGACGGGGTTTCACCATGTTAGCCAGGATGGTCTCAATCTCCTAACCTCTTGATCTGCCCACCTTGGCCTCCCAAAGTGCTGGGATTACAGGGGTGAGCCACCGTGCCCAGTCTACAGATTGACTTTTAATTGTGTTAGCTAAGATGATGGCATGGTAGTTGCATTAAAAAGTGTCTTTTGTATTCACAATAACCAAGATAGGGAATCAGCTAAGTGTCCATCAGTGGATTAATGGATTAAAAACATATACACAAAGAAATATTATTTAGCCATTAAAAAAGGGAATCTTGTCATTCGTGACAACATAAATGAACCCAGAGGACATTCTGCTCAGTGAAATAAGCCAGACTAAGAAAGACACATACTACATGACCTCACTTATATGTGGAATTTAAAGAAGTCAAACTCCCAGAAGCAGGGAATAGGATGGGGGCTGCCAGGGGCTGGAGGGCTGGGGAGGATGTGGAACCGGGAGATATTGGTCAAAGGTGTTTCAGTTAACAGGAATACGTTCTGGAGATCTATTGTATATAGTAGCATGGTGACTGTAGTTAATAGTTCTGTATTGTAAACTTGGAAATTGCTACAAGAGTAGATTTGAAATGTTCTTACCACGCACGCAAAAGGATAATTATGTGATTGATGGATGTGTTCATTAGCTTGATTTAATCATTTCCCAGTGTATACATATATCAAAACATCACCCTCTGCATCATTCGCATATCCAATTTCTGTCATTTGTACCTTAACAAAACTGGGGACCAGAGAGTGTGGAGAAAAAAGTGTCCTCATCAGAAGAGATGCACCCTGTAGTATTAAGCTAAGATGCCATGAGGTCAGTGTAAGTGGTGGAGGGTAGAGATCAATGAACTAGAGATCAGTGAAATGAGACTGGCAGAAGCTGATGGTTGTGGAAGCTGAGCGGGATGTCCCAGTAGCACGGGACAAGTTCCCATTGCAGCCCACACCTGAACCAGGCCATAGTTGGGGCCAAGCTTCCTCTCTGGCAGAGCTAGAAGAAAGCAGGCCTAGCCCATCAGACCTTTTAGGGACCTCCAGGGCCTATCGGGGGCAGGGGCCAGGGCAAGGCAGCTGTGGCTGGGGGTGCTCATGTGGCCCTTTAGGAGTCTACTGGGGTTCTTTGAGACACACCCCAAACTAGAGAGCAGAACATCTTAATCACATCATATTTTAGTGAACCCCGAAAAGTAAATAAGAATTGAGATAGGTTCATGATGAACTAACCCTATTGCTCATTTCCTATGTTTGACTTTAGCATATTCAACTTTCTGACAGCCCCATTACACTGGCCACACCACAGACCCACACCTTCCATCCCTTCCTCATGCCCAAGCCAGCAAGAGCCACTAGCTGGCAAATCGCTGCTTTCCACTATAGATGGGGGAAACTGCCTGGCTGCCAACAACCCAGTTTACGTAGCAGTCTCCCCTTGGTCAGCACCACCGGAGTTTTGTTGGTTATGGGGCGATCTTACTGAGGTTAGTTAGGTGTGCTGCAGCAGTGAAGCTGGAGCCTGCCTTCTGCACCTTGGACTTGCACCAACCAACTGGGCTCCAATGCAAAGGGCAAGAGCACGATGAAAGAGCACATTTGCAATTCTAGAAGACTGCATCTAAGTTGCAAGGTGTAATTGGGACCCTGGTTACATTTTTAGCTCAAGGGAATAAAGCTCATCCCATCCTCCCTACCCCAGGAGGGAGTGTCTGTTGGTCAACTATGTGACCTCTTTTTTTTTTTTTTTTTTTGAGACAGGGTCTCACTCTGTCTCTCAGGCTAGAGTGCAGTAGCCCAATCATAGCTTACGGCAGCCTCTACCTCCCAGGCTCAAGCAATCCTCCTGCCTCAACCTCCCAAGTAGCTGGGACCACAGGGGCACACCACCATGCCAGGCTAATTTTTAACTTTTGTAGAGACTAGGTCTTACTATATTGCCCAGGATGGTCTTGAACTCCTGCGCTCAAGCAATCTTCCCACCTCAGCCTCCCAAAGTGCTGGAATTACAAGTGTCGACCACCACACCCAGATTTTTAGTGCTATTTTTTTTAAGTACCTTGTGTTCAACTTCAACTGGTCCCTCACTCCAACTCCTAACATAGCCTGCACCCAGCTACAGCGAGGCTTCCTAAAATACAAATCTGGCCCTGTCCTACCTAAGCAGAAACTGCATCCCGCCTCAGCAGGCCCCGGAGGCTTTGGTGTCTGTCAAGCTCCCCATCAGCGGATGAAGCCTGCAATGCCGCCCGGCTCCTCTGTAACATGAGTGTGGCCCCTGACTTCAGTTCTCTCCAAGAAGTCTTGGGTGCTACAGTTGCCACCACCGCCCACCCGTGCGCCACCCCCAGCTTCCTCCCTTGGTGAGGCAAAGCACAGCCCCTATGCTTGGTCTGTGTCTCCCGCAGGCCTCTCACAACAGTTGCTTAGCAGAGCTTTCTCAGTCAGCACTGAAAAGGAATTTAGAACCAAGTGAGCTATCAGCCCCTCCAGGCCTGACTTCCCCACTCAGAGCCTCCCCCACTCCTTCCTCCCTCCCCGCCTCCCGACCTCTGGGTCTGGGTGGCTGCTCTCCACACACCTCCCAACCACATTGACCTGGGGAAGCAAGACAGATTCGAGAGTCTTGATTTTTGTTTTCACTAATTGCAAAAAAATATATACTAAATAAATCAAAATAAACCAAAAAGAGAAGGAAAAATTCTCCCATAGTCCCTACCCTATATATGGAACCTACTCTCTCTCATCGCCTTTGAGGCTTTGTTTACAGGCAGAACCAGCATGAGACTGGCAGGCATGGTGAAGAGTCAGTTACATAATTCGGATTTTTTCACTTAGAGCTGTAGATATTCCTTCCACGCCAGTGCAGAGTCTTCATCATTATCCTTTTAAGCCACATAATATTCTATTAAATGTACATGCCAGCATTTATTTAATCATTCCCCAATTATAGGTCATTTAGGTAGTTTTTCCTTCTTTTGGGAATTATTGTTTTAAAATATATTCCCTGAGGGTTGGGCGAGATGGCTCACGCCTGTAATCCCAGCACTTTGGGAAGCAGAGGCAGGAGGGTTGCTTGAGCTCAGGAGCTCGAGACCAGCCCGGGAAACATAGGGAGACCCTATCTTTACAAAAAATAGTCAGGTTTGGTGGCATGTGCCTGTAGTCCTAGCTCCTCGGGAGGCTGAGGTGGGAGGATCATCTGAGTCAGGGAGGTCAAGGCTGCAGTGAGTTGGGACGGTGCCACTGCACTCCAGCCTGAGTGACAGACTGAGACCCTGTCTCAAAAAATAAAATTAATAAATATAAAATATAGTCCCCGAAGGGGAATCACTACATCAACAGGCCTAATGCTTTTATGGCTCTTGTCTTTGTTTGTTTGTTTTGTTTGTTTTCTTTGAGACGCAGTTTCACTCTTCCACCCAGGCTGGAGTGCAATGGCACAATCTTGGCTCACTGCAACCTCTGCCACCCGGGTTCAAGCGATTTTCCTGCCTCAGCCTCTCAAGTAGCTGGGATTACAGGCACCCACCACCACGCATGGATAATTTTTGCATTTTTAGTAGATACGGGGTTTTCACCATGTTGACCAGGCTGGTCTCAAATTCCTGACCTTGTGATCCACCCGCCTTGGCCTCCCAATGTGCTGGGATTACAGGCGTGAGCCTGCTTTTATGGCTCTTGATAGCTATTGTAAGATTGCCTTCCTGGGAAGAATGGGGTGGATTCCATCAATTCCCCGGCCTAGATCAGCGCTTCTCAAAGTGTGGCTCAGGCACTCTTGGGGGAAGGGTGGTCTTGGTACGCTTTCTGGGGATCCACAAGGTCAAAACTATTTTCATAATAATAATAAAATGTTGTTAGTACTTCCTTTTCCACTCTCTCCCTTTAGTGAGTGTACAGTGGAGTTTTCCGGAGGCTCTATGCTGTGTGATGCCGCAGTAGATTGAATAGAGATAGGAGAGGCCAACCATCTTTCACGAAGCCCAGCATCACAGAGATTTGTGGAAATGTAGAAATAATGCTTCTCTTCTCACTAAATTTATTTTGCTTTGAAAAATATAACTTTTAATTAAAAATGTTATTTATGTAAATAATATAGTTTCTTTTTTTTTTTTTTTTTTTTTGAGACAGAGTCTTGCTCTGTCACCCAGGCTGGAGTGCAGTGGCGCGATCTCAGCTCACTGCAACCTCCGCGTCCCAAGTTCACACCATTCTCCTGCCTCAGCCTCCTGAGTAGCTGGGACTACAGGCACCCACCACCACGCCCAGCTAATTTTTTTTGTATTTTTAGTAGAGACAGGGTTTCACCATGTTGGCCAGGCTGTTCTCGAATGCCTAACATCGTGATCCACCCGCCTCAGCCTCCCCAGGTGCTGGGATTACCGGCGTGAGCCACCATGCCCAGCCAGTTTCTTTGTTTTAATTTCTAACATGGGAAACCCTGATAGATATCTACATAGACAAGAGCTTTTTGAGATCCTTAACACTTTTTAAGAGTGTAAAGGGGTCCTGAAGCCACATGGTTTGGGAACCACTGGCCTGTACATGATGTGGCAGAATGCAGGGTGTGCTGAGCAGGCCTTGTTCAGCCCATCGCCTACCTGCCTGTCTCCCAGGCATGGCACCCAGGACAAGGCACAGAGCAATTGGCTTTTTTGTCTTTTTATCTCTTCTTGCCACTTTTATTTTCTTCTCTTCTTCTCTTTCCCCTCTTTGTTTTTCTCTTGTTTTGCTCTTCTTTCCCCTACTCCAGCCTCAGACCTCATAACAAGAGCTGCACTGATAATGAAACCTTCTCTGCTTCACCTAAATCAAACATTTTTTCTCACATCTAAATAGAGATTAGTGACATTTGAAACAGGTTTTTCATTATTACTAATATCATTCACAAGAAGTGACATGTGTGGTGTTATGATAAGTACACACGTGTTGGCTTTTGCCCACAGTTCCTGGCTCGGAACCCCCATAGCCCTTGTTACAGTCTCGTGTTATGACAGTGGCTGTGTTGGGCCTCAGGAAACAGAAGCTCTCTGGCCTTCTCCTGCTCTCCTTTCATCTGCCACCGGGCAGGACTCGTGTCTCTCCCCGCCTTTCTGATTGTGGGTCTTAAGACTCTCCCCAGAGGGTTCTGTCCTACGCCCTGAGCTAAGGAACGCTGACACCATGAAGCTTCCGTAAAAACCCCAAGAGGACAGGGTTCAGAGAGCTTCCGGAGAGCTGAGCTCACGGAGGTTCCTGGAAGCTCCATGCCCCTTCCCCTATACCTTGCCCTGTGCATCTCTTCACCTGTATCCTTTGTAATATCCTTTAGAATCAACTGGCGAATGTTAAGTATTTCCGTGAGTTCTGTGAGCCACTCCAGCAAATTGATCAAACCCAAAGAGGGGGTTGTGGGAACCCCAACTTGAAGCTGGTCGGTCAGAAGTTCCGAAGTCCAGACTTGCGTCCGGGTCGGGGATAGTCTTGGGACTGAGCCCTCAACCTGTGGGCTGTAAGACTATCTCCAGGTAGACAGTGTTGGAATTGAACTGGAGGACACCCCACTGCTGTCCGCGGCTTGGTGGGACAACCGCCCACACATCTGGTCCCAGAAGTCTCCTTCTGTGTTGCTGACTGTTGTTGTGGTGTGTGAGAACAGAGGAAAAACATGGTTTGAGAGTGTTTCCCTGAAACAATATGCATATTTTAAAAATATACACACGTAATCAAAGGACTAAAAATGAAAATGAGATATTTTCATACCAACTTGGCAGAGATTTATTAGATGGCAACGCTTAGTGCTGGCAGATGTCTAGGGAGGAGGGCAGCCTCATGTGGTTTCTAGAAGGCAACTTGGCAACGCGCACCAGAGGCCTTAAAAATAGCCTACCCTTTGACCCAGAGGAGTGCAAAAGGCTGACAGCTCCACTTTGTGCTATTAACAACTTGAAGTTGCCTGGGATCTTGACAACTGAGTGTAAGCAGGGATTTTTTTTCCCTTTCATTAGGCCCAGAGAAGGTACATCTGTGGGTTTTTGTTGTTATTGTTGTTTGGGTTTTTTGGTTTTTTTGTTTGTTTGTTTGTTTTTGTTTTGTTTTTTTGTGAGACAGGGTCTTGCTCTGTTGCCCAAGCTGGAGGGCAATGGCACAATCATGGCTCCCTGCAACTTTAACCTCCTGGGCTCAGGCGATCCTCTTACCTCAGCCTCCTGAGCAGCCAGGACTACAGATACATACCACCATGCCCAGCTAATTTTTTTAAACAAATTTTTATAGAGACGGGGATCTTGCTGTGCTGCCCAGGCTGATCTCAAACTCCTGACTCAAACTATCTTCCTGCCTCGACCTCCCAAGTACTGGGATTACAGATGTGAGCTACCACACCTGGCAAGAGAAGGTACATTTGGGAAGGGAGGGGGGTTACTGGACTTCAAAGATAGAGATGACATGGTCACCTGAACTCTCATCAGGACACGTGGGCAAACTCTCCTGCAGGTAGCAGGCCAAGGCCTATAGGGAGAAAGAAGCCTGAGGGCAGGTGCAGCTTGTGTGCCGGGAACCACAATCCAGGTGAGTACTTTGGAATACTCCCTCTGTACTAAGATCCTCTCCTCTTATGCCCAAGCCTTCAGTAATAATATTGGATTAAGAGGTACTGCCTGGTCTTAGCAGGTGTGATCCAGAAGTCAGCTGGAGCCTGGCCATGCCTTGAACTCTACATGAGGTTGGCTCATTGTGAGCCCAGAGGGCTAAGGAAGGCCACAGCCCTCCGTAGGATGTCCCGTTGTGTGGTCTGGGGATGGCCAATGCCCTCCCAAGTTTTCCACACATTCCCAGGGCAGGACTGCTGACACCTCCACGGCCTCTGCTTTTCCCATGGTGCTGCTTGTCAGTCACTTGTCTCCTCTTCCGGGAGTCCTATAGAGACCCCCCCTGCCCTCAAGGTGTCATGGGCATTTCTGAAGCTCAGGGACTGCAGAGAGACAGGGAGATGTCACATCACAGAAGCACAAGCTTCCATCGGGCATCTGCACAGCTGAAATGGCCCACGGCTGCCCTGTCCCCGCGGAACATCCCAAGGCCGGCCCCCACAGGAGCCAGCCTCTTGCAGGCAGGCTTCTCTCACCTTCTGCCTTCCTGGCCCTTCTCTCTACCCCTCCTCTTTCCTCCCTCACAGCAGCTGAAGCCTCTGCGTGGTGGCCCAGGTGCCTGCCGATGTCCACTGCCTCTGCTCCACCATCTGTCCTAACAGTTGCCAAGGTGTTTCCCAGCTATGAGGACCTTTGCTGCCAGTTGTCACAATGAAAATGGTTTCCTCTGTTTCATCTGGGCCTTGGGGAATTAGAGTGATGCTTGGGTCCATCCTTGGATGCAGTGGCTCAGGAAGCATGTGCATCCCAGAAAAGTGAGTTCCCTGGTGGCCAGAAGGAAGGAAGGAGAGGTGGCTGGCTAAAGTGACCAGCAACCAGGTAGGGGCAGTGGTTGTGTGGATCCTGGAGCATCGTTCGGGGTTTCTGAGGTGGGCAAAATAATCTCCCCCATCCCAATATGTCCAGGTACAAATCTCAAGAACCGGTGAGTATGTTCAATTACATGGCAAATTAAGGTTGTCAATGGAATTAAGGTTGCCAATTATCCTGGATTATCCTGGTAGGCCCAATGTAATCACAAGAGTTCTTGAAGGTAGAGAGTGGGGCAGAAGAGACAGAGGGATAGGATGTGAGAAGGACTCAATCCACTGTTACTGGACTTGAAGACGGAAGAAGGGGCGATGAGCCAAGGGCTGCAGGCAGAACCGGCTCTGGAAGCTGGAAAGGCAGAGAAACAGGTTCTCCCCTAGAGCCTCCAGGAGAACACAGTGCTGCCAGCACCCTGATTTTAGCCCAGTGAGACTTGTGTTGGGCTTCTAATCTACAGAACTGTAAGATAATAAATTTGTGTTATTTTAAGCCACTTAATATACGGCAATGTGCTACAGCAGGAAGGGGAAATAAACACAACTTCCCAGACACTATCAGGGGACAAGAACCTGGCAAAAACCTGCACATCCTGTGTCCCTGAGTTGACCATAATGAGGGCACTGAAGAGCAGAATCTCCTAGGAAGCTGGAGAGGCTGGAAGCATCCAGGATACACGTCTGTCCAGTCTGGATCTTCTTAAAAACCAGGAACGTGAGTAGGTGTGAGTCTGCACATGGCCAGGAGAAGAAGGCTGGCAGTACCCTCCACCACCCCAGTCTCCTGGAACCACCTTCCTAGTGGGGGATTCCCAAGGAGAGTCCTCAGCCTGGGGGGCTCCAAGGTCTGATGAGCAGGCCTGTGGAGCAAGCTTATGTTAGCTGAGCTCATTCTGGAAACCACAGCTTCCCACTGGCTTCTGATCAACAGGACCTTGTCTTGCTCAAGTCAAAACACCCAGAAAGCCAAATCATAACAGAGGGCTTCTGAGCAAGTTCCGAGATGCAAAGGTTTCACAGCCCTGGCTATGCAGCTCCGTAATCGTGCCCACAACAGCTGCCCCTGGCATCAGGTGGGCCACATGCATCCTTGCACCTGGTCTTCTTGCCCACTCCCCTGACACAGTGTAGATGGCACTGCCAAAACCCCGTCCAAGCCAGAGCTTTCTCTGTGTTTCCACAGTGACAGAGCCAAGCCCCTGCTCTGGGCTGGCTGTCATTCTGTGTCCTGAAGAGGACTTGGCTTAACTCTCTTCTAGTTCATTTCCTGTTGGATTTAAAGCTTGGCTTTCAGACTTCAGTCTTAGTTCCCTCCTTTCCATGCCACTGGCAGAAGCCTCCTGGCCTTAAACTTTTTATTTTTATTTTTTGTGGGTAATAGTAGATATATATATTTATGGGGTACATGAGATTTTAATATAGGCATACAATGTGTAATAATCACATCTGGGTAAATGAGGTATCCATCAACTAAAGCATTCATCCTTTGTGTTACAAATAATTCAGTTATACTCTTTTAGTTATTTTTAAATGTACAATTAAATGTTATTGACTATAGTCACCCTGTTGTGCTATCAAATACTAGGTCTTGTTTATTCTTTCTGTTTTTTTGTACCCACTAACCATGGCCACTAATCATTACTTTAATAAATCCTTTCTTGAAGGTGTTAGTGTTTTTTAAGCATTCAATTTAGTTTGTGTTTGGAATTCAAAGTTAGCACAAATGACTTCCATGCCACTTGCACTCTTTCAAAAAAAATCATGACAGACATCACTAATCAATTACTGTACTCTTCCTCCCTGGGCCTGGAGTGCCCCAGGAATCCTTAATATAGTCTTCTAAGCAGTCCTCACCTAACAATTGGAAATGGCAAGTGAAAAGAAACTAACATGTCATCCCTTGATGCAATTACAGTTAAGGACAGAGTCATCTTTTTAATTCCTCCCACTATGTTTATCCCTTTACTATGTGACGGTAATTCTGTCACCAAGAGCTAGCATCCCAACTCAATACACCATTTCTGTGAAATTATAATCTCCATCTACTTTGAGTGGTAAAGAAAAGAATAATTCACAATCCACTGTTGAAATTTTGTCAGATAATGCAAACAACAAATGTTGTTAGCTGTCTAATGATTTTGTGTTATTTCCTTAAGGAAATTTCTCCTCATTTTTATCCAGTAGAAAGGTCTTGACTTCCTATTTTCCATGTCTCCTTGATGTGACAGCATATCTGAGGCCTTGTTACGGGCACATGTGACAGTGGATCAGATGCTCTTAGGAAAGAAAGTGGCTTTCACACAGATTCCTTGCTCAACTTATATAATTGTACATAATTCCCACAACCCAAACACAGGCTTTTCTCACCTCACATTTTCTTCAGCCTGTTAAGACAGTTGCAGTGATGGAATTTAGTCCCACATTAGCAGTATCACTACTCAAGGGCTGATTAAACATCCGCTCAATGGCAACTTCTTAGAATTGTAAAGCAAAACCAAATGCAATTCAAGTGTAGAGAATGATTACACTTAACATGGTAGACCGTAAAGGAGACTCACATCGGAAAATGCAGCCAGAAAATATTATACCAATGTCTTTTTGTCTTGTTTTGTTTTGTTTTGTTTTGTTTGACAGGGTCTTGTTGCATCGCCCAGGCTGGAGTGTGCCTGCAGTGGTGTGATCACGGCTCACTGCAGCCTTGAGCTCCCGGGCTCAAGCAATCCTCCCACCTCAGCCCTCTAAGTAGCTGGGGCTACAGGCGTGTGACACCACATCTGGCTAATTTTAAATTTTTCTGTAGAATCAGGGTCTCACTATGTTGCCAAGTTTGGTCTCAGGCTCCTGGCCTCAAGTGATCCTCCCTCCTCAGCCTTCCAAAACGCTGAGATTATAGGCATGAGCTGCCATACCCAACTACACTGGTGTCTTTAAACTAGAGGATTCCTAATTCTCCTTCGGAGAATCCCAATAGCTAGGACAGTGGGAGGTCCTGTTCTAACGTTCACCTGAAAGCAAGATTTTATTACCACATTTATTTTATTTACTTTATTTATTGATTTATTGAGATAGACCCTCGCTCTGTTGCAGTGCAGTGATAAAATCTCAGCTCACTGCAACCTCCGCCTCTTGGGTTCAAACGATTTTCCTGCCTCAGCCTCCCAAGTACCTGGGACTATAGACACGCACCACCACACCTGGCTAATTTTTTGTATTTTTAGTAGAGATGGAAGTTTCACCATGTTGGCCAGGCTGGTCTTGAACTCCTGACCTCAAGTAATCCACCTGCCTCGGCCTCTCAAAGTGTTGGGATTATAGGCGTGAACTCCTGGCCATCTGTTAATTTTTTTAAATATCAGACTTGCAGAAAAGTTGAGAAGCAGTTAAACACCCATTTACCCTTCACTATATATATATAAAATATATATATATAAATATATATATATAAAAATATATATATATAAATATATATATATAAAAATATATATATAAATATATATATATATTTTTTTTTTTTTTGCTGAAGCATTTGGAGTAAGTTGCAGACATATGCTCACTTCACCCCTAAATACTTCACCTGCAGCTCCTAAAAGAAGAACATTCTCTTACATAACCCAATACCATGGTCACAATGAAGAAATTTAACGTTTAACGTGGATACAATATTATCTAATAATCTGTATTTTAAAAAAATCTTTGTCTTGCATCTAATCAGGGTTCACACATTGTATTTGACTGTTTAATACCTTTTCATCTAGAGCTGTCTTCCCACCTTTTTTTGTCTTTCATGTCATTGACATTCTTGCAGAGCCTAATGGACTATTCTGCAATCTCTATTTGCCTAATTACTGCCTCATGATGTAATTCAAATGAAAACTTTTTTCTTTTTTTTTTTCGGTTCTAAGATCCCCTGTGGATGCCTGAAACTGCAGAGAGTACCAAGCCTGACTGTCGCCAATCACAAGAAGTTTCTGTTCAGGTCTTCCACCCACGAATGTAATGCCTTTTTCGTCTTAACTGAGCACTTATCACGCACTGTGGTCATAACTTTTGCAGTTTGAGGTACAACAGCAAAACCAGCACACATTCTTTTTCTTTCTTTACAATTTCACAGTTAGAAATTTTATTCTGACCATAGATTTTGGCAATCTCAGCAAATGATTTTGTTTCTTAAGTTGGGAACTTTTGCCTTTTCCCTTACAAGAGGCACTTGAGGGCTTCTCTTTGGCATATCTGAATTACCGGCTTCACTACGCTTGTGCTTTGGGGCCATTATTTAGTAAAATAAGGGTTCCTAGAACACAGGCACTGCAATTCCTTGACAGTCGATGTGATAAGCTAGACGGCTGAACGGGCTAGTGACTAACGGCTGGTGGTGTCTCCAGCATGGATACGCGGGACAAAGGGGTGATTCACATCCTGAGCAGGATGGAGTGGGGCAGCCAGAGATTTCATTGCGCTGCTCAGAACAGCGCGTGATTTAAAACTAGTGAATTTTTGGGGACGGGGAGGGGCGCGGCTGGCCGGTCTTCCTCTCCCGCGGCGCAGGCGGTGCTGGGCGGGTGGAGGCGCGGAGTCGTCCCCATGGCCGCGGCGCCGGAGCCCGGCGAGCCCGCGAAGGGGAAGCTCTTTAAGCTCCTAGGCATTTTCGGTGTTGAAAATATTCCCTGTGCCCGGGATTCAATATTGTATGGTTCATTACGATCTGTTGTGGCTGGCTTTGGACTTTTTTTTCTTTTTTATTGTTGTTAACTAGTAGAATTAGAAGATCAGGTGATGTTGGAGTAGGAGGATTTATCTTAGTGACTTTGGGATGCTGGTTTCACTGTAGATACAATTATGCAAAGCAAAGAATCCAGGGAAGAATTGCCAGAGAAGGAATGAAAAATAAGATATTATATGAAAGTACCCACCTTGATCCTGAAAGAAAACAAACCAAGGGCAACGGCAGCAGTTGAACAACCTTGAGCAGAGAAAACCAGACTCCCTCAGGTCAGTGTGAACAAAGCTAAGCTCAACCACGAAAAACATTTTGCATACAATAAGGTCTCAATCAAGTAAATAAAATTTGTTTAAGTTGTAATAAATAAATAAAACTTTTGAATTGTTTGTGAAGTTTTAAATTGAATATTTTCAGGCTGTGGCTAAAACTCAGGATAGTGAAACCACACATAAGAGAGTACTACTGTTATCACATCAGCAGGCATGTAATGTTAGTCTCATTATTTGTAAACCTAACTTTAAAATTTTTTTTAAAACTATTTATGGGTACAAAGTAGGCGTATATATTTATGGAATATATGAGATGTTTTAATACAGACATGCAATTGTAAAATCATGGAGAATGGGGTATCCATTCCCCTCAAGCATTTATCCTCTCTGTTACAAACAATCCAATTATACTCTTTTAGTTATTTTTAAATGTTCAGTTAAGTTATTATTGACTATAGTCACCCTGTTGTGCTATCAAATAGTAGGTCTTATTCATTCTTCCTGGTTTTTTTTGTACCCAGTAACCATTCCTACCTCCCTCTGACAGCGCCCCCCACTCCTGCAACCACCACCACTCCTCTTCCCAAACTCTGGTAACCATCCTAACTGTCTACCTCCATGAGTTCAGTTGTTTCGATTTTTAGATCCTACAAGTAAGTGAGAACATGCAATGTTTGTCTTTTATTTTATAAACCTCATTTTGATCATTTAGTTAAGGTGATGTCCAAAAGATCTCTCCACTGTAATTAACACATAATCTGCAAAATGATAGTTTGGTAATGTGTAAATATCCAATACCCAAGGACCTCTCACCCAATGGCCTTAGCACCCATCGACCTTATTGACTGAATCAGTGATAACGAGGGTCTTTACAAAATAGTTGTAATCTAATTCTATCATTCCTTCTATCTTTATTAGCAGGCGTTCTTCCATGAAGACACACTGAAATCTTGGTTTATAACTGTCATAAATCACATTTCAAGCAGCAGGAACTCTCCCACTGGATATACAATGAGAAGCACAGTGTGCTGTGCGAGGTCACAGCAGTTCCAAAAATGGAAATCGCCATAGTTTTGGTTCCTGCTTTTCTTCCTCCTCCTCACACTTTTTCTCCTCCAACTGCTCCATTTATCAAATACTTTGTTGCCAGTGTTGTGGTTTAAGGGCTTCAAACAGGCCAGGCATCTGGCTCACTCCTGTAATCCCAGCACTTTGGGAGGCCAAGGCAGGTGGATCGCTTCAGCCCAGGAGTTGGAGACCAGCCTGGGCAACATGGTGAAACCCCGTCTCTAGAAAAAAAAATTAAAAATTAGCTGGGCATGGTGGTGCACGTGTATAGTCCCAGCTACTCAGGAGGCAGAGACAGGAGGATCGCCTGAGCCCAGAGAGGTCAAGGCTGCAGTGAGCTGTGATTGCACCACTGCACTCCAGTCTGGGCAACAGAGTGAAACCCTGTCTCAATAAAATAAAAATAAAAATAAAAAATAAAAAACAAAGTTGCTTTACACACATAAAATCATTAGTTATTCCCAACAACCCTATGAGGTAGGTGAGAGCAGGCCCATTTTTCAGATGAGGAAATTGAAACATAGAGAAGCAGCTTGCCCAAGGTCATCCAGTGAGTGACAGACTTGGGGTTTGAACTCAGATGCATTTGATTTCGAAAGTCATGTTCCTGCCCAGCCACATTCCTAAAGCACTGCACTAATTTTTTTGTATGCACAGAAAACAATCACAGCAATAGTAATCCTTGATTTTTGTTGATTGCTAAACAACCCTTCATCCTTCTCTCTGAGTATTAGCAATGCAAAAGTCCAGAAGAATTGCATCAAAATAGTGACTACGGTTTCATAGATCATTTTCATTTTTGTCTTTATACACTTACCTGTATTTCCCAAGTTATCTACAATGCACAGGCATTGGTTTGGTGAGACAGATATATGAAGTGTTTTTAAAGAGAAATAGGGGTTTGGACATACATTTGACATAGATGTCAGACTCAGAAAAGCTCTCCCTCAGGGTTGCCTGTCCCTATCAGAGCCTGGATCACAGAGTAGACCCACCAGTACATGCCTGGGCTTAGGTCCTGGCAAGAGGCAATTTAGCAATATATATGACTTATTCTACACCAAACCAACGGAGAAAAGAATATAATTCAACCAATGGCCCATCGTCCCAGAAACTTAATCACAAACTGGCTTTGTACAAGACTCCAGGAAGCTGTCAAGGTCAGGGAAGCCTGAGCCTTGGACCTCAAATTGCTTACAAAGTAAGTTCAAGACAAAGAAACATACAGGAAACAACTTTTGAGACTGACAAGATAAGAAATGTGCAGTGCCAGTATAAGAGGATTGACCAGCAGCCAGGAAGGTAAGGTACAGAAGTTACTGAGGCTTCCAGTAATTTCTAAAAGGGAAGTCAGAATCATAGACCTGAAAGCCATTACTCTGAGTTTTTATGATTCTGGGCCTCTGTAACTTTCCTGTGTCTTTCTTTTGTTACTCAAATATTTCCCTACAGTCTTTAGCAAAGAAAACAAAATACCTTGCGAAGGAGAAAAAGAATTAGTAGGGAGATAGAATCCCAGTATAAAACCACAAATACTTCTGGATGACAAAAAAAAATCACCATAAGACAGCTCCAACAGTAAAGAGCCTGGAAGTCATTAGTACCATCTTTACAAGGAAAAAAGCTGAACAAACTGAAAAGCAACAACTTTTCTTAGATGCTGCAGAGAATGGCAGTCAAAGCACCCACCCTAAAAATAGAAGAGACAGAGGAATACAGAGAACCACAACTTACCTTCCAGGAGCAGAAGCCGCCCTGGAGCCGGCAACTTGTAGGAGCACTTACATGGTAGCTGATGAATTGCTGGAACCTGAGTGTTTGGACTAATTTAAGTGTTATAAACTCCTGGGGTCCCTGTAGTAGGGAAGCTCCATATTTTCCTGGGGTTACCTCCAGGAAGGTCACCAGTTTCTCACTGTGAAGACAGGAGAAAAATCCCCAGGCTTCAGGCAAGAGGAGAGGAAAAGTAACCATTTAAAACCATCCCCAGTGGAAAAGTAACCATTTTGAAAGCCCAGAGCATTCTGTTCTCCTTAAGTGTTCTCATCAAAGGACACTGCCTTACCAGGGCCTTATCTGCCCTAGGGGAAGGGCAGTGAGATAACTTCAGCCCCCTTCTAGCCTTCCAGTCTCCATCAGGGGAGAAAAAGAGAAAGGCTACAGCAGGCACTCGACCCACTGAGATTTAATTGTAAGATTACACAATGCCTCTCCTCCCTAGTACCTTATGGTATTAGTTTGCTAGGGCTGCCATAAAATACCACACACTGGGTGGCTGAACCAACAAAGATGTATTATCTCACAGTTCTGGAGCCTGGAAGTTGTCAGGGCTATGTCCCTTCTGAAGGTGCTGTGAAGGAGCCTTCCTTGCCTCCTAGTTTCTTGTGGTTGCTGGCAATTCTCAGCATTCTTTGGCTTGGAGCTGCTTCATTCCAACCTCTGCCTCTACCATCACATGGCCTTCTCTCTGGAGGGGAGACAAAATTTGACGTCTACCTTATTAGGGCTTTCAATGGGAAGCCCTAATATGTCCTGAGAATTAAACGGACGTAGACAGACGAACAGAAGTATACAAATGTATTTAATATAAGCTTTATGTGTCATGGGAGCCTTCATAAGAAAATTGTCTTAGTCCATTTTGTGCTATTATAACAGAATATCACAGACCAGGTAATTTATAAAGAATAGAAATTTATTTTTCACAGTTCTGGAGCCTGGGAAGTTCAAGATCATGGCACCGGCAGGTTCATTGTCTGGTAAGGATCCAGACTCTGGGTTCAAGAGGGCATTTTGAGTGGTGCGTCTTCTCGAGGGGATGAACGCTGAGTCCTCATGCGGTAGAAAAGTGGAGTGGGTGATGCTTTTTATAGCATCATGAATTCATTCACAAGAGTGGAGTTCTCATGACCTAAACACCTCCCAACACTGTTGCACTGGGAATTATGTTTCCAATATATGAGTTTTGGGGGACAGCAGACATGAAGACCTTTCAAAAAAAGTAATCAGAGTTAAACATTTATATACTGAGTTGGGCAAAGAATAGTAAAACTGAAAATATGATGAGGCAAAGGGGTTTGTGCTAGGGTGGTTATTGGGGTAGAAAAGTGGCTAGGAAGACAAAGGTCAAGTTAACAAAGTTTGTTTGTGTAGTTTTCTCCCCAGCTTCTACTTTTTGTCCTTGATGATAAGAACGTTACTTTCCTCCTGGTATAGGGAAGACAACTTCCATAGGGAAGGTTTTATCTTCCTTCCAGGAGGATTTTACCTTCCAGGAGGGTTTTGCCTTCCAAGAGGGTTTTATCTTCTGCTTTTGGAGGTGGGGGCGGGGGAAGGAGGGCCAGAGTAACCTCTTAAACTGATATTTAAGTGCCTTTAATGCAAAATAATCCCTGCATCAGAATGACACATTTTGGGGTGAAATGCTCTGAATTCCTTCACCTCTGTGTCTTTGTCTCTATGTATCCTCCCCTCTTTTTATAAGACCATGTCATTGGATTTAAGGACTGCTCTAATCCAGCAAGACCTCATCTTAATTTAACTACTTCCATCTGCAAAAACCCTATTTCCATATAGACTCATATTCTGAGTTTCCAGGTGAACAGGAATTTGGTGGGGGGACATTCACCCCACATCAACAGGCTCCAGTATAATAAAAGTAGACTATAACTGAAAGAGTTATTTAAGACAGAGTTCTCCTCTAGGCACAATGGCTCACGCCTGTAACCCCAGCACTTTGGGAGGCTGAGGCAGGTGGATCACTTGAGGTCAGGCATTCAAGACCAGCCTGACCAACATGGTGAAACCCTGTCTCTCCGAAAAATACAAAAGTTAGGCAGATGTGTTGGTGGGCACCTGTAATCCCAGCTACTCAGGAAGCTGAGGCAGGAGAACTGCTTGACCCTGGGAGACGGAGGTTGCAGTAAGCCAAGATGGCGCCACTGCACTCCAGCCTGGGCAACGAGAGCAAAACTCCATCTCAAAAAAAAGAAAAAAGAAAAAAGATAGAATTCTTAGGGAAACCCAAAACAATACAAGAGAAAACAAAACAAACAAACAAGCAAACAAAAAACACCTGAAACTAGAGGAAACTAAAGTTTCTGGCACCTACAGCTATAGGAAACATTAAACACGGCCCAGCTCCTAGTCAGATTAACATAAAACCTCACACTGTAAATCCAATTTACCTCAGGTCCTACTATCATATAAATCATGTCCAGCTTTCAACCAAAAATCACAAAGCATACTAAAAGGCAGTTAAAAACTGTCAACCTAAATAACAGAAACAGGCTCTCTAAAAGGAGAAGATATTTATTCAGGAATAGAGCATTGCAATGGGAATGCATGTGCCACAGTAAACTGCATACGCAAGGAGGAAGAATGAGGAGGATTATATGATTGTTTTGAAATGATTATCATTGGCTACAAGGGTCAGTAACAAAGGTGACGCCCACCCAAGGTTGAACATGCAGCTTTACTGGGAAGATTTCCTTGCGGAAGTGTTTTTTTGTGTAAGGTTACAATGGCTTCCGTGCAAGGTTTTGGTTTTTACAGAGTCTTTTGTGACAGTTTTGTTAGCACGCCAGTCACACAAAGACAAGTACTGTAAAAAAAAAAAAAATGTCCTAGAGTAGTCAAATTCACAGAGATGAAAAGTATAATTAGTTTTTGTTTCATGGGTATAGAATTTCAGTTTTACAGGATGAAAGAGTTCTGAGGAGCTCTAGTATGGATTGGTGTCCAAAATGAACTCATCATGGATGGTGGTGATGGATGCACAACCATATGACTGCCACTGAACTATACACTTAAAAATTGTTAAGATGGTCATTTTTACATTGTTTATATTTCACCACAATAAGTATGTTTAACTTTTAAAAAGTAAATAAATGAGAGAAGTATTGGGATGCATCATACCATACAAACTAATCAAAGAAAGGTGGGGGCAACCTATAAATAAATAGATAAAGCAGACTTCAGAACAAGGAAAATTATAAGGGAGAAAGAGGAACATTACGTAGTGATAAAGGGATCAATTCTCCAAGAAAATAGAATAGTACTTAACATATATGTACATAACAATGTCAAAATATGTAAGGCAAAAATTAGTAGAATTGCAAGGCAAATTAAAATATCCATTCTTATAGTTAGAGATCTCAGCATAAGGTATCAGTAGCTGACAGATCCAATAAGGATATAACTGAACTGAACAGCAGCATCAAGCAACAGGACACAATAGACATTTATAAACTAATTCATCCAACAACAGTAGAGTACACATTCTTCTCATGCTTACTGGAAATATTCACCATGATAGACCACATTCTGTGCCATATATGGAACATAAACATGTTTAAAAGAATTGAAGATGCAAAAATTCTCAATGAAATATTAACAAATCATTCAATAATATCAGATTTGTCCAACACTGAGATTTATTTCAAGTATGCAAATCTGACTCACATTCTGAAGTCAATTTACGTAATCCATCACATCAACAGGCTCACAAAGAAAAGTCATATGATCACATCAATAAATGCAGAAAAAGCATTTGACAAAATTCAATACCCATTCATGATTAAAAAAAAAAATACAGCCCCAAATCCTCAGCAAACTAGGAATAGAGAAGAACTCCCTCAACCTGACGAGGAAGAGCCACAAAAAAGCCCTACATTTAACGTTAGACTTACTGGTGTAAAACTAGATGTTTTACTGTAAAATCATGAACAAGTCAAGGATTTTCTCTCTCACCAGTCCTTTCTATATCATACTGGAATTCCTAGCTAATACACTGCATCGCAGGCAGTTTCATTGTTTGAATATCGTAGGGTTCCTACCATGGCGTAGCCTACTGCACACCTGGGCTATACGGGTTAACCTGTTTCTCCTAGGCCACAAGCCTGGGCAGCATGTTTCTGCACTGAATACTGTAGGCAATCACAACAGAATGGTAAGTATTTGTGTATCTAAACATAGAAAAATACCGTTCAAAATACAGTAGGAAAAATAAAAATATGGTCCACCTGTATAAGGCGCTTACCATGAATGGAGCAGGCAGGACTGGAGGTTGCTCTGGGTGAGTCAGTGAGTGGGTAGTGAGTGAATGGGAAGGCCTGGGACATTACTGACTGCTGCTGTGGACTTTATAAACACTGTACATTTAGGCTACACCACATTTATGAAAAATTTGTTCTTTGCCCAAGAATAACGTAACCTTAGCTTACTGTACTTTTTTTTACTTATAAACTTTTCAATTTTTAAAAACATTTGGACTTTTTTGTAATAATACTTAGCATAAAACACCAACACATAGAGCTGCACAAAGCATTTTCTTTGTACCCTTATTCTATGAGCTTTTTCTCTTTTTTCTTTTTTTCTTTTTTTTTTTTTTTTTTTGGTTCGTTTTTTGTTTTTTGAGACAGAGTTTCCCCTTGTCACCCAGGCTGGAGTGCAATGGTGTGTCTTGGCTCACTGCAACCTCCGCCTCCCAGGTTCATTCTCCTGCCTCAGTCCCCCAAGTGGCTGAGATTACAGGTGCGCACCACCATGCCCAGCTAATTTTTGTATTTTTAGTAGAGATGGAGTTTCACCATGCTGGCCAGGCTGGTCTCAATCTCCTGCCCTCAGGTGATCTGACTGCCTCGGCCTCCCAAAGTGCTGGGATTACAGGCATGAGCCACCGCACCTGGCTAAAAATAAAGTCTTTCTGTAAAGCCACCATAAGCGAAGTCAAAAGATAAATGCCAAACTGAAAGAAAAAAAAAAAAAAATTCTCTCCACTCATATACAAGCAAATCAGTGAGAAAATGCTAACGACCCAATAGAAAAGAGGGAAAGGAGGAGATGAACAGACGGTTCACAATAAAGGAAAAACAATGATTTTTAAACAATAGAAAATTGTTCAACCAATGTCACTCTTTATTTATTTAGACAGGGTCTAGATCTGTCGCCCATGCTGAAGTGCCATCATAGCTCACTGCAGTCTCTACCTCTTAAGAGGCTCAGGTGATCCTCCTGCCCAGCCTCCTGAGTTGCTGGGACTAAAAGTGAGTGCCCTCATGCCCAGCAAATTTTTGTGTATTTTGTAGAGACAGAGTTTCGCCATTTTGCCCAGGCTGATCTCAAACTCCTGAGCTCAAGCGATCTGCCTGCCTTGGCCTTCCAAAGTGTTACAGTTAAAAGCATCAGACACCACGCCCGGCCTCAATGTCACTCTTAATAAGAAACATGCAGGATTAAAAGTACACTGAGGTACCAGTTTCCTCTTATCAGATTGGCACCCATTCAAAAGCTTGATAGCACACGATGTGAGTAAGGTGGGAAATGGTACTCTCAAGCATCATCGGTAGAAATGTAAATGGGTACAATCCTAGTGGGGGAAATTTTGGTAATATTAATCAAGATTACAGCTGTGTGGGCCCTTTGACCCTACAGTTCTATACAAAGAATGTATCCTGGAGATATACTCACGTGTGGAATGACAAATCCAGTTATTTACCGCAACATTGTTGATCACAAAGAGCAGAAACCACTCAAATGTCCATCATTAAGAGATTGGTTTAAAAACGATGGGACAGTCACGTAACAGAATACCATACAGCTGTAAGCGAGAAAAAGAAACTGCTTTATGAGCAGGTGTAGCACAAGCTCCAAAATACATTGTGGAAAAAAAGCACAGAGAAATGTGTACGGTACACTATTGTTTATGAAAAGAAAGAGAGAGAGAGAGAGAGAAGGAAGGAAGGAAGGAAGGAAGGAAGGAAGGAAGGAAGGAAGGAAGGAAGGAAGGAAGGAAGGAAGGAAGGAAGAAAGAAAGAAAGAAACAAACAAAGGACTTATTTATACTTATTTGCTTGTAGAGGTACTATACAGACAATCTCTAAAAAAAAAATTTGTGCAAGGACACATAAGAAGCTGAAAGTCCAGTTGCTTTCAGGTAAAAAGAAAACAGGAACCCTGAGGACAGAATGGGAGGGATACCTATTTTGAAGGGTATTCCTTTTTTAGGTCTTTTGGATTTTGTACTGTTGGGTCTGTGGTAGTTCTTTTGTTTGGTTTGGGGGCGTTTTGGTTTGTTTTTGTTTTTGTTTTTGCTTTTAGACAGGGTCTCAGTCTCCCAGGCTGGAGTGCTGTGGTGCAATCATGGATCATGGTTCACTGTAGCCTCGATCTCCCAGGCTCAAGCAATCCTCCCACTTCAGCCTCCCAAGTAGCTGAGACCACAGGCAAGCGCCACCCATCCTGGCTTTTTTTTTCTTTTTTTTTTTTTTTTTAGAGACGGGTCTCACTATGTTGCTCAGGCTGTTCTCAAACTGCTGGACTCAAGTGATCCGCCCACCTCAGCCTCCCAAAGTGCTGGGGTTACGGGCGTGAGCCACTGTGCCTGGCCTTTGTTGGCTCTTTTCTCCTCTGCAATCTGGGGACAGAGGCCAAGCCCTGAATGAGGCTGCAGCTGCTGCAGCACTCTGACAAAGAGAGAAATCCTCATGGATGATGATGGTGGCCTTAGGGCACCTGTCAGCACGAGAGTGCTTTTCATAAGCACTAGTCATCTTCTCTGGTTTATAAGACAAGGAGTCACAAGAGGGAGAAGATGGCTCCCATGATGTGAGAGGGAGAGACTAAGTCAAATAGGCCCGAGGGCCCACTCACGCCCACCCACGACCTGGAGAGACTGCAGTGGTCCATGCTTTGCCACCCAAGGGGTAAAGCTCAAAGGCCTCTGTCCGGCATCCTGAGATCCATCTCCCAAGCATCTTTCTGGTGCTCCCTTCCTCTGCTCTGCAGGTGGGCTGCACGGAGCCTACACCAATATTCAACTCAGCCTCAGCATTCAGGGAAGTCTGCTTTTCAGCTCCACCTTCTGCCTTGGGAAGGCTCAAGAGCCGACCGGCCACTTTTTGGCAGGAGACTAGGGTCTGGAGGCAGGAAACCTAAGGCCGATTCACGCTGACTTCCTAGAACCAAATCGAAAGGAAAACCCCAAATTTCCATACCTAAGTAACAAAAGGACCAGAGGCGACTCCCTTTGAAAACCACCCACCCGTTTCTGCTGGAAAATTGAAAGTAGCTCTGATTGGTTGCAGAAAGCAAAGATATTTGCATAGGAGTATAACTTTGTAATTTCACTTAAGTCTCTGATGAGTTGCTTTCCGCAACCAATCAGATGGATTTCGGGCCACTACTTTATTTGCATTGGGTGAACACCATGTGGCCAATGGGAAATCTCTAGCGGGTATTTGGACCCCAGAAGATTCTGCAACTGGGCTCTTGAGCCCCTATGATCGGGCCACTCCCATCCTGCAGAGCGTAGTTTCGTTTTCAGTAAATCTCTGCTTTTGTTGCTTCATTCTTTCCTTGCTTTGTTTGCGTGTTTTGTCCAACTCTGTTCAAAATGCCAAGAACCTGGACAACCTCCACTGGTGACAGCTTCTCTGCCTTGAAGTCCATCAGGGAGCAGGTGGCCACATAAATGATCATGATATGGAGCCTGCATGTCATCTGAAGTTACTCCAGCCAGGCAGGCCTTCCGATTCAGTGGTAAGGCTGCATATTCACTTTTAATCATAGTTGAGCATGAGAGATGTAACGAGGAGTGAGAAAATATTATGTGCTTTAGGTTTTGAAGTTCTATCAGTCCATTGCAGTATAAATGCACTATTATTATTGCTGGAGTAAAATGTGCCAATAATTAGTGATGATTGTGAAAGGTATTTATTTTAAGCACCAAAACAGTTATTAAGAGCTTCTCAACAGATAAATAGAGAAGTAGATTGATGGTTAAGACAATGTGTTAACTAGATAACTTTAAGAAGTACCTCTAGTCCCAGCTACTCAGGAGACTGAGGTGGGAGGTTTGCTTGAGCCCAGGAAGTCAAGGCTGCAGTGAGCCAAGATTGTGCCACTGCACTCCAGCCTAGATGACAGAGCAAGACCCTGTCTCACAAAAAAAAAAAAAAAAAAAAAAAATAGAACAATGCATCACCTATGGTGCAACACAGTATAAAGATTTACATGAGACTGTTAAGTATGATGATAGACATTAGACTTTCTGATATCTAATCCTTATAAAAATTATTTTGTGTACTTACATTTGTAATATTAAGCTAAATAAACTTTAGGATGGCTATTTAATTCTTTTTTTATATATACTTTAAGTTCTAGGGTACATGTGCACAACGTGCAGGTTTGTTACATATGTATACACGTGCCATGTTGGTGTGCTGCACCCATTAACTAGTCATTTACATTAGGTATATCTCCTAATGCTATCCCTCCCTCACCTCCCCACAATAGGACCCGGTGTGTGATGATCCCCTTCCTGCGTCCAGGTGATCTCATTGTTCAATTCCCACCTATGAGTGAGAATATGCAGTATTTGGTTTTCTGTTCTTGTGATAGTTTGCTGAGAATGATGGTTTCCAGCTGCATCTATGTCTCTACAAAGGACACGAACTCATCCTTTTTTATGGCTGCACAGTATTCCATGGTGTATATGTGCCACATTTTCTTAATCCAGTCTGTCACTGATGGACACTTGGGTTGATTCCAAGTCTTTGCTATTGTGAATAGTGCCGCAATAAACATATGTGTGCAAGTGTCTTTACAGCAGCGTGACCTATAATCCTTTGGGTATATCCCCAGTAATGGGATGGCTGGGTCAAATGGTATTTCTAGTTCTAGATCCTTGAGGAATCGCCACACTGTTTTCCACAATGGTTGAACTAGTTTACAGTCCCACCAACCGTGTAGAAGTGTTCCTATTTCTCCACATCCTCTCCAGCACCTGTTGTTTCCTGATTTTTTAATGATTGCCATTCTAACTGGTGTGAGATGGTATCTCATTGTGGTTTTGACTTGCATTTCTCTGATGGCGAGTGATGATGAGCATTTTTTCATTTGTCTGTTGGTTGTATGAATGTCTTCTTTTGAGAAGTGTCTGTTCATATCCTTTGCCCACTTTTTGATGGGATTGTTTTTTTTCTTGTAAATTTGATTGAGTTCTTTGTAGGTTCTGGATATTAGCCCTTTGTCAGATGAGTAGATTGCAAAACTTTTCTCCCATTCTGTAGGTTGCCTGTTCACTCTGATGGTAGTTTCTTTTGCTGTGCAGAAGCTCTTTAGTTTAATTAGATCCCATTTGTCAATTTTGGCTTTTGTTGTCATTGCTTTTGGTGTTTTAGACATGAAGTCCTTGCCCATGCCTATGTCCTGAATGGTATTACCTAGGTTTTCTTCTAGGGTTTTTATGGTTTTAGGTCTAACATTTAAGTCTCTAATCCATCTTGAATTAATTTTCGTATAAGGAGTAAGGAAAGGATCCAGTTTCAACTTTCTACTTATGGCTAGCCAATTTTCCCAGCACCATTTATTAAATAGGGAATCCTTTCCCCATTTCTTGTTTTTGTCAGGTTTGTCAAAGATCAGATGACTGTAGATGTGTGGTATTATTTCTGAGGACTCTGTTCTGTTCCATTGGTCTATATCTCTGTTTTGGTACCAGTACCATGCTGTTTTGGTTACTGTAGCCTTGTAGTATAGTTTGAAGTCAGGTAGCATGATGCCTCCAGCTTTGTTCTTTTTGGCTTAGGATTGTCTTGGCAATGTGGGGTCTTTTTTGGTTCCATATGAACTTTAAAGCAGTTTTTTCCAATTCCGTGAAGAAATTCATTGGTAGCTTAATGGGGATGGCATTGAATCTATAAATTACCTTGGGCAGTGTGGCCGTTTTCACAATATTGATTCTTCCTATCCGTGAGCATGGTATGTTCTTCCATTTGTTTCTGTCCTCTTTTATTTCACTGAGCAGTGGTTTGTAGTTCTCCTTGAAGAGGTCCTTTACATCCCTTGTAAGTTGGGTTCCTAGGTATTTTATTCTCTTTGAAGCTATTGTGAATGGGAGTTCATTCATGATTTGGCTCTCTGTTTGTCTGTTACTGGTGTATAAGAATGCTTGTGATTTTTGCACGTTAATTTTGTATCCTGAGACTTTGCTGAAGTTGCTTATCAGTTTAAGGAGATTTTGGGCTGAGACAATGGGGTTTTCTAAATATACAATCATGTCATCTGCAAACAGGGACAATTTTACTTCTTCTTTTCCTAACTGAATACCCTTGATTTCTTTCTCTTGCTTGATTGCCCTAGCCAGAACTTCCAACACTATGTTGAATAGGAGTGGTGAGAGAGGGCATCCCTGTCTTATGCCAGTTTTCAAAGGGAATGCTTCCATTTTTTGCCCATTCAGTATGATATTGGCTGTGGGTTTGTCATAAATAGCTCTTATTATTTTGAGATACGTTCCATCAATACTGAATTTATTGAGAGTTTTTAGCATGAAGGGCTGTTGAATTTTGTCTAAGGCCTTTTCTGCATCTATTGAGATAATCACGTAGTTTTTGTCTTTGGTTCTGTTTATATGCTGGATTACATTTACTGATTTGCATATGTTGAACCAGCCTTGCATCCCAGGGATGAAGCCCACTTGATCATGGTGGACAAGCTTTTTGATGTGCTGCTGGATTCGGTTTGCCAGTATTTTATTGAGGATTTTTGCATCGATATTCATCAGGGATATTGGTCTAAAATTCTCTTTTTTTGTTGTATCTCTGTCAGGCTTTGGTATCAGGATGATGTTGGCCTCGTAAAATGAGTTAGGGAGGATTCCCTCTTTTTCTATTGATTGGAATAGTTTCAGAAGAAATGGTACCAGCTCCTCCTTGTACCTCTGGTAGAATTCAGCTGTGAATCCGTCTGGTCCTGGACTTTTTTGGGTTGGTAGGTTATTAATTATTGCCTCACTTTCAGAGCCTGCTATTGGTCTATTCAGGGATTCAACTTCTTCCTGGTTTAGATTTGGGAGAGTGTAAGTGTCCAGGAAATTATCCATTTCTTCTAGGTTTTCTAGTTTATTTGCATAGAGGTGTTTATAGTATTCTCTGATGGTAGTTTGTGTTTCTGTGGAGTCAGTGGTGATATCCTCATTATCATTTTTTATTGTGTCTGTTTGATTCTTCTCTCTTTTCTTCTTTATTAGTCTTGCTAGCAGTCTATCAATTTTGTTGATCTTTTCAAAAAACCAGCTCCTGGATTCATTGATTTTTTGGAGGATTTTTTGTGTCTCTATCTCCTTCAGTTCTGCTCTGATGTTAGTTATTTCTTGTCTTCTGCTAGCTTTTGGATGTGTTTGCTCTTGCTTCTCTAGTTCTTTTCATTGTGATGTTAGGGTGTCAATTTTAGATCTTTCCTGCTTTCTCTTGTGGGCATTTAGTGCTATAAATTTCCCTCTACACACTGCTTTAAACGTGTCCCAGAGATTCTGGTATGTTGTATCTTTGTTCTCATTGGTTTCAAAGAACGTCTTTATTTCTGCTTTCATTTCGTTATGTACCAGTAGTCATTCAGAAGCAGGTTGTTCAGTTTCTATGTCATTGAGCGGTTTTGATTGAGTTTCTTAGTCCTGAGTTCTAGTTAGATTGCACTGTGGTCTGAGAGACAGTTTGTCATAATTTCTGTTCTTTTACATTTGCTGAGGAGTGTTTTACTTCCAACTATGTGGTCAATTTTGGAATAAGTGTGATGTGGTGCTGAGAAGAATGTATATTCTCTTGATTTGGGGTGGAGAGTTCTGTAGATGTCTATTAGGTCTGCTTGGTGCAGAGTTGAGTTCAATTCCTGGATATCCTTGTTAACTTTCTGTCTCGTTGATCTGTCTAATGTTGACAGTGGGGTGTTAAAGTCTCCCGTTATTATTGTTTGGGAGTCTAAGTCTCTTTGTATGGTCTCTAAGGACTTGCTTTATGAATCTGAGTGCTCCTGTATTGGGTGCGTATATATTTAGGATAGTTAGCTCTTCCTGATGAATTGATCCCTTTATCATTATGTAATGGCCTTCTTTGTCTCTTTTGATCTTTGATGGTTTAAAGTCTGCTTTCTCAGAGACTAGGATTGCAACCCCTGCTTTTTTTTTTTGTTTTCCATTTGCTTTGTAGATCTTCCTCCATCCCTTTATTTTGAGCCTATGTGTGTCTCTGCATGTGAGATGGGTCTCCTGAATACAGCAAACTGATGGGTCTTGACTCTTTATCCAATCTGCCAGTCTGTGTCTTTTAATTGGACCATTTACATTTAAGGTTAATATTGTTATGTGTGAACTTGATCCTGTCATTATGATATTAGCTGGTTATTTTGCTTGCTAGTTGATGCAGTTTCTTTCTAGCATCAATGGACTTTACATTTTGACATGTTTTTGCAATGGCTGGTACCTGTTGTTCCTTTCCATGTTTAGTACTTCCTTCAGGATCTCTTGTAGGGGAGGCCTGGTGGTGACAAAATCTCTAAGCATTTGCTTGTCTGTAAAGGATTTTATTTCTCCTTCACTTATGAAACTTCGTTTGGCTGGATATGAAATTCTGGGTTGAAAATTCTTTTCTTTAAGAATGTTGAATATTGGCCCCCACTCTCTTCTAGCTTGGAGAGTTTCTGATGAGAAATCTGCTGTTAGTCTGATCGGTTTCTCTTTGTGTGTAACCCGACCTTTCTGTCTGGCTGCCGTTAACATTTTTTCCTTCATTTCAACTTTTGTGAATCTGACAATTATGTGTCTTGGAGTTGCTCTTCTCGAGGAGTATCTTTGTGGTGTTCTCTGTATTTCCTGAATTTGAATGTTGGCCTGCCTTACTAGGTTGGGGAAGTTCTCCTGGATGATATCCTGCAGAGTGTTTTCCAACTTGTTTCCATTTTTGCTGTCACTTTCAGGCACACCAATCAGACGTAGACTTGGTCTTTTCACATAATCCCATATTTCTTGGAGGCTTTGTTCATTTCTTTTTACTCTTTTTTCTCTACACTTCTCTTCTCGCTTCATTTCATTCATTTGATCTTCAATCGCTGATATTCTTTCTTCCAGTTGATCGAGTCGGTTACTGAAGCTTGTGCATTTGTCACATAGTTCTTGTGTTATGGTTTTCATCTCTATCAGTTCTTTTAAGGTCTTCTCTGCATTGATTATTCTAGTTATCCATTCATCCATTCTTTTTTCAAGGTTTTTAGTTTCTTTGCACTGGTTATGTAGTTCCTCCTTTAGCTCTGAGAAGTTTGATTGACTGAAGCTGCTTCTCTCAACTCGTCAAAGTCATTCTCCATCCAGCTTTGTTCCGTTGCTGGTGATGAGCTGCATTCCTTTGGAGGGGGTGATAAGCTCTGATTTTTTGAATTTCCAGCTTTTCTGCACTGCTTTTTCCCCAACTTTGTGGTTTTATCTGCCTTTGGTATTTGATGATGGTGACATACTGATGGGGTTTTGGTATGGGTGTCCTTTCTGTTTGTTAGTTTTCCTTCTAACAGTCAGGACCCTCAGCTGTAGGTCTGTTGGAGTTTGCTTGAGGTCCACTCCAGACCCCGTTTGCCTGGGTATCAGCAGCAGAGGCTGCAGAAGATAGAATATTTCTGAACAGCGAATGTTGCTGTCTGATTCTTGATCTGGAAGCTTCGTCTCAGGGGTGTACCCTGCCATGTGAGGTGTGAGGTGTCGGTCTGCACCTAGTGGGGGATGTCTCCCAGTTAGGCTACTCAGGGTCAGGGACCAACTTGAACAGGCAATCTGTCTGTTCTCAGATCTCAACCTTCGTGCCGGGAGATCCACTGCTCTCTTTAAAGCTGTCAGACTGGGGCCTTTACCTCTGCTGAGGTTTCTGCTGCTTTTTGTTTAGCTATGCCCTGTCCCCAGAGGAGGAGTCTACAGAGGCAGGCCAGCCTCCTTGAGCTGTGGTGGGCTCCACCCAATTCCAGCTTCCCGCAGCTTTGTTTAGCTACTTAAGCCTCAGCAATGGTGGGTGCCCCTCCGCCAGCCTCACTGCCACCTTGCAGTTAGATCTCAGACTGCCGTGCTAGCAATGAGGGAGGCTCCATGGGTGTGGGACATTCTGGGCCAGGTGTGGGATATAATCTACTGGTGTGCCGTTTGCTGAGACCCTTGGTAAAGCACAGTAGTAGGGTGGGAGTTACCTGATTTTCCAGGTGTTGTGTGTCTCAATTTCCTTTGGCTAAGAAAAGGAATTCCCTTCCCCCTTGCACATCCCAGGTGAGGCAATGCCTCGCCCTGCTTCAACTCTCCCTGGTCGGGCTGCACCCGCGGACCAGCACCAACAGTCCGACATGTCCCAGTGAGATGAACCCGGTACCTCAGCCGAAAATGCAGAAATTACCCATCTTCTGTGTCGCTCACACTGGGAGCTGGAGGCTGGAGCTGTTCCTATTCGGCCATCTTGGGTGCACCCTGGCTCTTTAATTCTTAGTTACACAATTCAGTTATACGTTTGGACCATAAGTCATTCCAGTAAGAGTCCAGTTTGGGAATTCTTTTGTCATCATCGTTGTTGTTGTTATTGTTGTTGTTGTTTGAGACAGGGTCTTGCTCTGTCACCCAGGCTGCAGTTCAATGGTGTGATCATGGCTCACTGCAGCTTTGACTTCCTGGGCTCAAGTGATCCTCCTGTCTCAGCTTCCTGAGTAGCTGGGACTACAGGTGCACACCACCACGCCTGGCTAATTTTAAAATGTTTTGTAGAGATGAGATCTCGCTATGTTGCCCAGGCTGGTCTTGAACTCCTGGGCTCAAGCAATCCTCCCATCTCGGTCTCCCTAAATGTTGGGATTACAGGCATGAACCACCATGCCCAGTCTGGGAATTTTTTATATCTCAAAATTGTACAAGGAAGAAAAGTTTCAAAATCATTACAAAAAAAAAAAAAACATGATTATATCTGATAAGGAATTAATATCCAGAACATACAGAGAACTCCTAAAACTCAAAAACAATGGCAAAAACAAGTAACACAATACAAAAATGAACAAACGACTTGAATAGATATGTCTCTAGAGAAGAATGACTGGCCAGGCATGGTGGCTCATGCCTGTAATCCTAGCACTTTGAGAGGCCAAGGTGGGAGGATCACTTGCAGCCAGGAGTTCAAGACCAGCCTGAACAACATGGTGAAACCCCATTTCTATAAACAACTTAAAATTTTTAAAAATTCACCTGGTGTGGTGGCACATGCCTATACTTCCAGCTACTCAGGAGACTAAGCAGGAGGATCACTTGAGGCCAAGATTTTGAGGCTACAGTGAGCTATGATGGTGCCATGCACTTCAGCACATCACTGATCATTAGAGAAATTCAGATCAAAACCACAGTGAGATGCCACTTCATACCCACTAGAATGGCTACTATAAGAAAGAAAGAGAGGATGTTGGAGAATTGGAATCTTTGTACTGATAGGAATGTAAAGTGGTGCAGCCACTATTGGAAACAGAGAGGCATTTTCTCAAAAAATTCTAAATAGAGTCCAGGCTCAGTGGCTCACACCTGTAATCCCAGCACTTTGGGAGGCTGAGGCAGGTTGATCAAGTGGTCAGGAGTTTGAGACCAGTCTGGCCAAGATGGTGAAACGCTGTCTCCACTAAAAATACAAAAATTAGCCAGGCACGATGGCAGGAGCCTGTAACCCCAGCTACTTGGGAGGCTGAGGCAGGAGAATCTCTTGAACCTGCGAGGTGGAGGTTGCAATGAACCGAGATTCCACCACTGCACTCCAGCCTAGGCAACACAGTTAGACTCCATCTCAAAAATACTAATAATAAATAAATAAATAAAGAATTACCATATGATCCAGGAATTCCACTTCTGGGTGTACACCCAAAAGAACTGAAAGCAAAGTCACACACAGCTATCTGTACACCCATGTTCATAGCAGCATTATTCACAATAGCCAAAAGGTAGGGGCAGCCCAACTGCTGCTTCCATCAATGGATGAATGGATAACACAGTGTGTTTATCCATTGATAAACTACTGATATGGTTTGGATCTGTGTCCCCACTCAAATCCCCTGTCCAGTTATAATCCCCTGTCCAGTTATAATCCCCAGTGTTAAAGGTGGGACCTGGTGGGAGGTGATTGGATCATGAAGGCAGAGTTCTCATAAATGGTTTAGCACCATCCCTCCTTGGTACTGTGTAGTGAGTGAATTCTCACAAGATCTGGTTGTTTAAAAAGTGTGCAGCACCTCCCCCTCTCTCTCTTGCTCCTACTCTGGCCACGTGATAAGTGCTGGCTTCCACTTCATCTTCTGCCATGATTGTAAGTTTCCTGAGACCTCCCCAGAAGCCGAGCAGAAGACCAGCATCATGTTTCCTGTACAGCCTATGGAATCATGAACCAATGAAACCTCTTTTCTTTATAAATTACCCAGTCTCAGTTGTTTCTTTTTTTATTCTTTTTTCCTTTTTTTGAGACAGGGTCTTGCTCTGTTGTCCAGGCTATAGAACAGTGGCATGACAGCTCACTGCAGCCTCAACCTCTCAGGCTCAAGCAATCCACTCACCTCAGCCGCCTGAGTAGCTGGGACTACAGGCATGGGTCACTATGCCCAGCTAATTTTTGTATTTTTTGTAGGGATGGGGTTTCACCATGCTGCCCAGGCTGGCCTTGAGCTCCTGGACTTAAGTGATCCTCTCACCTTGGCCTCCCAAAGTGCTAGAATTAAAGGTGTGCACCATCGTGACCAGCCCAGTATCAGGTATTTCTTTATAGCTGTGCAAGAACAGACGAATACACACACAATGGAGTATTACTCAACATTACAAAGGAAGGAGATTCTGACCCATGCTCTTATATGGATGAAACTTGAAGACATTATACTAAGTGAAATAAGCCAATCACAAAAAGAAAAATAGTGTATGATTCCACTAAAAGAGGTACCTAGGGTAGTCAAATGCATAGACATAGAAATTAGAATTGTGGTTTGTTGCCAGGAGCTGGGGAAAGGGGAGGATGGGGAGTTGGTGGTGGTTGTACCAGGTGAACGTACTTAATTCCACTGAACTCAACACTTAACGTGGTTAAAATGGTAAATTTTAGGTTACGCCTGTTTTACCACAATTTAATCATTTAAAATCCGCGATAAATAGAGTGACTGTATAATTTATTGTCTAAACTGGGACACTTTGGGCAATGAAAGTGGGTGCTTTTAATAACTATACCTGGATCCTAGGGGTTAAAGAGACCGCCCTAGGTAGCCTGGGGAGTCCCCAAAATAGCCACTTCTCCACTTACCTCAGTTGAAAGTGTCTTCTTAGCCTGGCAAATATTCAGTTCGGTAACTATGGAAGAAATGTCACCACGCGCCGGGCGCGGTGGCTCAAGCCTGTAATCCCAGCACTTTGGGAGGCCGAGACGGGCGGATCATGAGGTCAGGAGATCGAGACCATCCTGGCTAACACGGTGAAACCCCGTCTCTACTAAAAATACAAGAAAATTAGCCGGGCGAGGTGGCGGGCGCCTGTAGTCCCAGCTACTCGGGA
The DNA here is from genome assembly GCF_049350105.2 of Macaca mulatta. Lineage (NCBI taxonomy): Eukaryota > Metazoa > Chordata > Mammalia > Primates > Cercopithecidae > Macaca > Macaca mulatta. The sequence continues at coordinate 136,224,843 of NC_133417.1, forward strand.
GGCTGAGGCAGGAGAATGGCGTGAACCCGGGGGAGCGGAGCTTGCAGTGAGCCGAGATCGCGCCATTGCACTCCAGCCTGGGGCACAGAGCAAGACTCCGTGTCAAAAAAAAAAAAAAAAAAGAAATGTCACCATGAACAGTGCCAAGATATAATTATTCCAGTTCTGGAATGTCAAACTTTAACATTTTGGCCACAAAATTTTCTTGTAATCACATTGTCACAATAATTTTGAGATAAAGTGGGTGTATCCAGAAGTCTATTCTATGTTGGCACACTTGGCACTGCTCAATGCTTGTGCGGGGGTGGCACACTTACCTCCTAGCCTCCATCCTCCCCTTCCCTCCCACTGTCCTCTTCCACCCATCCTTTCAGGTAGGTCTTACACGAATGGCCCCTCCTCTGTCCTGTCTTTCCTGATCCACCCTGTGACATTTCTCCACTTCCAAAACTCTCTGGTGCTTTTACTTAGCGTGAGGATGACATGAGGTAAGACCTGGATTAATTGGTTAATGTTAATAACATCTGCTTGGCTGTCAATCCTGAAAAATACCGTAATTAACATCATCAACCAGCCATAGGGAAACCACCTTGGATCTCCCCGTGTAAACCACTTTGAGTAGTGCCTTGGGTTTTTCAAGAGTTTGTCAGGCACTTGAGGCTGAGGCCCAGAGAAAGAATATTATTTGATTCTTAGCCATGGTGGGAACCAACATTTATCTAAGTGTTTTTCATAGACAGGAAGTGGTAATTCTCACCCTCCCTGATCTGGGCTCTGACTCACTGGGGTGCCCCAACCTCTGGGCCTGAGCTCACAAGTGGTAGCCAGCTGACCTGAGCAACACAGTAAGATGCGTGCCTGAAAAATTCCCCTGGTGGGGCTGGTCATGAAAAGTGCTGTTTTCCTCATTCATGTGGTTTTGCCAGGATGCCTGGATTCCGCAGCCCTGGGCCAGTTATTTTGAGCACAGAAATCACTTTAACAAAGCCCTAAAAGTCATTGGTCCCAAGGATTATTTCGCCCCCTCACCACAGTTAATGTCACCTCCCCCACCTCTGTTTTACTGTATTCCCATAACACATTTTGAGTGTGGCTATGTGATGTAAAAAGCTGTTTTTATGCAAACGTTCAGGGTAACATCATGTGTAGTGTCTTAGTTCATTTTCTGCTGCTATACCAAAGTACCACAGACTGGGTAATTTACAAAGCACAGAAGTTTATTTGGCTCATGGTTCTGCAGCTGGGAAGTCCAAGAGCATGGTGCAGGCATCTAGTGAGGGCCATCCCATGGCAGAAGGCATCACATCGTGAGAGAGAACACATGCGAGAGGAAGGAAAGAGGGGCAGAATTCCCTGATATTATATCTAAGTCACTCCTGTGATAGCTAATTCGGTCCCCCAATAATGACCTGAATCCACTCATGAGAGCTGTGTTTCCATGACCTAATCACCGTTTAAAGATGCCACTTCTCAACATTGTTGCATTGGCCATTAAGTTTCCAACACATGAACTTTGGGGACACATTCAAATCACAGCACTTAGAATATAACAGGAATCCCCTCCTACAGCCATGAATCCCTTGGGTCACCAAGTTCATGTAACAATAACAAAGTCTAATGTTATTTACAAGAAATTGGAAGCTTTAAGTAGCCTCATGAAGCCAAAGGGCAACATTAGAGCATATCCTTTGACACCTTAAGCTTGTGTCAAAAAGGGTATTAACAGTTGACCACTTCACATCCACAAGGATGACTATAATTGTTTAAATGGAAAATAACCATTGGCAAGGACATGGAAAAACTGGAATCCTCCTACTTCGCTTGTGAAAATGTAAAATGGTGCAGCTGATGTGGAAAACAGTTTGTTGGTTCATCAAAAATGTAAACATGGGGCCGGGCGCAGTGGCTCACGCCTGTAATCCCAGCACTTTGGGAGGCCAAGGCGCGCAGATCACGAGGTCAGGAGTTTGAGACCAGCCAGGCCAACATGATGAAACCCCGTCTCTACTAAAAATATAAAAATTAGCCAGGCGTAGTGGCGCATGCCTGTAGTCCCAGCTACTCAGGAGACTGAGGCAGAAGAATCGCTTGAACCCGGGAGGCAGAGGTTGTAGTAAGCCAAGATCATGCCACTGCACTCCAGCCTGGGCAACAGAGTGATACTTCATCTCAAAAAAAAAAAAAAAAAAATTTAAACATGGAGTTGCCGTATGACCCAGAAGTCCCATTTCTAGTATGTACCCAGAAGAATAGAAACACAGGTTAAAACAGTGACCAAAATGTAAAAGCAGCCCCGCTGTCCATAAGCTGTAAACGGATAAACTGGACTGTAGTACATTCATAAAACGGAATATTTCATCATAAAAAGGAGGCAGTACCAACACATTCTGCAGCTTGGATGAACCTAAGTGAAAGAAGCCAGACGTAAAAGGACACATATTGTATGATTCCATATATGTGAAATATTCAGGATAGGCAAATCCATTTGAGACAGAAAGCAGATTGGTGATTGCCAGGGCCTGGGGGAAGGGGAAATGGGGCATGGCTCTTTAATGGGTATGAGGTTTCCTTTGGGGGTGATAAAAATGTTATGGTTGAATGAGATGGTGAATGTACTAAAGCCACTGACTGTACACTTCAAAATGGTTAAAGTGGGTCAGGCGCGGTGGCTCACACCTGAAATCCCAGCACTCTGGGAGGCCGAGGCAGGTGGGTCATCTGAGGTCAGGAGTTCGAGACTGGCCCGGCCAAAATGGCAAAACCCCACCTCTGCTAAAAATACAAAAATTAGCTGGGCGTGGTGATGCATGCCTATAATCCGAGATACTCAGGAGGTTGAGGCAGGAGAATCGCTTGAACTTGGAAGGCCAAGGTTACAGTGAACCAAGATTGAGCCACTGCACTCCAGCCTGACAGAGCAAGACTCTGTCTCAAAAACAAAAAAAAGAAAAAAAAATGGTTAAAGTGGCAAATTTTATGCTATATAAATTGTGCCTTAATGTTTTTAAAGTATACACTTTGAGTGAGGCAAGTGTTTGACAAAGAAACCACTTCTTTCCTGCCAACATTTCATTATCCTCCAGTGTTAAAGGCCCTCCCCGCAAACCCATCTGTCAAGCCACCCACGTACCAAGAGACACATGAACACTAGAGGTCAGACAGGATGGGACAGCCTGTATTGTGTCCTTCACCCTCATTTGGACCTTCGACCGATTGCCTTCTCACACTCTCAGAATCCAAAGGTCATGCCAGTTCAAAAGGACCCGGTATCACGGAGACTAGGGCTCAGAAACTAATACCCCCAAATATGGCTCTGTGACATGCTGAACTGAAAAAGAAGCCACAAGATTTCTCCCCCAACCCCCGCCTCTGTCTGTCTCTCTCAAGGCACCGAGTGTTGTTCTCACTTGTCTGCTTAAAGCCCAAACCCACCAAAGAAGAAAACAATTACTCCTGGTCCCTTTCTAAATTGTCATGAACTGAACTCATATCCAGGAAGAAAGACTGACATCTGTCAACACAGCTAGGCAGACTTTTGTCACAAACCATTGTATATTCTGCAGGCACAATAGACTTTGTCCCAGGCCACTCTATGTTCTTCAAGCCCATTTATTTCCCTAAAAATCACTTGCACTAAAATCATCCACACTTCTCCATCTCCCATTCTCCTAAGAAGAAGGTTATATAAGCATATGTACTCCGCTGGGTTATTGAGTAATCACTCTCCTACAATTTCCCATGCTTGACACGTTAAAATAAATTCATAGCCTTTTATCTAATTAATCTGCCTTTTGTGAGTTGGTTTTTGTGCAAACTTTCTGAGAACGAAGGGGAAGTTTTCATGGGTATTGCATGGTCTTCTGAAATAACTAGCATTAATACAGATTAGACAAAAAACAACTCTGAACATGTTCCATGTGACAGCAGAATGTCCCGAAATGGGAAGGAATGAATGTGAGCACAAGAGATCTGTGTAAACAGATAATGAGGGTTGGGGTAAGATGCAAAAGAGGATATATATTATACTGTCTTTCATAAGGAAAGAAGAGAAAATGAGTATGTGTATGTGTTATTTTTTATGAAAAGAAATACAGTGTTAAACAGACACTAAAGGAAGGCATTAACGATGGAGGTGGGAAAGAATGGGGTAGAAGGGATAGGAATGGCAGTGAGGCTTCTCTTGTATATGTTATATCATTGTCACTTTTTATTTTTTTATTTTTTTCGGAGACAGGGTCTCACTCTCTCACCCAGGTTGGAGTGCAGTTGCTCACTGCAGCCTCAACCTCCTTGGCTCAAGCAATTCTCCTGCTTCAGCCTCCCAGTGGCACACACCACTGTACCCAGCTAATTTTTTATTTATTTATTTATTTATTTAATTTTGTAGAGATGAGGTCTCCCTATGTTCCCCAGGCTGGTCTCAAACTCTTGGACTGAAGCAATCCTCCTACCTCGGCCTTCCAAAGTGCTGGGATTACAGGTGTGAGGCACTATTCTCAACCCATTTTTACTTTTTAACTATATAAATGTTTTATGTATTTAAAAAATAAAATTAAATGTTAACAAGATGGGATAAAGAAAACCCTACAATAGAATGCAAAAGAAGCAAATCAAACTGATAACACCTCAAACTGATACCACAACCACACAGAGCAAGCACTCTGATTGCAGAGAAGGATCTGTTCTAAGAACAGAAGAACTACAGAAAATCTTCTATTTAGTAGATTTACTGTTAGTAGTAATATTGGCCTTGTAATTCTGAAACTGTTTTATGCATGTACAGTGGAAAGCAAATAAGCAAATATATATTTTACAGAAGGGGAAAAAAGATACTAGTAATAAGTAAAGAAGTGAAAGAAAAACTCTGTAACGTTAAATTTGAGTTGGAAATATCAGTTTGAACTTGTAATTTTTTAAAAAATGAATTTTCTAATCCTTTCCACTGAATAACAGCCCAGTAGCAATGAGCACATATATCACCAGGTTCTTTCTTTCTGTATATCATTCACCACTAAAGGCACCAGGGCTCGTTAGAGAAATGGTTGATTCTAAGCTGGGGGTGAAAATGCACAACGTGAGCAAGGAATCTCTTGTCACACCAGAAAGCAAAACAGTTTTGGAAGATAAATGTGATCATGTCAAAAGGATTCAGGAGCTGACCTGAGGGCTCCCACTGCTCAAATGTGGGTGATTTGAACATCAAAATGAATAGCTGTAGTTTCAATTATAGCATTTTTAAAACTCCACGAACCCACAGTGATTAGTGTTTTTAATATAGTGGGATTTGGAAATTCTTACAGAATAAAAGGCCAGCTAGTAAATGTAGCAGGAATAAAAGAATGAAAAACTACCATTTTGCAATTCCCAATGTAAAGCTTCCTTCGGGTAAGCATCACCAAGCGTTGCCAAAACTATTTGGTGACTTGGATATTCAGTTAATCCTGTGACCATGTGAGGATTCTACAAATTACTTACAAAAGGGGAAACAGAGTGAGGATTAGTGATCAAACTCAGCATCACCAAGAGTGACTGACATTAGGTACTCCAGATAAGATACCTGACATTATTTACTCCAGATGTGATACTGACATTATTTACTCCTGATGTGATACTGACACTATGTACTCCAGATGTGATACTGACATTATTTACTCCCGATGAGATACTGACATTATTTACTCCCGATGTGATACTGACACTATACATTCCAGATGTGATATTGACATTATTTACTCCCGATGTGATACTGACACTATACATTCCAGATGTGATACTGACATTATTTACTCCAGATGTGATACTGACACTATGTACTCCAGATGTGATACTGACACTATACATTCCAGATGTGATACTGACATTATTTACTCCAGATGTGATACTGACACTATACATTCCAGATGTGATACTGACACTATTTACTCCAGATGTGATACTGACACTATACATTCCAGATGTGATACTGACATTATTTACTCCAGGTGTGATACTGACATTATTTACTCCCAATGTGATACTGACACTATACATTCCAGACGTGATACTGACATTATTTTCTCCTGATGTGATAGTGACACTATGTACTCCAGATGAGATACCGACATTATTTACTTCAGATGTGATACTGACATTATTTACCCCAGGTGTGATACTGACATTATTTACTCCAGATGTGATACTGACATTATTTACTCCAGATGTGATACTGACATTATTTACTCTAGGTGTGATACTGATAGCTGACATTATTTACTCCAGATGTGATACTGACATTATTTACTCCAGGCGTGATAGCTGACATTATTTACTTCAGATGTGATACTGACATTATTTACCCCAGGTGTGATAGCTGACATTATTTACTTCAGATGTGATACCTGACAGGGAAGTCTACAGTGGTATCTATGCAGTACAGAACTCTGGCCAAAAATATTCAACCTGCATCTAATCTTGTGTAAGCAACCAGATTAACCCACATATGGGACACTGTACAAGACAACTGGCTTGGACTCTTTATCAAAAGCTAATTTCACATAAACAAAGAACAATAACAGCAATAAAAAGGTGAAAGACTGCTTTATTTTATCTATTTATTTTTTGAGACGGAGTCTCGCTCTGTCGCCCAGGCTGGAGTGCAGTGGCGCAATCTCAGCTCACTGCAAACTCCGCCTCCTGGGTTCACGCCATTCTCCTGCCTCAGTCTCCCCAGTAGCTGGGACTACAGGCGCCCGCCACCACACCCAGCTAATTTTTGTATTTTTAGTAGAGACGGGGTTTCACCGTGTTAGCCAGGATGGTTTCCATCTCCTGACCTCGTGATCTGCCCACCTTGGCCTCCCAAAGTGCTGGGATTACAGGCGTGAGTCACCGCTCCCGGCCGAAAGACTGTTTTAGATGAAAAGAGACTGAAGAGACATAACAACCAAATATCATACATGATCTTGATTGGATCCTGGATAGGAAAAAAAAATCCAGTGCTAAAAGCTCTTCCGGGGACAATTGTAGAAATTTGAATACAGATAGTATCCTGGGTGCTCTTATGGTTGTGATCATGGTATTGTGGTTTTGTGGGAGAATATCCTTATTAGGAGATGCTGAGATATCTAGAAGTGAAGTGTCAAGATGTCAGCAACTTGCTTTCAAATTGCTCAGCAAAATAAAAGTATGTGGAAATATACACACACAGAAAGAGACGAAGAGAGACAAAGCAATGGCAGCAAAATGTTAACAGTTGGAGAATCCAGGGAAAGTTGTGTCAGGGGGAGGGGAGGGAATTGCAGGGTGGATAGAGAAGGTTGGGATAGAGCTAGCTGCCAGACCCAGAGCATCTGCCACCCACAAAGGGAGTGTAAAATGGCCCTCTAAATTACAATAGACTCATCTTCCTTTTGAAATCTTCCTAGGCCGGGCGCGGTGGCTCAAGCCTGTAATCCCAGCACTTTGGGAGGCCGAGACAGGCGGATCACGAGGTCAGGAGATCGAGACCATCCTGGCTAACCCAGTGAAACCCTGTCTCTACTAAAAACTACAAAAAACTAGCCAGGCAAGGTGGCAGGTGCCTGTAGTCCCAGCTACTCGGGAGGCTGAGGCAGGAGAATGGCGTAAACCCGGGAGGCGGAGCTTAGTGAGCTGAGATCCGGCCACTGCACTTCAGCCTGGGCGACAGAGCAAGACTCCATCTCAAAAGAAAAAAAAAAAGAAATCTTCCTAGGCCGGGTGCAGAGGCTCATGTCTGTAATCCCAGCTACTCAGGAGGCTGAGGCATGAGAATCACTTGAACCTGGGAGGCGGAGGTTGCAGTGAGCCTTGATCATGCCACTGCACTCCAGCTGGGGTGACAGAGCAAGACTCTGTCTCAAAAAAAAAAAAAAAAAGAAAGAAAGAAAGAAAGAAAAGAAAAAAGAAACAGATGCCGGGCGCGGTGGCTCAAGCCTGTAATCCCAGCACTTTGGGAGGCCGAGACGGGCGGATCACGAGGTCAGGAGATCGAGACCATCCTGGCGAACACCGTGAAACCCCGTCTCTACTAAAAAATACGAAAAACTAGCCGGGCGCGGTGGCGGGCGCCTGTGGTCCCAGCTACTCGGGAGGCTGAGGCAGGAGAATGGCGTAAACCTGGGAGGCGGAGCTTGCAGTGAGCTGAGATCCGGCCACAGCACTCCAGCCTGGGCCACAGAGCGAGACTCCGTCTCAAAAAAAAAAAAAAAAAAAAAAAAAGAAACAGAAATCTTCCTAAAAGGGAGAGAAAGCTACACTACACTTTCCTTGAACCACCAAGCCCCCACTGCTTGTGGACACTCTGAACCCAGTACCCATTGCAAAATAATGAATGGGAAACACACCTGGTAAACACTGCCCAGGTAGAGAGGAAGAGCCTCCCGATGCCCCCAGCCCTGGGTAGGAATCACCAAACCCTATCCCCCAGTTACCAGGCCTGTGAAGCCTCTGGCTTGTCCCAGCTTTGCACTCTTATGGGAGGGGTTGGGAGAGCCCACCTACCATGCCCGTGCGTCTCCTGTCTTACCATCTAGGACATTCTTACGTGAACCTCAGGCACTGCTGGGGAAGGCTTTATTCCTTTTCAACACCATCCTTACTCAAAACTGCATTCCTTCTTTCATTTGCTTATTTATTCAATTATTTGGCAAGTATTTCTTGAATACCAGTGATGCCAAATGCCTGTTTTATGCACCAGGGACACGACAAGGAATAAGCCGCCACGGCGCCTGTCTTCCGTGGAGCTCACAGGCAAACTGCAACTGTGACAAGTACCACAAAGGGGAGAAACAAGGTGCCCATCAGAGTTGGTGACATTTGTGTGACAAGGAGGAAATACAATCAACAGGCTTTGGGGACAGGCTGGGTTTGGGGGACAATGAGGAGTGTCAAGATACACTCCCAGGGTTCCGGCTAGTATAACTGGATAGACAGTGGTGGTCTTCACCAGGATATCCTGGAAGAGGCCTGCAGTGGAGAAGGAGGTGACTCACACCCATGCAGGCCACAGGAGCACAGGTCAGGCACGAAAAGGAGAGGCCTGGGATGTGGTGTGGGTGGGTGGATTGTCTGTGGATTGGTGGTTAAGGAAGTTACGTGTAGCAGGAGCCTGTTTTACTCCTCCACCAGAAACTTCTGCCACTTCCGGGAAGACCACACAAAAGGTCTTCAGTCTCATACAGTTTCCTTTGATTTTGCTCATCTTTGTGCTCAGGAGAAGATCTGGGCCGCATCCTATGCTCCAGGTGACAAGGCTCATCTAGCCTGCTAGCCAGGAGGGTGCCTTTCCTTTGCCTCCAAAAGCAAACTGGTGGGGGTGGGGGAGGGAACAGCTTGGCAGCACAGGTGCACATGCACACACACACGCACTCATATGCCTGATCTTTTTCTTTTAGGATTTGCTACCCTAGAGGTGTCTGATTAGCTTTGTAAAGGTTAGAGATCATTTTATTTTGCCCAAATTTAGTCAAGGGAAAGCCCAGTGCAACTGGCCCTCAGTTACCCCCAGTTCCACATCCAAGAGTTCAGTCAACCATGGATCAAAAATATTTGAAAAAAGAAAAGCAATTAAAAAATAACAACCGGCCAGACACACTGGCTCACACCTGTCATCCCAGTACTGTGGTGTGAGGATCACTTGAGGCCACGAGTTTGAGACCAGCCTGGACAACACATAATGAGATCACAGCTCTAAAAAACCAAAAAAAAAAAAAAAAAAAAAAACCAAAATTAGCTAGGTGTGATGGCACAAACCTGTAGTCCCAGTTACTCGGGAGGATGAGGTGGCAGGATAGCTTGAGTCCATGAGTTTGAGGCTGCAGTGAGCCATAATCATGCCACTGCACTCCAGCATGGGCAACAGACTGAGACCTCATCTCTCAATTTTTTTTTAAATAATAGAAACAATAGCCCAGGCATGGTGGCTCATGTCTGTAATCCCAGCACTTTGGGAGGCTGAGGTGGGAAGATCATGAGGTCAAGAGATCGAAACCATCCTGTCCAACATGGTGAAACCCCATCTCTACTAAAAATACAAAAATTAGCTGGGCGTGGTGGCGCACGCCTGTAGTCCCAGCTACTTGGGAGGCTGAGGAAGGAGAATTGCTTGAACCTGGGAGACGGAGGGTGCAGTGAGCCAAAATCACAACATTGCACTCCAGCCTGGCGACAGACCGAGACTCTCTCTCAAAATAATAATAATAATAAATAACACAAATTTTAAAACTAACACAGTACAATAACTATTTACACTGCACTTGCATTAGGTATTACAAATAATCTAGAGATGATTTAAAGTATACAGGAGAATGTGCATAGGTTATTTACAAATACTATGCCATTTTATATCAGAGACTTGGGCATCCTTGAATTTTGGTACCTCCAGGAGTCCTGGAACCAATTCCTTTAGGACACTGAGGAACAGCTATATTTGCCCCGGAAAATGGAAACCTTCCCCCAATTCCCATCCCCCACAGTCTCCTAAAAACAAGACATTTTTGGTACAAGTATATTCCATGTGGAACGTATCAACAGGATGGAATACCACTCGCAGATGAACACAGGGCAAAACGGAGCACAACAGGGCACATGTGGAGGAAGTGTCCCCGGGGTGAAACCCTCGGGAATTAAAAATGGGATTGGGATGTGTATTTGTTCCTGGGGGCTCCTGCAGCAGATGACCTCAAACAGCAGAAACTTACTCTCTCACAGCTCTAATGGGCCAGGGGTCCAAGATCAAGGTGTCAGCAGGGCCACACTCCCTCTGGAGGTTCTAAGAAGAGTCCGTTCCTGCCTCTTCCAGGCCATCCTGGCTTGTGGCTGCAACACACAAGTCGCTGCCTCTGTCTTCACGTGGCCTCCTCTTCTATCTCTGGGTCTCTCCTCTGCACGTCTCATATAAGGACATTCATCCTGGGATTTACAACCCATCCCAGATAATGATCCCAAGATAATGATCCCAGGAGTCATTTCATCTCAAGATCTTTAACTTGAGCCAGGCACAGTGGCTCACGCCTGTAATCTCAGCATTTCGAGAGACCGAGGCAGGTGGGTCACTTGAGCCCAGGAGTTCAAGACCAGCGTGGGCAACTTAGGGAGACCTCGTCTCTACAAAAGATATACACAAAAAATTAACCAGGAGTGGTGGTGTGCAACCCTAGTCCCAGCTACTCGGGAGGCTGAGGCCAGAGGATCGCTTGAGCCTGGGAGGTTGAGGCTGCAGTGAGCCGTTATCATGCCACTGCCTTCCAGCCTGGATGACACAGTGAGACCCTATCTCACACACACACACACACACACAATCCTTAAGACCAGCCTGGGCAACATAGGGAGCTCCACACTCAACAGGTACTCATTCAGTGTTGTAAATTACATTTGCAAAGACCCTTTTTCCAAATAAGGTCACTTACGTTTGCAAAGACCTTTTTTCCAAATAAGGTCACACTTCTTGGTCCCAGGAATTATAATGTGGATGTATCTTTTGGGGGGCTACCATTCAACACACTACAGTATGAGACTTTCACAGACCATGGGGACAGGAGGCAGCGGTTAAGCTTGGTTTCTTTCTGACTTGGCAATGGCGCCCTGTGGTGAGGGCCACTCATACTGGAACTGTGCTGAGAAACCCATCCCTCCCTCCGGCTCTCACTGCTGAAGAAAATAGGCATTCTGGGAAATGCTAGTGGGCCCCAACCCCTTCCTAGCCACGCAAGCGACCCCCTCTTCAGGGCCTATTTCCAGGGCCTGCTTTGAGGCCCATGCTGGTCATCTCAGACCCCAGCTGCCTCACTCTCCATTGGGTCCTATGACCTTGGGCCTTGATTTCACTTGTTCAAACCCCTCATAAGTGTTCGCTGGCTGTCCATTGTACTTTGGACCCCAGGCTTAAGAGAAAATTCATTTGGCAATTAATCCTGCACTCACCTTGGACCAGTCCTGCAAAGTCCCAGATTCTTGTGGGAAGAGTGGGCGTTTCAAAAGCATAGAGAAGCTAACAAGCCTCCAGTCAAAATCACCCTCAAAGACCACCTATAAACCACCAGAAGCCAAGACTTTGAAGCTCAAAAGCAAAAATCCACTTGTTACCTAGCCTTGTAGGGAGGGGATTCCTGGCCCTGGGGCAGGTCTACTTTGGAGAGGAAGGGAGGGAGGAAGGGAGGGATATGTATTCGTCAAAGAGATTTCAATCTTTTCTTCCTTCACCTCTGGATTTTATAAGCGGCTTTTCTAAGCACCAGGCATGTGTGTGGCAATCTACTATATGTCACTCTCTTGGATGAGCTGCCCTGAGAACAAGGCTCCTGAGGGCAGAAAGAAGCTCCACTATCTCCCCGTGAGTGGGTCACAAGGTAGCCTGTGCAAGGCTGGGCAGGGCAGCTGCTGGATAAAGTCACTGGGGGAGAGGGAAGGAAGGAGGCGAAAGGTCCACACCTGTGGGTCCCATGACTCAGGTGACCCCTTAAGGGACTGCTCTCACCAAGAGGAATACTGGGGCGAGCTTTGCCACCTCGCCACCCAGATCCGTTGTCCCCTCTGGGCCACACATCTGTCCAAAGCCATGACAGGGACAAAGGCCCACACCGTGTGGGCCCACAGTCGGTTCCAGGGCTGAGTCCTGTACCTGGTGCCTGACGCAGCTCCAAGCCCAGCTGGTGCCCATTCGATGCTGAATGCCTCCGAGAATCTTCAGGCCTGCCATTCTCAGCCAGGGGTCTGAGAGTCCCCGTATTAGTCAGGTTTTCCCAGAGAAACAGAACCAATGGGATGTGAACAGGGAGAGAGAGGGAGAGAGAGAGGTTGATTTTAAGGAAGCGGTTCACTGATTGTGGAGACCGGCAAGCCCACATCTGCAGGGTAGGCCTGGGGGGCTGGGGATCCAGGAAGAGCTGATGCTGCAGTTCCAGTCCCAAAGCCATCTGCTGACAAATCCCCCCTCTCAGGAATGTTTTTCTCTTCCAAGGTGCGGAAGAGGTGGGAGGTGAAGGGTGAGGGTTAATCTTGGTCTTCAGGTCTTCAGCAGAGGGAGCAGGACCCGCCCGCCTGGTGATGGAATCTGCTTTACTCAGCACTCATCCACTGATTCAGATGTTACTCTTATCAAAAAATACTTTCCCAGGGCCAGGCGTGGTGGCTCATGCCTGTAATCCCAGCACTTTGGGAGGCCAAGGCAGGCGGATCACGAGGTCAGGAGATCGAGACCATCCTGGCTAACATGGTGAAACCCTGTCTCTACTAAAAATACGAAAAATTAGCTGGGTGTGGCGGCGTGCACCTGTAGTCCCAGCTGCTGGGGAGGCTGAGGCAGGAGAATGGCCTGAACCTGGGAGGCGGAGCTTGCAGTGAGTCGAGATCGTGCCACTGCACTCCAGCTTGGGCGACAGAAAGAGATTGCATCTCAAAAATATATATATATTTTTCAAGAAACATTTAGAATAACAGCTGATCAAATATCTGGGTACCATGATCCAGCCAAATTGATGCATAAAATTATCCTCCCACTTCCCCACCCCTGGCCCCTTCAAGGCCCTCCGGGATTCTCTGAGGAGTCTGGTTCTCCATCTCCTCCTCTTTGCCCTCCTGCTTCCAAGCTGTGAGACCCTGAGGCTCTTCCCTGCCTTGTTCTACCCAAAGGTGCCTCAGGGGCTTGAATTCCTCCTTTTTGGACTTTTTCTCTTTCCAGTCAGTGGATCCCATCACTTTGAGGGCTCCTGGAATGACGTTTTCCCCAAGAACCCTCTCCTGTATAAAACTGGGGGTTGTTGGCTGTGCCCAGAGGATGGGGGTGGCTTCCCTGCCCTCTCCACCCCCCACACCCCTGCCCCCTTCCGCCTGCATCACTGCCGGGCTGGACCGGGGGTGGGGGGGTGGGAGGAATATAAGCCCTGGATTGGGAGCCCTTATCTTGCTTTAACTTCCTCTAGAGTTCAGCACTATGTGAGGTTATAGTAGTGGCCGACCTTGTTTACTCTTTCTCTCCTACCGGCATATAAGCTCCAGGGGGCAGGGACTTCATCCCCAGAGCCTAGCCCAGGACCTGCACACGGAGGCACTCGAGATGTTTGTTGATTGAATGAAAAACATTCACTGAACACCTCTGTTGTGCAACACACACTGTGCCAGGGCGTGGACGAAAGCTCAGCTGCCCAGGTCATTGACTATTTCTGAGCATTTCCACTCTCACGTTGTACACCCCTCATTTCTCTCTTCTTAGAGGCGAGCCCCTCCCTACCTGAGCGCAGGAATCATCTTCCTTGCTCTTTCCTGCAGTCTGCCCTGACTTGGTGTCCCGAGACAGGGACTGGGTTCTCTCTGAGCCCTGGAGGAATGTGAACTGAGCCGATGAGGAGATGCCTCCTGTCTACTTGGAGGAAAGGGACCAGGACACACAGAGGCGCAGGGGGCTGAACCCTGGGTTCCAGCCCCACGGACTCATCCGGAGTCACGCGGTTCCGGGACTTTGCAGAGGAAAGGGGTGCAGGATGTGCTTTGGGGATAGAATTCCACCTTTGCACCCGGCTCAGCACCTGTCCTGTCCCCCGGAGATTCCTTGAGGCCACCTGGATCGGAGAGGAGATGCTGTTGATCATTTCCTGTCCCCTGAGGCTGTGATCCCGGGTCGACCGGACCGGTAGCCCGGCAGCGCCCCCTGGTGGCCGGCGACGCTCAGGCAGCGCCGGGAATCGCCGCCCAGGCCAAGGACCAGAACCAGGAGCAGCGGCAGGTGCAGGGCCAGGGCCAGGGCCAGGGCGGGAGGGAGACTTATCCCAGTGTACACCTCTAACTTATCCCTCCTACACAAGGCAGGACTCCGGTTTCTTCCCCTTTTCTGTGTATTTCAAAAGTAATGTACATTGAGCATAAAAAAATACATGTAAACAAAAAGACGCCCCCAATCAAAGCTGTAATACTGTGTCCTGGCAGGACCAGCCAGGCCTGGGTCTCAATCCCAGACCTACCATCTACCAGCTGACTGAATCTGAACAAGTCGCTTAACTCTCTGAGCCACAGTTTCTGCATCTGCAGTCTGGGAATGGTGTGCTCTCCATTGCTGGGTTGTGTAAAGATGACCTATGTACCCAGCACATAGGAGAGCTCCGACTGATGGGGACAATTCTTATTAGACACAAAGGAGAATGTGTTAAATGCCCTTCAGTTTCTGCCCAGGTGTTCCCAGGGGGTGAGAGATGTTCCCAAAGATGTAACTGCCTGCCTGATCGCCCAAGCAGAGACTTTCTGGCAGCCACAGTTGGTCACAGGGCTAATTCTGGTCCATGGAATGTGACTGGAAATGATGTGTACAACTTCTGAGTCACGCCCTGCAAAGGAGGTTGTCTCCCCCTCCCTTCTGCTTTTCCATCCTCCTTCTGGCTGGGAAGTGGAAGATCATGGATCAGCTGCCCTGGAGAAAGAAAAGGAAGCCACATGTTGAGGATGGCAGGGTCTCCCTGACACCCCAGAACCACCAACATCTGAAGAAATAAATATTCCTAAGCCAACGTATCTCTGGATCTCTTTGTTACATCAACTTAGATATAATCATGGCATTTCAAGTGTACACCCAGGAGTCTTGGTATTCATTCTGAACACCAGCTGACAGAGCTTCTGCCTTTAGTGCCACTTGTTACCTTTAGTGTCTCCCCCCACCCCACCCCACCATACACAAAAAAAAGCCCCTACAAGGGCTGGACCCACGGAACCCTAGGGATGGCTTAACTCCAGCCTGATCGTCCCCTCCCTGAGGTCGCACTGAGGCTGGTAGCCCCACCACCTGGATCATCCCTTCCCTGATGTCCCACTGAGACTTGTTGCCCCACCACCTCTCTCTGCTCCTCTCCCCGTTCTGTGGCTTCAGTGTGCCAGGGGCTGATTAAGGGTAGTTCAATGTGTCGGACAGTTAGTACAAGGGTACTTCGGTGACTGAACAACTGCAGGTTGAACTTACAATGAACAAGACGCACACTGGGGCTCCTTTTCCCCAGTCAGGAGGGACAGAGTAGTTCAAATCTATGTTTTGGGAGTCTGGAACCTCTATTCCTTCCTGGTACTCCCCAGTTTAGGACTTTGATAAAAGCTAGTTTATAGAAGGCAAAGAGCAAGCCCAGGTCCCAGGTAGGGCCTCCTACCTCCCCTAGTGTCAGGCCTCTGAGCCCAAGCTAAGTCATCATATCCCCTGTGACCTGCACGTATACATCCAGATGCCCCAAAATAACTGAAGAATCACAAAAGAAGTGAACATGGCCTGTTCCTGACTTAACTGATGACATTACCTTGTGAAATTCCTTTTCCTGGCTCATCCTGGCTCAAAAGCTCACCCACTGAGCACCTTGTGACCCCCACCCCTGCCAGCCAGAGAACAACCCCCTTTGACTGTAATTTTCCACTACCTACCCAAATCTTATAAAACCGCCCCACCCCTATCTCCCTTGGCTGACTCTCCTTTCGGACTCAGCCCGCCTGCACCCAGGTGATTAAAAAGCTTTACTGCTCACACAAAGCCTGTTTGGTGGTCTCTTCACACGGACGCAGGTGAAACCTAGTAATCTCAATCTTGAGACTCCCACACTAGGGTATACCTGTGGAAAGGTCAATTCCTGTATGGTGAAGTTGGCAGGTCTGATTTATCTTGAATGAAAGTCTAGTATCCATCTTTCTTTTTCTTTTCTTTTTTTTTTTTTAGACCAAGTCTGCCACAGCAGGCTGGAGTGGCAGGCATCTGTAGTCCCAGCTACTTGGGAGGCTGAGGCAGGAGGATCACTTGAACCTGGGAGGTGGAGCTCACAGTGCGCCAAGATCGTGCCACTGCACTCCAACAGATTTGTTTAGTTTTGTTTTGTTTTTGAGACAGAGTCTCACTCTGTCACCCAGGCTGTAGTGCAGTGGCTGTAATCTTGGCTCACTGCAACCTCTGTCTCCCCAGTTCAAGCAATTCTCCTGCCTCTGCCTCCGGAATAGCTAGGACTACAGGTGCACCACCACGCCTGAGTAATTTTTGTATTTTTAGTAGAGACGGGGGTCTCACTATGTTGCTTAGACTGGTCTTGAACTCCTGGCCTCAAGCAATCCTCCCACCTCCGCCTTCCAAAGTGCTGGACTTACAGGTGTGAGCCACCGCGCCCGAGGATCTTGGAGTTTTTAGCAGGATTCTAGCTCAGAGGTTTCTGTTTGACACCCTGCTTTTCAGAGTCTTTAATGTTTATATTTAAAAAATAATTTAGCGTAACTTGGTAAAGCTCATTTTAAGAAAAATAACAAAAGGGAACAACTTTCCCCACCGTTGGGTTTCCAGTCTGTGACCTGTGACCTGGGTCCCTCTGTGCTGCCTCCTCATGCCACTCTGCTCACCCCGCGTGCTGGGCAGCAAAGGAGTTCTCTGCTTTTTGTCTTGTTTTCCTGAGGACCTTTCCTGGCGTTTTGACAGGCCACTGGGACCCACAGAAGCCTGGAACTAAGGGGACCCAAAATCATCTCCTGCAACAGCACCCATTTCTACTATAATAGCGCAAGACTCTGGCGCCCAAATCACCCAGAGAGCCGACTGGCCGAGCCGGGGCCCAGCCACCCAGGCCTCCACTCTTCTTCGCTGATTCTCAAGAGTTGCAGGTGCAATGAGATCTGGTCCACTGCTTTTTAAATGCCCGGGTGCATAAAAATTCGCCTTACTTAGAGCCTTAGGGACGAAGATTCATCCATGGTATAAAAGGATGCACCTTTTGAAACCACAGAAGTAGAAAATGGAGAAACTGAACACAGCCAGCGTTATACCAGCGTCCAACAGCAACTTCCTATATATTAGATTTCCAAGGAATAGCGGGGCGGAGGTGCTTGGCCACGGACAGGAAAAGGTAGGGCTCAGGGGTATTGTGACATGCTCCGGAGAAGGGCAGCTTTTCCCTCCCAACCGAGGCCCGAGCCCAGAGGGGCGAGGGAGCCGGACCGGACATGGAGCAGCGGCCTGGGGCCCAGCCCTGCAGGGCCGCCCAGGAGAGGAAGGCGGAGGCGCAGCCACAGGCTCCAGCCCAGTCTGTCGAGGGCCACGGCCAGGTGCTACTGATCAGCGAGCTCTGGAAGCAGGATGAGGACGGCCCGAGCCTGCAGAGCTTTCCGGTGGACGCCGAGGCCGATCAGCTCCCGGGGCCCTCGTCCGCCGCAGCCAGGAGCGGCCACACCAGCGCCAGCAACTGCACCGCGCGGCGGCCCAAGCGCTCGGGCGACAGCTCAATGAACCGCGACGACTGCCCGGCCACGAAGTCCAAGCGCTGCAACAAGAAGCCGCGGTGCTCCGGGCCCAAGGCCGAGGACCCGCGCGAGGCGCCTGGGGCCCCTCCTGGGACCCCCGCCTCCGCGGCGGAGGACACAGCATCTGGGCGCCAGGCGCCGCAGAACCCGCACGAGCCGGGCGCGCAGCTGCTCCTGGTGCTGTGCCGCGCGCCGGCGCTCCTCACGCAGCTGCCTCGGCTGCAGCTGCTCCTGCAACAGCTGCGCGCCCGGGACCGACGCCCGCCCGCCGCGCTGGTGGGGATCGTGGTGCAACCGCGGCAGGAGGAGGCGGCCGAGGCGCGCCGCCGCATGGAGGCCCTGCTCAGCCGAGTCCTCGCGCCGCACAGCCCCGCCGTCGAGGTGCACACGGCCGTGTTCTGCCCCGGCCGCCCCGAGGGCACCCTGGACATCCAGCGCGCCGGCAGCCAAGCGCACAGGGTCTCCCTGGTGGATCGGGAGACGCAGACCGATGGTGAGGGGTCGGCGCGGGGAGGGGGGAGCCCCGGGGCGGAGAACGCTCAAACAGGCAGCCCTGGACCCCGACCCTGCCGCCCCGCGGGGTAGACGACAAAGCCCCGGAATCACGGCCTCTCTCCTGGCGCCTCTAGGAGTTTTGGGTACTGTTTTGGGTGGGGAGGAGCTAGAGTGCCTCCCGGTGTGCTCACTGGGACAATCTCAGCGTCAGACGTGTTCGAATTCGGAGGGTTACGACCCCCAGTCACTGGCCCCACCTACAACTTGGGGCATTGGTTCCCATGACTTGGGGTCACGCTTTTGTAAGGTATTGATGTGGGATTTTGGAGAAACGGGGCCCCCACTCCCTCCTCTCCACATTGTCCTCTCCCTTGCTTGCTTCTTAATCTTCTCCAGGAAAGAATAGCAACACTAAAAGCTTGCCTCTTGTGAGTCAGGAGCTGTTCTAAGGACTTTTCACCTGGATCCTCATGGCAACCCTCTCAGGTAGAACTCCACCAGACTAGCTAGCTGGTTGACTTCAGGATTCTCCTTCGCAACCCTTGAGACCCTTCGTGTTACTGAGCCCAGGCCTGTGGCCCATGAGATTAATTTGCCAGTCTAAGGTCCCTGGGCAGTGAGCTCTTGAGGGAGCTCCAAGTCCAGTACCTACCTGCCAGCTCCACCCTGCCAGGGGCAGCAGAAGGGACTGAGGAAGTGCTCTGTGTGGCAAAGTCCAAAGCTTAGGTACCCAAGGTCTGCCACCCTCCAGCTGGTGACCAGAGCAGGCATCCTGTCTATGGACCAGTGTCCCTCCTGTGTGACATGAAAGTGAAGGGCCGGTTGATGTCCAGGGTGCCATCCAGCTCAGAGAAGTCAGCTTCAGGACAAATGGTGACACACTTATTCTGGGTGCCCAGGACACCAGAACCATCAGAGACCTTCTGGGAGGAAATTTTCACCCCCTCAAGGCCTTATTCTGACTATCTAATTTCCAATCCCCTTCCCCTACCTAGTCTGCATTTTCACATGACTGGCACGCCTGGTTAGGAAACTCCCTTGCCCGTGGACTAGTCCAACGGTGATCCGCAGCTGAGGCCAGAGAAGTCCCAGTCCATTTTTGAAAGTAACCCCTTGGTGATGAAGCCTTGGAGGTGCCTGATCCCCCACCACCCATGCCCACCTGCCCCCATCGCAGCTTCCTGCTTTCTCTGTCCTCCTACCTTCACCTTCATTCAGTTCCCGCAGCTTGCATTGAGCCCCTACTCTAGACTGTGGCCTTCTGAGGTTTCCACCATCTGGGGTTGGGGAATGAGAGGGAAGACAAAGACAGAAATAATTCTAATGCCGTTCAGAATATGACCAGTCTCATACAAAGAGGTGCCCTGGAGCTCAGCAGCGAGGGAAGGATGGCTTCCAGTTGGAGATCTCAAGATAGTTTTTGTTTTTTTTTTTTAGATGGAGTCTCGCTCTGTTGCCCAGGCTGGAGGGCAGTGGCACGATCTCCACTCACTGCAACCTCCACCTCCCGGGTTCAAGCAATCCTCCTGCCTTAGCCTCCTGAGTAGCTGAGACCACAGGCGTGTGCCACCATGCCCGGCTAATGTTTTTGTATTTTTAGTAGAGACAGGATTTCTCCATGTTGGCCAGGCCGGTCTCAAATTCCTGACCTCAGGTGATCCTGTCTCAGCCTCTCAAAGTGCTGGGATTATAGGCATGAGCCACCGTGTGCAGCTTAGAAAGGCTTTATGAAAAGATGGATCCACTTGAGATAGGGCTTGACCAGAAAATGTTTTGGTAGATGTACAGAGAGGGGTGATAGAGGAGAAGGGCTTCTGAAAATGCAGGAATGTTCAGCCTGTTCATGAGACCGCTGGTGTTCACAGTTGGCTAGAGCTGGACCCAGGTAGTAGTGGTGGCTGATAAGTCCTGGGCAGTGGGCTGTGACTGTATTATGGAAGAGCCAGGTTTCCTGACTAGGAACAGGTGCTCAAGCAGAAGGCAGTGGGGCCAGGCGCAGTGGCTCATGTCTATAATCCCAACACAGGGAGGCCAAGGCAGGCAGATCACTTAAAGTCAAGAGTTCGAGACCAACCTGGCCAACAGAGCAAAACCCTGTCTCTACTAAAATGATACAAATTAGCCAGGCATGGTGACGCATGTCTGTAGTCTACTCAGGAGGCTGGAACATGCCTGTAAGCTACTCAGGAGGCTGAGGCAGGAGAATCAGTTGAACCCGGGATGTGGAGGTTGCAGTGAGCCAAAACAGGGCCGCTGCACTCCTGGAGACAGAGTGAGACTCTGTCTGAAAGCAAAAACAAAAACAAAAAAAAGAAGAAGAAGAAGAAGGGAGCGGGTGCAGGGAAGATGTTCTAGCAAAGAGCTATTGAGGCGCCGTTCTTCCTCATTCTTCTGGGACAACCTCTTTCCACAGGTGCCCTCTCTCTGCTTCTTGGGACCACTCTTACTAAAGAATTCACACCATATTTTTACTGCTGCCACAGGGAAATTCCCTACTCCTCCCTAGGCCTGCCCTCTGTGCTTCCTCCATCTTTCTACTGGAAGACAAAGACCCATTCTCTGTGCCCTGTTTGGCTTCTTCTGGTACAATGGAATATTTCTTTCATTGCTACCAGGAAGTTCCACCTATATGTGTCTGCTCCTATCTGATTCATTTACACCAACGTGGCACAACCAGCGGCAATTTTGACACACACACCCCCACCACCCGTCTCTAGGGGACATTTAGGAGTATCTGGAGACATTTTGGGTTGTCCTGGGGTAGGGGGGAGTAAAGACTGGATAAAGACCAGGGATCTGGTAAACTTCCCACAATACACGGGATGATCCCCCACAACAAAGAATTACTCAGCCCAAAAATGTCAACAGGGCTGAGGTTGAAAAACACTGATTTAAACCAGGTTGAGGTTTGACTTCATGTGGCCCGAAGCCCTTTTTACCTGCCCGGGTCTGCTCTAAACCTTCCCTGGGGCAGGAGCTCCTGCACTTGCCGGTCCCACACTCACCCACCTGAGATGCACTCGCGACGGAAGTGTCTCCTGAGGTGAACACACTTTATGTTGCAGTCACAGTGTAAGCTTTAGACTGTCTTTTAAAAATACTTTTCTTTCTTCCATCCTAAAATAAAAATCACATTTAATGAACACATTAATTAATTGAGAGAAAGATTCAGTCACCTGCTTAACCCAACCAGTTGGGGTTTGGGGGATGGTCTGTGGTTGCCATCGTCGTGAGTTTGAGACAAATGTTCGTTTTCTGAACAGCTGTTATGTTCTCAAGGAAAATTATTTGCCAAATGCAAAGGTTCTTATAAAAGTCAGATCAACCCCCAAACTCCCCTCCCACAGTGGGGGAGGGCAGGCTTTGCAGGAAGGGGTAAGCTACTCTGAGATGGTAGCAGGCCCATGGGAGGTAAAGCCTTCGAGGAAGCTCCAAATCTTCAGGAAGCTGACATGAAGATGAATGCATGGGGAGCGTGGATTTTTGAGGTCTAGGAATAGGGGGTATGTGGAAGCCAGTGACAGAGCTGAGCGTCACATCCAGGGTATCTTAGAGCAGAACAGGTGGCTCACATGGACCCAGGAACACGCCAGCAGAGAGGTGACTGAAGGCTGCGCTCTGTTCACAGAAGCATGAGGATCTGGCTCTCATGGGCCCCGTGGCCAGGCATCACCAGGTCTGTGAGGACCAGGGCCTGGGCTAAGGGAGAACGCCAGGCTGGTGTCTGTGGAGAAGACTGTCCCTGCAGCCCTGCCATAGGAGCCACCCTGGCTTTTATGACCTCACAGGAGGTGTGGGTCACTGTTCTCTGTAGGGCCTGGGTCCAGTTGGAGGCCAGAGCCAGGCCTCTAGGGCAGAGGGCGAACGGCCCCTCCAGGAGGGAGCCAGGAGATTACGCAGCTCCATGTAGGTCCACGCTTAGGTTGGGAGGATCCACTATGAAGAAGGTCAAGAAGAAAAGGTCAGAGGCCAAACGCCACCGAGACTCCACCTCCCAGCATGCTAGCTCCAATTCCACCTCTCAGCAGCCTAGTCCTGAATCCACACCACAGGAGCCTAGTCCTGAATCCACACCACAGCAGCCTAGCCCTGAATCCACGCCACAGCAGCCTAGCCCTGAATCCACACCACAGCAGTCCAGCCTTGAAACCAACTCCCAGCAGCCAGCATCCCAAGCCCTTCCAGCACCCGAAATCCGCCGCTCCTCTCGCTGCCTGTTATCTCCAGATGCTAACATGAAGGCAGCCCCTCAATCCAGGAAAGCAGGTGGGCTGTCTTCTAGCTTCAGCAGTTCCAGCCTTCCTGCTGATGGAGTTCCGGGTCATCCCAGAGGCTGGTTCTTGTAGGATAGTGATGCATGGTTAAAGTGTATCCTGGAGCTGTGTTGTAGAGTGTGAAGGTTTTTGTTTTTGTTTCTACCCAAGAGACCAGGGTTCCTGGGTTTTGTTATTTCTCATCATCCTGAGTCTCATTGAAGACAGCCACACATACATATAAACATTTAACTTGGTTCTATAGTAATACTTGCTCACTAGGAATCAGCAGTGCCATGCAACTGCTAAAAAATAAAAACCAAGGATGCATAAATAGAAGCATATGGTTTAGAATAAGGGAGGTGATGATCCTGCTTTATTCTGTCCTCATCAAGCTATCATTTTGGGCTATAAAAGATGCCTGACAAACTAGTCCAAGGAAGATAGTCCAGGTTGATGGAGGATGAGAGGGATCAGGGAGGCCATTTAGTGTATGACAGCCGATTGAAGGAGTTGGAGGATGTCTGTCTGTCAGGTGGAAGATGTGAATAGACTTGTTCCTTATTGTCCTGAGAAGTCTAAGGGCCTGATATGGTTTGGCTGTGTCCCCACCCAGATCTCATCTTGAATTCCCAGTGTTGTGGGAAGGACCCAGTGGGAAGTGATTGAATCATGGGGGCAGGTCTTTTCCGTGGTGTTCTCGTGATACTGAATAAATCTCATGAGATCTAATGGTTTTTAAAAAGGGAGTTTCCCTGCACAAACTCTCTTCTCTTGTCTGCCGCCACGTGAGATGTGCCTTTCACCTTCCACCATGATTATGAGGCCTCCCCAGTCACATGGAACTGTAAGTCCAACAAACCTCATTCCTTTGTAAATTGCCCAGTCTCAGACATGTCTTTATCAGCAGTGTGAAAACAGACACATACAGGCCCAGGGATAGGATAGCCAGACAAAATGCAAGACTCTTAGTTAAATTTTAATTTTACTAAACAACAAATAATATTTTTAGTATGTGTTTCCCAAATATTGTGTGGGCATCCTGTATTTTTATTTGCTAAATTAACAACCTTACCCATGGAAGACATTAGCGACAGACAGACTTTGGCTCAACATAAAAAACTTCCCAACAATTAGCTCTGTCTGAAAATGGAATGGCTGTCAGGAAAAGTGGTTCCCCATCTTCTTGGGAGCCAAACAGTGTCTGAATAAGCACTGGATTGTGTAGAGGGAATTCAAGTGGAGTTCAGGAGGTGGGCTGGTTTATACTGCTAACAATAATGGTGATAGCAAACTAACATTATCACTAAGCATTTACTGTGTACCTAGCATTCAGCTCAAGTGTCTTAATTTTCACATGTGACAATCCTATAAAAGTTCTTCCATATCATCTCCATTTTATAGATGGGGAAACTGAGGCTCATAGGAGTCAAACAAGTTGCTCCTGAGCAGAGGCTGGTAGCCCTGAGAAGGGAAACCCGCTCTATTCTGACTCCAGAACCCTCACTCTAAACCACAGCACTGACCTTTCCATTCCAAGAGGCCTAGGAGTCTCCACAAGAGGAAGAACATCTTTGTCCGAGCAGCTCCTGGATCTGCTGTGAGCCAGTGCCCATGGCTCCACAGCCTCGAACAGGCCACACTCCCTGGGCCACAGTTTACCCCCCGGGATTGTGTGAGCATAAAAGAAAGAAGAGCTGGAGATGAGAGTGCTAACTGCAAGGCATGCCACGCCAATGATCCTTCCATGGCCAGGAATCAATCCCTTCTTGACATATGATAATGATTTTGAGCACCATACTATATGTTGTAAAGACTGTGATCATCAGCCACTGAGAGAAACATTTCCGGGTTATGGTCTTCAGAACTAGTAGAAAGCAAAACTTTCCATTCCCAAGTCTTTTAATGATCACATGTGACTCACACTCCGAGAGGAATTTGGCCCACTGAAGAGGCAAAACAAGAAAGCAAGAAACGGTGGTGGCTCACCAGTGGTTACAGCGGACACCCTATACTTCTTCCAAAGGAATTCTCTGCAGTAGAAAGGAATGTTGGAGATGCAGGATAAGGGCCTGCGTGTAAAGCATGCCATTTTCTAAAATCCAAGCCTTTTTGTGTACAGAAATATTGTAGCTCAAGAAAATGCCAGTCTTCCACTAGGATGGGTATAATCAGAAGGATGGACAATAACAAGTGTTGGTGAGGATGTAGAGAAGCTGGAATCCTCATACACTGTAGGTGGGAATGTAAAATGGTGCAGCTGCTGTGGAAACAGTCTGGTGGTTCCTCAGAGGAACATGAAGTTACCTTATGACCCAGCAATCCCACTTCTTGGTATATATCCAAGAGAATTGGGAGCATATTATTAAGCATATTAGAAGCACACCAAAACTTGTACACAAATGCTCAAAGCAGCAGCATTTGTAACAGCCAAAAAGTGGGAACAACCCAAATGTCCATCAGCTGATGAATGGATAAACAAAACGTGGTATGAAATACCACAGTACAATGAATA
Organism: Macaca mulatta; assembly: GCF_049350105.2. Classification (NCBI taxonomy): domain Eukaryota; kingdom Metazoa; phylum Chordata; class Mammalia; order Primates; family Cercopithecidae; genus Macaca; species Macaca mulatta. The sequence goes on from NC_133417.1 coordinate 136,250,337, forward strand.
CGGTGAAATACTATTTGACAATAAAAAGAGATGATGTCCCATTTGATACATGGGACAACATGGATGAACCTTATAGACATTTGGCTAAGTGAAAGAGTCCAGTCTCCCAAAAACCCACACATCGAATGATTCTATTTACATGAAATGTTCAGAATAAGCAAATGTATTGCCAAGAACTGGGGGAACTGGAGAATGGGGGGTAACTGCTCATGGAGATAGGGTTTCTTTTTGGGGAAATGAAGATGTTCTGAAATTAGTGGTGATGGCCACAAAACTTTGTGAATATACTAAAAACCACTGAGCGCTCTAAAAGGGTGAACTTTATTGCCTGGGAATGATGTCTCAATTTAAAAACTTTTCTGTAACTAAAAAAAGAGACAAGTCTTGCCTTTAGAATCCCCTCTCCTCATTCCGGGAAAGTATGTGTCATGGGCAAGTCTAAGCAGAAAGTGTACCGAGTCTGCCAGGTTGACTCTCCGTTTCACGCAGCTTAGGGTCAGAAGAATCTGTAGCTCTGTCAAGAAGCCACAGGGCTACAGATAGGAAACAGGAGGGAATAATCCAGCCAGAAATTATCTTGCCCGACCACAGAGGGTATCATCTACATTCTGCTGGGATCCATACCAGAGGAGGACAGAAACAGAAGATAAGATCGGGACTGGAAACTGGAGCTGTGGTTGTCTTCCGGATGGATCACTATGCTCTAGATCAATGGAACATGGCAGCTCCAATTCCAGGAATCCCAGTGCAGCCTCTCCTGGGGTGGGCAGTCACCTGAAATTCCATTTTCACTGAATTAAACGTGAGAAAGCCTGAGTTGAGAAAGCCAGCTTCTGCAATCTACTCCCCAGAAGGGCATATCCCTTAAATTATCTGAGCCTCAGTTTCCTTATTTGTAAAACAAGAGCAACAGTATCCCCTTTACAGGATTACTGTGAAATTAAATGAGATGGGCACGCTAAGTCCAAAGCATCCTGAAGGCGTAAGCCATGACACCATCAGCACCACCTCCATCATCATCACGGTTGTTGTTGCTACTCCCAGGTAGCACCAGTATAAAACAGCCATTTTCTCATGCAGTCAGTCTTCACTTCTGTTTGGTTAGAGAACATTTTGTGGGAGAACTGCCTTCCTTGGGTAGTTCATTCCCAAATCCTCAATGATGCCTGGAAAAAATCCAGGATCTGCCCTGGTAATCCTGCAGCTGCTACTGTTTTGGGGGGCCTTCTCAGACTGTGTTCCAGGCTCCCCTGCCCCCACCTCCCAGAGCAGGTACCTCCCTCACCTCTTTCCTTCTGTCCCCACAGGGCCTCTGACTCGCGCCGGCCCGCATTCCTGCTCCTGTGCCACTTGCCCCTGCAGCTCTGCTTGCTGGCGTCGTCTGGGGCTGTGCCATAGCCGCATCTTCGATGTCCTTCTGCCTCGGGACTGGCAGATGGCGCCAGGGAGAGGACTCCCCAACCTGCTCACCTTCTACAGGTTCCAAGCGTGAGGGGCTGGAACCTCAGGGCACACAGTTCCCAGGGCCAGGCTCTGCCCCCAGACCTTATTAGCAATCATGTATCATTCCTCTTGGGAATCCCAGGCCGAAGGAAAGCCTTTTCCTCTTTCCTTTGGCCACTTCCTGGACGTTGGCAGGCAGGGCCCTTTCTGACCAGCCCTACCCACTGGGTACCCTCTCCACCCGTACAGAGAGGTGCCAGTTTTCTTCCTCACTGGGATTTGCCTCCTCAGTGGCTTCCTTTTTATTTTCTCCAGAGATGCCCTCCCCTCCTCAGAACACTCTCCCTCTCAGCCCTTCAGAGATTCCGAGTCGCTCAGGGCCTTTGTGTTTAAATGCTGTTTGGCCGTGCACCTCCGTGGCCCCTCAGTGGCCTGTGTCTTAGGCTGGGTCCTTAGGTTCCTGATCTGCCTATGAATGTCGCCTAGAATTTAATGATAAAAAACTACTTGTAATTCATATGCCTCCTCCACACAATAGCAAGACCTCAGCCCCCTTCAGAGTGTGCTGAGCTCTTTCTGGGGGTCCCCATAGGCGACGTGTGCCCCAGGCTGGTCTGTTGGTGGCAGCCCCCATGACATCACCCATAGTATCTGTCCTTCCTTCCTCTTCCCACAAAGCCACCAGGAGCAGTGTCATGGCTGCCACTGCCCTCATAGGAAGACCCTATCCCTGCCGGGAACAGACTGGAGATGTTCCCGTCTTTGGCGCTGCTAGGTTACATGCATGGGCCGGGAGAAGGGTTGCCATCTGTACCACCTGAGGGCCTTACAGATCTCAATGATAGAGGCCCTTCCACTTGGCGACTTCATACCCCCACCCCAGGAGCTGAGCCCCCCAACCCCCATCCTCGTCCTGTTCCACTTCCCATCCTCTTCCCTACCCAATCCCCTCTCCTTTCTGGAGCTGAAAAACTCCATCTCTCCTACATATGGAGAGAAGCAAATAGATACCGGGGCGTGTGGGGAAAACATACTTGGAGCCAGAAATACTCCGCCACCCAGTAAGCCCCGTCAAGGAAAGGTCTACCTGCCACCGTTAGCCACACCCCGCCCATACACTTAGTACTTCCATCCATCCATGGCCAAATTGTGCCATGGGTTCTTATCGTTTTAAAACCAGCAAGTGTTATTGAGCGAAACTTACTATGCAGAAGACATGGGGGACTGTGAGGGAAACCAGAACAGGGAACTTTACCCCTAAAATTGTTGCAGTCTGCATGGAGAGCTAAGACCCGTGCATTTAGAAACCAAGATGCAAGATGCAAAGAGCCGTGTGTCCTCTGGGAGAGGCTCCAACAGGAACCTCTGAAAGGTTCCAACAGGAACAGGCTCCAACAGGAACCTCTGAAAGGTTCCTGTCAGCAGCCTGTGAGCCGAGTCCAAAAGGATCTTGAAGCCCTCTCTGGCTTAAGATGAAAAGCGGGAGCAATCTAGATGCAGGAAAAGGCAAACACAAGGCTCAGAATCAGGAAAGAGAGCAGGGAGGGACAGGGACCATGTCTGGTCAGGACAAGACATACAGTTTTAATGCTGTTCTACTTTTAGCACCCGCATGCTTTTCTCAACAGAGTGTAATGTTGGCTTTTGGCTTTCAATCCACATTCACATTAAACAAGAATCCTTATTTTTGTAGGATTTTTATCAAAATGGGTATTGCATTTTTTGAATGCCCTCCTCACAATTATTGCCTTAATCATCTGTTTTCCTTGCCTTTGTGTGGGTGTAATATATTATTTCCCAAGGTTCCTTTCTCTCAATGGAGTCAAGTGATAGAACCTACCTCATAGGGTTGTTGTGAGGCTTGAAGAAGACACCGGGTGTGAAGTGTTTAGCACAAGGCCTGGCTCACAGCAGACTTGACCACCTTCCTAACCTGGTCCCCCTCTGAGTGTTCAGGGCAGCTGGCATCCCAGGCCAGCTCACCCTCCGATCCTCAGGGGTCTTTCGGCAGGGACTTTTTGGAAGGGTGGGAAGAATTAAATGTTCTCTTAAAAGGAGTTTGGAGAGGGGGAAGATGGGTATTCCTGCAATCCTGAGAGGGCCACTTAATTTCCACTTTCTCCTGCTCGTAGAGAGGCACCGAAGCCCAGCTTCCCACCACCCTCACTTTTGCTTTGTTCTACAGAAAACCTTCAAGAAAACCCTCCAGTCATCGTAACACGTGTCCTCCAAGCCCTCGGAACTGTGGCTGTGGCTCTGGGGGCTCTAGGAGCTGCCTACTACATCACTGAATCCTTGTGAACAAGCCCCTAGGCCCACGGTCCGGCAGGTATGTGGAGCGTTCTGTCCCTTCGAATGGAGGTGGTCTTTTCAGGTGGAGCAAGCCCCGGCCTCTCAAGAGAAGCTTGACAGTGGAGTGACCCCCTCCTGGCCTCAGAGTCAGCCAGCATGGCCCTCTAGGGAAGACCTGATGCTCTCAGATGCTAGACTCATTATTATAATCATCTGAACAGAGCCCCCACCTCCGCTGCCCTAGGATGGTTTCCCTGGTCACGGACCCTGGACGAGAGGAAATAGGAGGGATGGGGGCAAAGGTTCCTACCCATCTCGGACCTTTCTCCCTGCCTTGAAAGCTTGTTTCCTACCCAGTCCTACTGGTCCGTCACCCATAAAGCCCCCTTCTTCCATGAAACCTTCCTCCATCTTCCCAACTTCAATGATGTCTTCCATCTTCTCAACCCCTGTCCTCTCCACCTGTGCCTCCTGTGTTGTGGATGATGCTGTTGTTTGCCTGTGGCCTGTCTCCCAGCTGTCCTGCAAGATCCCTGAGGGCAAGGGGCATGGCTCACACAGCCATCTTCCCTCGCCCCTGGAAGCAGAGCCTGAGACTGGGGTTGGATGGACAGGGTTTATTGAGGAGGAGCTCTCAGGGAGTGAGGGAGGGAGGGAGGCAAGAGGAGGCAAGGGAAGGAGCTGAGAAGGAGGAGGCCAGACCTCAGCTTGACCCTGTGGGGGCCCTGGAACAAGAATTACAACACAGTTAGTCTCAGCAGAGGGGAGAGGCTTGCCCTCTGGTGCTCCTCCTTGTCAGTGCTTGGCTCTAAGGGTTGGGTAGGGACTGCATGTCTTTGTGGAAAGAGCAGCTCCCTTTGGGCTGAGGGCACTTCCCTAGAGGAGGGGCAGCTCTGAGCTGTTAGCAGCACACTCACAACTCGCAGGAGTTGAGCAGTGGATGCACCAGCCCCAGAAAGGGGATAATCATCGGTTTTCCTTGCCTTTGCAGTGGGCGTAATATATTATTTCCCAAGGTTCCTCTCTCTCAATGGAGTGAAATGATAGAACCTACCTTGTAGGGTTATTGTGAGGCTTGAAGAAGACATTGGGTTTGAGGTGTGAGGGTCTGGGGGGGCGCCAACAACTTCCACAATGATCCCCTTGCCACATCCACACTTAGCAAATGCTTAATAAGTGACAATGGGGATGATAGCATGGGGGTAATGAGAAGCATTTCACCCCACTTCCAGACCTCCACTAGCCCCAAGAGTTGATAGGTGATGGGACTGGGAGAAGATGTTCAGAATATCTCAAAAGCCAAACCCAGAAGGTGAACTCCAGGGACAGCTTACCATCCCTTCATGTGCTCTGTGATGCCATGTCCCATGTCTGTGGCAGAGGACATAGTAGTTCCTTAGCTGCTATGCTATTTCCTGAGGCATTTCCTGAGTGGCAAGAACCTCAGTTTCCTCATCTGTAAATAGGGAAAATTACAGTACCTTCCTCTTGAGCCTGTTGGGAGAGGTGAGATAAGGTGTTAGAGGACAGAGCTCACTGCTGGGGGGTCCTGTTGCTGTTGTCAACATGGATGTGGTGGGAAGGATGCCAGCTTTGGAGTTAGAGCTGCCGGCTCGTTTCTTGACTCTGCTGCCTGATAGCTGGGTGTTAGAGACATGTTTCTTAATTTCTCTGACAGTGTCATGTCTAGTGGGGAGAATAATAACGACCTCCACGGGCAATGGTTTTGAGGATTAACTGAGGGGATGTGCAGAAGTGCCAGGCACAGGACCTGGTGACAGGGGTGGGTGGATGCTGGCCATTGGCAACGTGACGAATGCACCCGAGTTAAAGCATTTTCTCTTCAAAATTCCTTGCAGCAGAACCTAATGGTTGTGAGCTGGAGTTCTGGAGGCAGGCAGGCTTGAGTCATAGGCCTCTTCAAAACCCAGTATTTCTGAGGCCTGGGGCAAGTTCCCTAACTCCTGATGTCTCATTTTCTTTTCATTAAATGGAGATAATAATAGCACAGCTCTCATTGGATTGTTGGGGAGATTGAGTGGAAAAAATGCATGTAAAATACTTAGCACAGTTCCTGGCACAGAATAAGCACTCAACAAAGCTACATCACCAGCAATACCACCACCATCAGCACCATCACAATTATCACCATCATTCTCATCACCATCACCATCATCATCACCACCACCATCATCACCATCATCATTCATCATCACCATCATCTGCATTACCATGATCATCACCACCACCATCATCATCGTCATCACCATCATCATCACCATCATCCGCATTACCATGATCACCACCACCACCATCACCATCATCACCACCATCATCATCACCACCATCACCATCATCATCATCACAATCATCACCACCATCATCACCATCACCATTATCACCATCATTACCACCATCATCATCACCATCACCATCATCACCACCATCACCACAATCATCATCATCACCATCACCACCACCACCACCATCATCACCATCACCATCATCATCACCATCACCATCATCACCACCATCACCAGCATCACCACCATCATCATCACCACCATCATCACCATCACCATCACCATCATCCTCATCACCATCACCATCATCACCACCATCATCAGAATCATCTGCATTACCATGATCATCACCACCATCATCACCATCATCATCATCACCATCACCATCATCACCACCATCACCAGCATCACCACCATCACCATCATCATCACCATCACCATCATCACTACCACCATCATCATCACCATCACCATCATCATCACCATCACCATCATCATTACCATCATCATCACCACCATCACCATCATCACCATCATCATCACCACCATCACCATCATCACCATCATCATCACCACCACCACCATCACCATCATAACCATCACCATCATCACCACCACCACCATTATCACCACCGCCACCACCATCATCACCATCACCATCATCACCATCATCACCACCATCACCATCACCATCATCATCACCATCATCATCATCACCACCACCATCATCACCACTGCTATCATCATCATTGCTATCATCATCACCACCATCATCATCACCACCAGCATCATCACCATCGCCATCATCACCATCATCACATCACCATCACCATCATCATCACCATCACCATCATCATCATCACCATCATCACCACCCCCATCACCATCATCATCATTATCACCATCATCACCATCATCATCACCACCACCATCATACCACCACCCACCTCTATCACCAGGCCCTGCACCTGGCAATTCTGCACATCCCCTCAATCTTTACAACCATCACCCTTGGAGGTAGTTGCCATCATCACCATTATCATCATCATTATCATCATTACCGTTTGTTAAATCAGTGACTTTGGATACCTGTAAAATCACTTAATATTTTTCTTTAAATTTGCTTACTTTTTGACTGGGAATAGTGGCTCAAACCTGTAATCCTAGACCTTTGGGAGGCCCAGGCAGGAGGATAACTTGAGCCTGAGAGTTTGAGACCAGCCTGGGTAACATACCAAGACCTTGTCTCTACAAAAAAAAAAAAAAAAAAAAAAGAGTGAGAAGAAGAAAAAAGATTAAAAAGTTAGCCAGGCATGGTGGCACATGCCTGTAATCCCAGCTATTTGGGAGGCTAAGGTGGAAGGATTGCATGAGCTCAGCAGTTGGAGGTTGCAATGTGCCATAATTGCACCAAGGCACTCCAGTCTGGGTGACAGAACTCTTGAGACCCTGTCTCAAGAAAGAAAAAAAAAAAAAAGGCCGGGTGCGGTGGCTCACGCTTGTAATCCCAGCACTGTGGGAGGCCGAGGCGGGCAGATCACGAGGTCAGGAGATCAACACCATCCTGGCTAACATGGTGAAACCCTGTCTCTACTAAAAATACAAAAAAATTAGCTGGGCGTGGTGGCGGGCACCTGTAGTCACAGCTACTCAGGAGGCTGAGGCAAGAGAATGGCATGAACCCAGGAAGCCAAGCTTGCAGTGAGCCAAAATCACACCACTGCACTCCAGCCTGGGCAAAAGAGCAAGACCCTGTCTCAAAAAATTTTAAAAAATAGGCCGGGCACAGTGGTTCACACCTGTAATCCCAGGACTTTGGGAGGCCGAGGTGGGTGGATCACCTGAGGTCAGGAGTTCAAGACCAGACTGACCAACATGAAGAAACTCTGTCTCACTAAAAATGCAAAATTAGCAGGGCATGGTGGTGCATGCCTGTAATCCCAACTACTCGGAAGGCTGAGGCAGGAGAATCGCTTGAACCCGGGAGGCGGAGGTTGCAGTGAGCTGAGATCGTACCATTGCACTCCAGCCTGGGCAACAAGAGCAAAATTCCATCTCAAAAAAAAAAAAAAAAAAAAAAGAATATTAGCTTACTTTTTAACTGCCCAGGGAAGAACTTTAGCCAACTTTAGTCTCCTGGGCACCTGTATGAGAGTCACGGTGAGGGAGGGCGATGGGAGTGCATCGTGGGGGTACATTAAGTCGTGCTGAGCTTGTAGGCTCAGCTCTTAATTAACAGGCAGTTTGACATCCTTCACTGTCCAGGGAGCGAAGAACCATCTGACGACAGTGGCGTCTTTCCTTTTTAGGGAAAGATGCTTCTAGAATATTCTTTCCTAAAGTTTGGTAAACCTCTCCCTTGGCATCTTCCTCAGCTGAGGATGAGGCCCTGAAAGCAAAGGACTTCTTTCCCAGCCATTTTGGGAATTGAATGTGGTCTAATCACTGCAGTGTAGCTTTTGGGGGGTGAGACTCCATCATAGCTGCAGGGGACCCAGGGAAGGCGCTGGCACCGATGAGATGAGCAGGAGCCAAGCCTGGCCAGGCGCCTGGCAAAAGGCGTTACAGCCTGAGGTGTGTGGCTGAAAGAAAGAGTGGATGCAAGGAATGGAAGAAATTTGAATCCTAAATAATTTATTTCTCCACAGAAGGATCATAGTTGCTGAACCCTCACCTGTGAGGCTGTGAAACTGGAAAGCCACAGGATTCCAGGTCACATGGGGTATTGTCTAAGCTGATTGGTCTGTCCTTGTTTTTCTTACAGATCCAGTTTCCATCAAAGGACCTGTCTTGTCACTAAAATTTAAAAAAAGAAAAAAAAAAGAATTCTGTTTCTTTAGCACATTTTACTTTAGAGACATAAAAGCTGGACTTGGCAAATGGCTAGGAAGGGAGGTGTGGGGACCCCGGTGACCTTTTGAGCCGCAGGTCAAGCAGAATTGGTGCCTGTCATTCCTGTTCAGAGCCACAGACCCCCGGTGGAGCAGCTTTCTCTGCACACACTCACAGAACACAGTGTTTGCTTTAGATGTTCTCACTCTAAATGAAGGGATTATAAAGCTTAACTCAATAGTTAACATAATTAGTCATCTGCACCTGTGTCCCAGGGTACTCCCAGTTAGTGGGAATAGGAGAAATGTACCGGTTCGCCTCCAGGCCTGCACCCCAGAGGACAGAGGCCCTGTGCCCAGGAACACCATCTGTAGAAATAGGTTCTTTTAGGGTCACCTGTGATGGGGAGTGGCCTGCCATGCAGCCTTGTGGTTAGTGCTGGTGATGTGGCTACACCCAGCCAGTGCCCAGTGGGATTTTACCTCCAGCTCCTGAACAGCCGATTCGAAATCTTAGTTCAAGGTGATCCCAGCAAACACCAGTAGGGGAGAGGAGTGTAAACGAGGGAAGGAGACTGGGCTTGGTGGCTCATGCCTATAATCCCAAGACTTTGGGGGGCCAAGGCGGGAGGATGGCTTAAGCCCAGGAGGTCAAGGCTGCAGTGAGCTATGATTGCGCCTCTGCACTCCAGCCTGGACGACATAGCAAGACCCTGTCTCAAACAAAATAAAAAGGAACCACCAGAGAAGGGAGGACAGCCAGTACTGGTGAGTCCTAATGCAGTGGCCATTGAGGGCAGCTGAAGCCTGATCCTGCTGGGGCGTCATGGGATGGGAGAAGGCAGAACACACACCACACAGCATAGTCAGCCCACCTGACAGGGAGCTGAGGTATTTGTAACCTGTTGGTCTTGGAGAAAGGCTGTGAGGAGGGAGGTGGTTAATTCCTCCACACTTTTGTCCCACTCTGGAGAGGAAACCCCCAGGCAAAGAAATGCAGATGCGAGGTGGGGGTCAGCCCACATGCACTGGAACGGTGACAGCTGACAGCGGTGACAGCGGCATATGGTGTAGGGGTGGAGGGAGGACAATGCTGAATGCCTGTGAGGCATCCACAGACCCATGCCCAGGTGACCTGCTATGCCTCTAAGAATTAGTTAGACTGGGACCTAGCAGGGCAGCCATTGGGGAGGCAGGGAGCTGGTTTACCCGCAACAGCACTGGTGTGATTGGGCAGGATGGGCCAGGCTGGAGCCCATTCTCCACCCCCCAGTCCCAGGATTTCCTTTGTGAAACAGGTGTGGGAGTTGCGTGGGGTCATGTTGTGGTCCTGTCCTGCAGGGACAATGAAAGGACCTATAGACATGGTGGAAGGGACTGGGTACTCCATGGCTGCAGCTTCTGGACTGAAGACACTTCCTTTTTCTGGTGTATTGAGGTCCCCCTTTATTGTAAATGTTGGACAACCTAACCCAAACTAGGCTTAAGCAAAATGAGAATGTATTAGCTCCTATAAAAGTCAGGAGAGAGTTCTGGTTCAGATGTGGTTTGCTCCAGGGGCACGGGCCGTTTCCCTCTCTCTATAGCAGAGTTAGTTCCATTCTAGCTGCAGCAGCAACAGCTCCCAGCCTACAGAGGTCAAGTGTAGCAGAGAGGGTGAGCCGGCCCGTCTCCCCGCAGCAAAAGGCATCACAGCTCTGACTAGGTCCTGTGTCCCTCCTAGTAGCCATCACTGTGCCCAGGAAAATGCAGGGGGCTGTTTGGCCAGGTTGGAGCTGCACAGCCTCCTTTGGAACATGAGGATAAAATCCACAGAAACCGTGAGCACGGAGCAGGGAAGAAAATGATTCTCCAACTGCAGTGTGGGTAACCTGTTACCAAAAGGGTTGGGAATGGACACTGGGCAGCTAAAAACAGCACATGCCCCCTCCAGTTGGCTGTGGGTCTGCAGCCAGGACCTGTGCTCACCCTCTGCTTCTCCCCTTTTTCCCCCATCACCACCTCCTCACCAGAATGAATGCTCAAGTGGCCAGGAGAGAGAACTCTCAGCTGGCTCAAGCCGCTGACTTGCAGTGGATCCTGGCAGCTGGATCCCCCGGGCAGCAGTGAAAACTAGCCTCCCGTCCCCAGGGAAATGTGTGGGCACTGCTGGTTGTCACAGTGACTGGGGGATGCTGTGGGCTACTAGTGAAGGTCAAGAATGCAATGCACAAGACAGACCACACAATAAAGAATCATCCCATCAAAACCCCAAGGGCATCCTCCTAGACAGTCACTGTCACCTGGGCTCATCTGTGGATCTGTGGATGCTCTCCCACACTGGCCTTGCATTGTGGCTCACGTTGCCCGTCGTGGACCATAGGGATCCCTCTTGAAGAGTGGAAACCACACATGCTAAACAGCCACATGCCGGAGTCCCCATCTTCATCCTGCCGAGTGCAGTTCTGTTGACACATCCACTACTCTTGGTTAGGTCCTGGAGGCAGGGAGCAGGTTTTTTCTTCTCAAATCCTTCCCAGCACATGAATGAGTAGACCTGTCACCATCAGGAGCATTTTGGGATACATTAAGATTTGGCTTAGGCCATTGTATTCAGAATGGTTTATAAATGTGATCACTGGAGAGGACTGTTTTAAGTACAGCCAATTTCAAGCAACAGCCCCTGATAGGGGCTTTTGAGAGGGAAGTTTAGAGCTGGAAAGAAGAGTGAGCAGGTATATTTCCTATTACCATGCAGTAGCTGAGACTGCTCTGGCTGTGAGTTTGGGGACAGTCTGGCTGAGGCCGGGCCTGCAAGTTGTAGGGACCAAGGCCCTTGGTCCCCTAAAGGTTCGCTGAACACTCACATGAGGCAAATTGATTAATAGGAGAAAGGCGTACACATTAATGTATACACATGGGAGCCTTCAGAATGAAGACCCAGAGGTACAGAGGAAACTGTCCTCATGCTTAGTTTCAACAAAGATGGACAGCCTTGTAGAAATAGGACTGGACAAAAGGGTCAGATTTAATGCTGACAGACTGTGTGGGGAACCCAGCAAGGCCTGTCTGTCTAGATTCTTCTCGGCCTCTCTGAGCAGCATTCCTTCCTCTGGGGCATGGGGCAAGATCTCTGGAATGGGGGTCTCATGACTGACGGCAAACAAGGTAGATCAGATCATTTTGTTATGGCCAGTTCTTACACAAGGCTGGGAGAAAATTCAAGTAATACTTTTAGGTTTTCTGCCTGGCTTTGGGGAGAATGGGTTCTGGTTTCTATGGCCCCTTGGGAAAGGATTGAGTTTGTATGGCTAGCCTTGGGGCAGATGGGACTGAGAGATAGGAGGGCAGGAGATCAGGGGAAAACTTTCCCTTCTGAGGCCTTGGTTTTGCAGTACGATTGTCTAAGCTCCAGCAGAGTCTAGCATCTTCACCAGGCTTAGCTCAAACCCTGGCTGTGAACATTGTCTCAAGACCGTCAGTTGGCCTGGTGCAGTGGCTCACACCTGTAATCCCAGCATTTTGGGAGGCCAAGGCAGGCAGATGACTTGAGTCCAAGAATTGGAGATCAGCCTGGGCAGCATGGTGAAAACTCGTATTTTGTATTTTTCAAAAAAAAAAAAAAAAAAATTCAAAAATTAGCGCCTGTAGTCCCAGCTATTTGGGTGGCTGAGGTGGGAGGGTCACTTGAGCCTGGGCAGTCAAGGCTGCAGTAAGCTGAGATTGTACCACTGCAGTCCAACCTGGCTGACAAAAGGAGACCCTGTCTCAAAAAAAAAAAAAAAAAAAGAAAGAAAAGAAAAAAGCCATCAATCAATTGGTTATTATTTATTTATTTATTTATTTATTTATTTGAGACAGTCTTGCTCTGTTGCCCAGGCTCAATCTCAGCTCACTGCAACCTCCACCTCCCAGGTTCAAGCAATTCTCCTGCCTCAGTCTCTTGAGTAACTGGGATTACAAGCATACTCCAACACATCTGGCTAATTTTTGTATTTTTAGTAGAGATGGGGTTTCACCATTTTGGCCAGGCTGGTCTCGAACTTCCGACTTCAAGTGATCCGCCCACTTCAGTCTCCCAAAGTGCTGGGAGCCTCCGCACCCGGCCCAGTTGGTTATTCTTGAGATAGGTCGGTTCCAGCATAGTGATACATCCAAACGCAGAAGAAAGTCCAGGAAGCCCCATCCTCCTGTACCTGCCTGTCTGGTCTCTCCAGTCCACTGTGCCAGGGACACAGGACCAGGTGAGAAGTCCTTGGCTTTTCAGATACCACCTGGTCTCCATCCTCCGCACCCCCACCCTTGAGGACAGCCACCCTCCCACTGGCCATGAAGCCTGGCACCCAGGCCATCCCTCAGTCACAGAGTAAGTAAATACCCAGGATCCAGGGAACCAAACTGCCAGGTAAAGGTAGCCATGAGACTCAGGGGATACCTGCCATGCAACCTGTCCTGCCAAGGCCCCAGGCTCAGGGCCATGTTGGAGTCAACCAGGCCTGCAGCCACCAGTGATCCTTCAGAGGAAGGACAGTGCTTCAGGCTGCTGGTACAGGCTCTGGCTTCGCTGGGAAACTCAGGAAGGCCCTCGGTCCCCAGGCAGCTCCCGCTCTGCATGTGCAAGCGCAGCAGGTACTTATTACACCTCAGCCAGTCACAGGGGGTCGGAGCAGGGATTTGAACTGGAGAAGTGCCCTTGCCAATGTCCCAAGATGTTTCTCCTGGCCAAAGCCAGGAGAAACGAATGAGGAGTACAGAGGAGCTGAAGGCGCCTGTTTGTTGGGAGTCTGGAGGAAAGGAGGTGCCAATCGCCAAGGGGCAAGGAGGAAAGTGTCCAAGGCAGAGAGCCAGGTTGGTCCCAGCAGCAAGGCTGAGCCAGAGATCCAGGCTCAGGCTCCTCCAGGAGGGGCCTCGAGGTTGAGAATTAAAAAAGAAGAGTTCTGTTCAGGTCTGGGGAGTGTCTGATCTTATGTAAGGAGTGCATCAAGGAGATGAGTGGAGAAGCCCATTTGTCTCCCACTGGGGTCAGGATGAAGGGTCTGGGCTGACTAGCTCCAGAAGAAGCCGACCCCTTGGGACTGAGTTCTCCTTTAAACCTTTCTCTTCCTCTGTTCTGCCCTTCTCCTGCTGCCACTGCCAGCAGTCAAACATGGACTGTGTGTACCATGTTCCGGGGAATCTGATGACACCCTGGACACTGATGTGTGGATTGCAGTCTGCTGCAGGATGACATGGGAGTTTAGCTGTTTTTTTCTAATGGGGCTCCATTCCGTGAGTCTGATAGGAGGTGCTTTTAACGCACTGATAAACCAGCCTCAGGGAGGTATTACGTACAGAAGATTCCCAAGGCTGCCGTTGCTGAAAGAGACTTGGGCTACTGGCGGGGAACTAGGTGAGCCCCCGTAGCTGAACAGAGCTGCCCAAGAGAAATGGAATAGAGGATCATGTGGTGTCTGTTTTGTGCCTTTAGCGGCCAGTGTTTCAAATGTATTTGGGGACGTTGCTTTCTCTGCGGGAACAAGCAAAAGAATCGTTTTGTTCTGATGAGATTAGGAATGAATTCAGTGAAAGAAACTTCCAACTCCCTTGTCCATCTCCCTTCATCCCATTCATTTGGCAAAACCACAACCCTGGGGCAAATCCAGTTCTCTGCCTCCTGCGCACTTGGACTCGTACAGCTAAACTTTGGGAAGCTCAGCCGTGCAGGCCAAACTCACTTGAAATTCATGACCATGGGCTCCAAGTGGGCCTTGATGCTGCCAGGGATCAAATCACATTTTATTCCCCAAGACACTTCTCTTCTGTACTCAGACCTACCCCTTCTCCTCCCTGTTTCACCAGACCTCCAAGCCTCACCACCGAGTCTCCCCACCTACCAGCACCCTCTTGAGTATCCACCCCACTTCACTCGAGGCAATGACTGATCTGATTTCTGTCACAAGAGACGCATAGACACATAATTTTGCCTGTTCTAGAAACTAACATAAATTGACTCAATCAGTTTGAACCTTTTTTACCTGGCTTCTTTCACTCATCTTAATATTTTAAACCTAAATCGTATTTCTATATATATCAGTAGTTTATTCCTCTTTATTTCTGAGAAGTATTTCATTGTGTGAAAATGCCATAGCGTGTTTATCTGCTCACCTGTTAATGGACATTCAGATTCGTTCCAGTTTTTGGATTTTTTTGTTTTTTCTTTTGAGACAGAGTTTCACTCCTGTTGCCCAGGCTGGAGTGCAATGGGGCGATCTCGGCTCACCACAACCTCCACCTCTCAGGTTCAAGCGATTCTCCTGACTCAGCCTCCCAAGTAGCTGGGATTACAGGCACGCACCACCACACCCGACTAATTTTGTATTTTCAGTAGAGACGGGGTTTCACCATATTGGTCAGGCTGGTCTTGGCCTCCTGACCTCAGATGAGCTGCCCACCTCAGTCTCAAAGGCATGTTTTTAATTCTACTGGCATTTTTATTTTGGCTAATTTGCTGTCCATTTTATTAACTTGTTTGGTTAGTTAATATCCGACATAAAATCAAGGGTAATTTTTTTTTTTGAGGGTCTTGCTCTGTCACCCAGGTTGGAGTGCAGGGGCATGATCAACTCACTGAAGGAACATTTCTTGGTCTAGGCTATAGGCTGGCCTTAGAATCAGCTCACCTGCAAAGGTGTCCTATTGTCAGGGACGTCTTAACCAGAGTGACTGCACCTCGAATAAAGGCCAGATAAAGCCAGACTTGCTGGGTTACATTCCCTGGGGGTTAGACACCCTTCATCAGAAGATGTTTGTAGTTCAAAGAAGGGGTTAGTCATGCTAACCAAATGGAGACCCAGAATGTCCCGGTATTTAAAGAACAAAGCATCCTTCATTTGAGAATAAGTTTCACTTTAAAGGTAATAGTACTCTCATAAATTCTTGCTAAAATCAATAGTTACATAGGAAAATAACAATGCTAATAGCCTGTCACAAGCTGATCACAAGCCTTTGTTTATAAAGTCTGCTATTCTTAGCCTTAACATCCCATGTAAGCAAGTGTTACATTTAAGTTAGGGGAATTCCTTCTCTTGCTTTCTGAGGACACCCTACTCTGTAATAGAGTAGTTTCTAGTAAACTGTTCTACCTTTGCTATGCACTGCGACTCGCCCTCTTTCCCACATGAAATCCAGGAACTCGCTCTTGGAGTCTGGGATAAGACTGCTTTTTCCAGTTATACTGTGTGTTCCTGGCTTTGAGGGTCATCCTGGGGGACGGAAGCTGCCCATATGGACCCCTCAGCTCTGTGATCCCAGGTGCAAGATTGGGACAGCAACCTGGTGGCATTCCAGGGCACCCCTGGTATTCTACTGGTCTCCATCCTTCCAAAAGGACACCCCCCAAGAGGCTGACCACAGGCCACAGGGGGAGCACTGGGAGGACTGTGTGTTTGGAGAGGGTGAGAATGGGGGAGAGGTGTTGGCCAAACACTTCCATCTTTCTCACAGTGACCTCTCAAGTTACCTCCCTGGAGTGAGCCAAGGACCTTCAGTGGGCTCCTGTAAAGGGGGTCAAAGCCTTTTGTGGGTCAGGTGGGTTAAGGTGCTCTTCCTTCTCAAGGCTCTCTTGGCCTCCTCAGAGCAAAGATGATCTAGGGATGGGCCAAAGTGAGCACCAGCAAACCCTACAGGGAGTCCCAGCTGGGGAGAGAGGGGAGCACCAGCAAATCCTACAGGGACCCCCAACTGAGATGAGAAGGGAGCACCAGAAAATCCTACAGGGAGTCCCTCAGTTGGCAGCACCAGCAAACCCTACAGAGTCCCAACTGAGGTGTGAAGGATGGAATGAAAGGGAGCCCACCTGAGCGGCAGTGGCTGGAACTATCAGCGCCCGCCACCACACTCAGCTAACTTTTGTTTTGGGTTTTTCTTTCTTTCTTTTTTTTTTTGTAGAGACAGGGCTTCACCATGTTGACCAGGCTTGTCTTGAGCCACCTGCCTTGGCCCCCCAAAGTGCTGGGATTTCAGGTGTGAGCCACCATGCCCCGCCAGAACCTAGTCTTTGAAATGCCAAGGCAGGGAATTAGGGGAGGTGTGGGTGGTGGGGCATAGACAGAAATGCCCCGTGTACCAAACAGCCGGGCTCCATCCTCCTGCACTGGCCAGTGGCCTCCCTTGCAGAATTGACCCACAAGGTCGTATCCTAGAGGCAAGAGGAGGCAGCAAAGCCTGGAACAGAGGCCTGTGGAATTGGGAATCAGGCCACATGTTTAACTCATGCAAAGTAGCTCCCTGGAAACCTGCAGAGGAGAAGCGACTGAACACACACATCCCAAACCCTCTGGGCCTCTAGGCACCCTCAGCCTGCAGCTGCTGGGGGAATGGAAAGTGCCTCCTTTCTCTTCTCCCCGCTGCACTATTCACAGGGAGCCACAAACACAGAAAGGCCTCATTCACAAGCTCCAAGGCCTGGCCCTCCACCGAAAGCTTTCTGAAAATGCAAATGTCTCAGAAGTGGATTCGTCTTTTCAAACACTTTAACGTGGCATATTCCCACGGAGCTGTGAAGCAGACCAAGATTTCCCTGGGCAGGAGACGCCTTAAAAATAACATTTGCATTTCAAGGAAGCAGAACTTCCAGCTGTGAAGTCCGGCTTGAAAATAGAAGGTGGGAGCCTCAGCTCTTCCGGCATGTGCAGGCACGAAGCCCCCACTTTCCCTGTCTGTGCCCCACCGCCACCTTGGCCTTACCTCCTCCATCCTTTCATTCAGTGCTAGCTTAGGAGTGCCCATAGTAGCCCTGGGTGACTGGGGACTCACAAGACAGAGCTGTTGCTCACCAGAAGCTCAAATCTAGTGAGCTGGACAAGCCTCTAAATGAGTCAATTCCACTCCCATTCCAGGGACCCTGGGTCTGCCTGTTCCCTTCCCCCATAGAACCAGAGGGTTCTGGGTTCAACTCTCCTCAGAGGAGCAGATCTCCACTGTGGTGAAAAGCACAGGGCATTTCTGTCTATGCCCTACCACCCACGCCTCCCCGAATTCTCTGCCTTGGCATTTCAAAGACTAGGTCCTGGCGGGGCATGGTGGCTCACACCTGAAATCCCAGCACTTTGGAAAGTCAAAGCAGGTGGCTTGAGACCAGCCTGGTCAACATGGTGAAACCCTGTCTCTACAAAAAAAAAAAAAAAAAAAAAATATATATATATATATATATATATATGAAGATTAGCTGGGCATGGTGGCGGGCACCAATAGTCCCAGCTACTTGAGAGGTTGAGGCAAGAGAATCACGTGAACTTGGAAGGCGGAGGTTGCAGTGAGCCAAAATTTTGCCACTGCCCTCCAGCCTAGGTAACAGAATGAGACTCTATCTCAAAAGAAAAACAAACAAAAAACAAAGGCTAGGTCCCTTCCCTGGCTTCTAACTCTAGCCTGCAGCCAGGCCTTCTAGGGGGCCCCTCCCTCCCCTGGAGGCTTCCCCTGGAGGAGCGGGTGCCCTCTCCTCTCTCCTCTCAGGCATCAGATAGGATTCAAGCTGAGATAAACATGAAAACAACAGAAAGCAACAGAATCCTCTCCTCTCAATACCTTCCCCATTCACCACCAAGACATCACTCTGTTAAAATGTACATTTCCCCACCCTGATGATACAGGATTTTATACCACATATTTATTGTCTGCTCTTTTTTACCCACTTCTCAAAGAAATCTTTCCATGTAATATCTCATTTTTAAACAGCTGCATGGCGTTCCATCATATGCCTGTTTCATAATTGATCAAATGAGATTCTACAGAGCTTACCATAGTGCCCATGTACTGCTCAAAGAATCCTGGCTACAATATTAGTTAGACTCATTTACAGGGAGCAGGGAACCTAGCCCCATCTGGCTTAGACAATAGGGGAACTTAATGGTTTATGTCACTGTAAAGTCTAAAGGTAACACAGGCTTTGGGGAGAGCTTAATCTGACACTCTCTTTTCTTTCCCACTGCCCCCCTTTGCCTTCCATGATATCAGCTTCCCTCCCCTTTGGTTGTAAGATGGCAGATCCTGGAACAGAGCCAAAAGCACCCACAGATACAATGGGACTTTCTCTACATCTAGAGAGAGTGCCCACAAGCCTGTGAATTTCCCAGCATTCTGAGCAAGAGTCCTATAATTCACTCTAATTGGACCAACTCAGGCCACATCCCCACCAATGACTGGGCCCCAGGGAACTGGGAATGTGTTGACTGGCTGAGGCTGTTTGCGGGCCACCTAGGGGCCACCTGTGAGTCGGATAGGGATTAGCTTCCCTTGAAGTGAATAGGCTGTGTGAGAGAAGGCGGAATATCCTAATGAAAATTGTGTTATTTTAGTAAAGAAGTGTGGGAAACCAAAATATGCCACCCAAAAATATTCTTTGGCATATTTTGGGATGGCTATTCAGAGCGGCTACAGACACAGG
Source organism: Macaca mulatta (assembly GCF_049350105.2). NCBI lineage: Eukaryota > Metazoa > Chordata > Mammalia > Primates > Cercopithecidae > Macaca > Macaca mulatta. The sequence goes on from NC_133417.1 coordinate 136,269,608, forward strand.
AATAGCTCTGGAAACTTGTGTTTTTGCGGGGAGTTTTGAATCTGTGGTAGGAATCTACATTAGTGAAGTAAATTGTGGATGCAAACAGACTTCCTCTGAGACCCCTTTATCTGCCTTATCCAGATCTCTCAGGAAAAAGAGACTAAAAGTCTGACACTTTTAAAGTCTGATAGAAAAACTTTTTTTTTTTTTTTGGAGACAGGGTCTCACTCTGTCACCCAGGCTGGAGTGCGGTGGCACAATCTCAGCTCACTGCAACCTCCACCTCCCGGGTTCAAGCCATTCTCCCGCCTCAGCCTCCTGAGTAGCTGAGATTACAGGAGCGCACTACCACGCCCAGCTAATTTTTATATTTTTAATAGAGATGGGATTTCAATGTGTTGGTCAGGCTGGTCTTGAGCTCCTGACCTCAGGTGATCTGCCTGCCTCAGCCTCCCAAAGTGCTGGGACAACAGGCATTAGCCACCGTGCCCATCATGACAGAGAAATTTTACCACAAGCTGCCATCTGAACTCATATTGCAGGAAGAAAGACTGAAGTTTGTCAACACACTGGACATCTACTCTTTCTGGAGGCTGTTGCTTGTGAGCCTTCATCCGCATAATAAGACAGCCTTAGCTCACCATGCATCTCCTCCCCTCTCCTTCCCATAACCTATCGCCACCTCCCCCAAGATGCTCCAAGCCTCTCTTCCTTTCCATATGGTATAGAAACTTCAGCCATCTGGCCTTCTTTTAGTCTCATATTTTGTGTGGCCCCTATGCACATGTTCGTGTTAATACATTTGTGTGCCTTTTCTCCTATTTATATATTGCCCATTTATTTCAGCAAACTTAAAGACTCAAACCTTCAGCAGGGGAGGGAGAGATATTCTACACCCCAGAATCAAGGATTGCTGAGAAGGCCATCAACACATGTCTGTTTTCAGTACTGGTTTTTCTTTATCTTTTTCTTTTCTTTTCTTTTCTTTTTTTTTTTTTTTTTTTTTTTTTTTTTTTTTGAGGTGGAGTCTTGCTCTGTCACCCAGGCTGGAGTGCAGTGGCATGATCTCAGCTCACTGCAACCTCCACTTCCCAGGTTCAAGCATTCTCCTGCCTTGGCCTCCCAAGTAGCTGGGATTACAGGCGTGTGCCACCACACCCAGCTAATTTTTTGTATTTTTAGTAGAGATGGGGTTTCACCATGTTGGCCAGGCTGGTCTTGAACTCCTGACCTCAGGTGATCCACCCACCTCAGCCTCCCAAAGTACTGGGATTACTGGCGTGAGCCACCATGCCTGGCCTGATTTTTCTTTTTTTAACCATTCTCCTACTAACAGATATTTAAGTTTCTTCAATCTCACTTTTATAAATAGTACTGCAATGAACATCCTTAAACACATATTTTTGCCAAGGATTCCTTCTCAGTGCCAATCTCCCCTGATTTCCAGACCCCCTCAATGTCCTCCTCAGATTTGTCCTGCCCTTCTTGTTCCATACTTGGGGTCCCAAGAACAAGCTGCCTCATGCCTCTACTATCATTACCTCTGTTGGGGCCCAGAAACCAATACCCCAAAATATGGTGCCTGGACATCCTGAATTGAAGAAGATGCCTCAAGGCAAGTTCTTTCTGGCCTCCCCATCCAACTCACCACCCCACCCTCAATCCTTTGTCTCTCTCAAAATACAGGAAGAAGTTGTTCTCTGAAGTTCCTTTATCTACTTAAAGTCTGGACACACCAAAGGAACAACAAAAAACAAAAAACAAAAAACAATTACCTCTGGTCCCATCCTTGAGTTTTCATTAACCGTACTCATATCTCAGGAAGAAAGAATAAAGTCTATTAACACACTAGATGGACTTTTTTTCCCCCACAAACCATTGTATCTGCTCTGTGGGCCCAACAGACTTGGTCCCAGACCACAGTATATTCTTCAAGCACATTGAATTCCCCTAAAAATCATTTGCTATCCGCCTAAAATAATCCACACTTCCCCATCTTCCTTTCCCCTAAGAAGAAGGGTATATAAGCATCTGCACCCCATTGAATTAATGGATAATCATTCTCCTGCAATTCCCCTACGCTATGCATATTAAAATAAATTTATATGCCTTTTCTCCAATCTGCCCTTTGTGAGTTGATCTTTCAGCGAACTTTCAGAGGGCAAAGGGGAAGTTTTCCCCCTGGCCCTTACATTTCCATAGCCTGAGTAACAAAGACAGAAATGAGATAGGAGGCCTTCTTCTTCCTTTTTTTTCTTTTGATTCGGAGCCTTTCTCAGTCGCCCAGGCTGGAGTGCAGTGGTGCAATCTCAACTCACTGCAACCTCCACCAGGAAGGCCTTCTAAAATTGGGAAATCCAAGGCGTTCAGTTCCCACTCCACAATGGCCAATTGTGGCAGTAGAGTACTCAACTAGGGCCAGAAATTCCAGTGAGATACCCTCCTTGGCCCACTTATCATGTGTCTTTAAACTAATTATTTGCTGTTTGTCCCACGTGTCTGTGTGAAGAGACCACCAAACAGGCTTTGTGTGAGCAACATGGCTGTTTATTTCAGCTGGGTGCAGGCGGGCTGAGTCCGAAAAGAGAGTCAGCAAAGGGTGGTGGGATTATCATTAGTTCTTATAGGTTTTGGGATAGGCAGTGGAGTTAAGAGCAATGTTTTGGGGGCAGGGGGTGGATCTCACAAAGTACATTCTCAAGGGTGGGGGAGATTACAAAGTACATTGATCAGTTAGGGTAGGGCAGAAACAAATCACAATGGTGGAATTTCATCAGTTAAGGCTATTTTCACTTCTGTGCATCTTCAGTTGCTTCAGGCCCTCTGGATGTATACATGCAGGTCACTGGGGATATGATGCCTTAGCTTGGGCTCAGAGGCCTGACACTCTTTCCTTTAAAGCAGGCACAGCCTTCCAAGAGGCTGTCTTGGCATCAAATAAATTACTCTTCCTGTATCCCACCAATGGGAAAATCATGGAAGTCTGCAGAAATATGACTGTAGTGAATGCTGTAGTGTGCTACCCAGATCAAGGCCTTCATTCCCCCAGATGCCAGAGGGTTGGCTGCTTGTAGTTATGCCTGTCTCTGGGTATTGCCCTTGGCTAAAGTAAGCTGCCTCACCCCAAGATCACACCACTTCCCCAAAGGCAACATGAATCAATGACAGGGCCATGTGGGGGAAAAAAAATGTCTGGAAAATGTCTTCTCAAAATTCATGTCTCATTTTGAGAAGACACTGAAAGATCATCCCATGATGTTTTTTATGTGTTTCAGTCACCTACTGTCACATAACAAACCACCCCAAAATTTAGTGGCTTAAAACAAAGTGATTTATTTTTCGTGATTCTTTGGATTGACAGGGTTCAACCGGGTGGATCTTCTGCTCTAAGTGGTAGAGATGAAGTTACTCATGCAAACGCATTCAGTTGGGAGTTTGGTGGGAACTACAGCACCCAAGATTAATTGCCTCTCATCCTCTAGAGTCTCTCTCTACATTGCCTTCCTTGTGCAGTAGTCTAATATGGGCTTCTTTATGTGTCACAGCTGAATTCTGAGGAGTGTTTCAAGAGGACAAGCCCCTTTGTGGGGGCACTTATCAAGTCTCTGCCCAGGCTGGAGTGCAGTGGCTCAATCACAGCTCATACAGCCTCAACCTCCTGGACTCAAGTGATCTTCACGCCTTATCCTCCAGAGTAGATGGAACCACAGGTGCACGCCACCATAATCAGCTCATTTTTTAAAATTTTTTGTAGAGACAAGGTCTCACTATGTTGCCCAGGCTGGTCTCGAACTCCTAGGCTCAAGCAATCTTCCCAACACAGCCTCCAAAAGTGCTGGGATTACAGGCATGAACCACTGTGCCTAGCCCATTAAAAATTTTTATTTTTTTTAGAGACAGAGGCTTTCACTTATCACCCAGGCTGGAAGGCAGTGGCCCGATCACAGCTCACTGTAGCCTGTATCTCCGAGCTCAAGTGATTTCTGCACCTCAACCTCCTGTGTAGCTGGGACTTCAGGCATATGCCAACACACCTGGCTCATTTTGGTTTTTGTTTGTTTTGGTTTTTTTGGTTCAGACAAGGTCTCGCTATGTTGCCCAGGTGGTCCTAATCTCCTGGGCTCAAGAGATCTTCCTGCCTAGGCCTCCCAAAGTGCTGGGATTACAGGCATGAGCCACCATGCCTGGCCTGAGCAGTGCACTTTTAAATAACCTGTGGGACAAATCAAAAAGTCGCAAGGCCTTTTTAATTGTTCTGTGATTTCAACTACACCGGAGGCTGAGTTAGGAGGATCTCTTGAGTCTGGAAGGTCAATGCTGCAGTGAATGGTGATAGAGCCACTGCACACCAGCCTGGGCAACAGAGTGAGACTTCGTCTCAAAAAAAAGAAAAGAAAGAAAGAAAGAAAAGAAAAAAGAAATGTGTTGCTCAATTTCCATATTCAGGAATTTCTAGGTATCGTATTGTTAATGATGATCAATTTAATACCTCTGTGATTGATTACTAATTTAATACCTCAGAAAATGTACTCTGTGTATCTTCAATCCTTTGAAATTTATTAAGGTTTGTTTATTAAGAGGGCCCCGCATATGGTCTAACTTGGTGAATGTTCTATATGCTTTTTTACACAGTCTCTCAATCTCTGTCTTTTACATAAAAGTATTTAGGGCCGGGCTTGGTGGCTCACACCTGTAATCCCAGCACTTTGGGAGGTTGAGGCAGGCGGATCACCGAGGTCAGGAGATCGAGACCATCCTGGCTAACATGGTGAAAACCCGTCTCTACTAAAAATACAAAAAATTAGCCGGGCATGGTGGTGGGTGCCTATAGTCCCAGCTAATTGGGAGGCTGAGGCAGGAGAATGGCATGAACCCGGGAGGCGGAGCTTGCAGTGAGCCAAGATCGCGCCACTGCACTCCAGCCTGGGTGGCAGAGCGAGACTCCGTCTCAAAAAGAAAAAAAGTATTTAGGTCATTGATATTAGATAACTATTACTATATGGTCGGGTTTACTATCTTGGTTTGGTTTTCTATTTGTCTCATGTTTCTTTTTTCTTTGCTTGCCCTTCTCACTCTTATTTTGGGTGAACTGAATATCATGCAGTATGCCATTGACTTCATTTATTAAATTTTAGCTCAGCCTCTTGGTGTTGTTTCTAGAATTTTCTCTAAAAATTGAAACATGCATCTTTAACTTGTCCATGCTACCAAACTTCAGCCTGCCTGCCAGCATACCCCCTCTGCCTCCCATGAGTCACCTCCCACTGTGGATTGTCTGTCCCTCGTCCACACCATTTCTCCAGTCCTGGGATCTGTTCCTGCACGCATTCGCCTACCAGATACACACTTACTGGGCACCACACTAGCTCAGGAAGAAGGTACCAAGAAATAGAAGGGAAGTTGGCTCCTTCCACCACCAGAAGTGACAAGTGATAAGGCAATTTAATCATTAACTATTAACTACAAGACCAATTTGAGATGATGCTGTTGATGTAAACAATATTATTATAAGGATAAAGCCAGGCAGGGTACAGTGGCTCAGATCCGTAATCCCAGCACTTTGGGAGGCCAAGGCGGGCAAATCACCTGAGGTCAGGAGTTCGAGACCAGCCTGGCCAACATGGTGAAACCCCATTGCTACTAAAAATACAAATATTAGCCAGGTATGGTGGCTCACGCCTGCAATCCCAGCACTTTGGGAGACCAAGGAGGGCCGATCGTTTGAGGTCAGCAGTTCAAGACCAGCCTGGCCAACATGGTGAAACTCCATCTCTACTAAAAATACAAATATTATCCAGGCATGGGGGCACACACCTGTAATCTCAGCTACTCAGGAGGCTGAGGCAGGAGAATTGCTTGAAATAGGAAGCGGAGGTTGCAGTGAGCTGAGATCGTGCCACTGCACTCCAGCCTGGGTGACAGAGTGAGACTCTGTCTCAATTTTGTTTTTAAAAGGATAAAGTCAACCCTCTCTTTCACTCTTCCGTCGTCTCACAAGCATTCTTGGTCAGATAGACCTAAATGTAAACATTGTGGGCTACTGTACAAAAAGATCACCCGAGTCTGGCTGCAGTCATTGAACTAGAAAAGCCAGAAGGATCCTGGGTGATGTGGAACCAATATTCCACACCGGTGCATTTGAGGATGCTTTAACAGCACCTTGAAATAATAAGACCAATGCACAGATCTATATGTGTAAGGATGTGCACAGAAGTGCCTTTTATAATTGCATGAAAGTTCATTTTATTAAGGGACTGATTAGAATAAACTATGGTTAATCATATGCATAATACTATTCAACCTTTTGAAATAGTGATGTTGGCCTACAGATGACATGGAAGGATATCCAGAATGTGTATGTCCAGTGAGAAAAGCAAGTCACTGAACACTATGTACTGGGTAATCTCGTTTGTATAAATTTATTACGGGCAATGAGATCACAGTATAAGGTGTACAGTATGGACGGCATCTAGTTTTGAACCCTGCTATATGCCAGGACATAACACAGTGATTAACAGATTAACATGTAGTGGGTTATCAATAAATATTTGTTGAATATAAACTTAATTAAAAATGTGGACTGCTAACCCCCTAGTTACTAGTAATAGGACAATGGATGATAAGTTTTTCTTTTTTAATGACTTTAAGTTTTATTTTTTTCCACAAGAAACATGCTGAGAAGAGGATTGCGCAGGCTGCTTTCAAAATAACACCAGAATAAATACATACGTAGTGTAAGCAAGCGAACACTATTGTATCAAAAGCCCCTCGTTGTATCTGTCAGTGGCGGAGGCAGTCAGCGGTTCACTGAGGTTCTACTGAGCTCCGTGGACCGCAGAGTTGTCTTCACAAGTTTGTTTCTAGGGACCAACTAGTGACTTTGTGATGTCAATCTGTCCCAGGTCCATGGCCAAAGAGAAAAAAATAACGCTGAAAAAGTCAAAATTCTTAGAATTCTTAGAGAATTATAAAACTGCATAGGGGCTGGGCATGGTGGCTCATGTCTGTAGTCCTAGCACTTTGGGAGGCTGAGGCAGGCGGATGACCTGAGGTCAGGAGTTTGAGACCAGCCTGGCCAAGATGGTGAAACCCCATCTCTACTAAAAATACAAAAATTAGCTGGGTGTGGTGGTGTGTGCCTGTAGTCCCAGCTACTCAGGAGGCTGAGGCAGGAGAATCGCTTGAACCCAGGAGATGGAGGTTGCAGTGAACCGAAATTGCACCACTGCACTCCAGCCTGGGTGACAGAGTGAGACTCCATCTCAAAAAAGAAAACAAAACAAAAAAACTGCACAAGGATATGAATTTCTGAATAGATTTCTGAGTCACATTCCACTATCCGGAGAATAAAGATAAGTTCATAATTATTGTGTCCAGTATGAAGCACATACGGAAAAAGACTTTTGAAAGGATGCAAGTAGAGAACAATTCTTTCTTTCTTTTCCTTTGTTTTTTTTTTTTTTTTTTGACAAAGTCTCGTTCTGTGGCCAGGCTGGAGTGCAGTGGCGCAATCTCGGCTCACTGCAACCTCCACCTCCCAGGTTCAAGCAGTTCTCTTGCCTCAGCCTCCCAAGTAGCTGAGACTACAGGCGTGCACCACCACGCCCAGCTAATTTTTGTATTTTTATTAGAGATGGGATTGCACCATGTTGGCTAGGATGGTCTCGATCTCTTGACCTCATGATCTTCCAGCCTCAGACTTCCAAAGTGCTGGGATTACAGACGTGAGCCACTGAGCCCGGCCGATGACAATTCTTTCTACCACAGTAATCACAGGAGTGGTAACAAAATGATTATTCTCAGACTAAAATGAAAAAACCCAATAAAATCCCTGAGCTTCCAGGATCAGAGAATGGCACAGAAAGCAGTATAAGAGGCCAGGAGAAAATATAAGATTTTAAATATTTTATGTATACCTTTCTTTTTATTTTGCACTGACTAAAAAATAAAGAAAAAATATTTAAGTTAGCTCACAAAATACTTTTTTTAAAAAAAGACATGGAGGACATTAGGAAGACAGGGAAGAAAATTAGGTCCAAAGAAAGAAAGTGAATCTAGGGATGAGATTAATACACAAAATGTTTGCCTTGAAAGTCCTTTACACTTGCTAGATATGGGTCACAATTTGACTCAGCTTCCCAGCAGCCTATGCAAAGAAGAAACAAGACCAGCTGTATTACTCACAATGTCCATTGGATGAAAACAAATCCGCTGCTCAGAAGACGAATTCCAAGACCAGAAAGGTATTTCTTCCACGTGTTTCTATCCAAATGGCCTGTGTCACATAGTAAACAAGGCCCTAAAACCATCTTTACAGTAAACAAAACAATGAGTACCACGAGGATTGCTAAACTCCATTATTTAAGTTAACACATTAACCCATGTGAGTGTAAATAAAGCAATCCTACCGGGGTGGGAAAGCATGGGGTTATCCAAGCCACCACATTCAATCCCAGAATAAATGCTAATGAGGAATGGAGCTCTCTCGTGCATGAATGAATGTGTGACTGCCCATGATATCATGATACAATAAAAAATATGCATTTAGTCTTCATCCCAAGTTCCTGGCACAGAACTCCTAAAACCCTTCAAATTTCTGAGTGATAGGAGTGAGGAGTATTTGTTACACATCATAAACCTTCTGCAACCAAACCTGAGTTTATGCTAATAAGCTGACTCTTGGAGGCTGGGGCTGATGGCCAGAGGAAGTAACCATGTATTTAAAGGGTTGGAACTTTCAGCTCCCTTATTCTCTATTCCCCTGACCCCCACTCCCTACCCCCTACTCCCCTATTCACCCCAACCTCCAGAGAGTGGAGAGGGGCTACAGATTGAGGTAATCACTAATGACGAAAGATTTAATCAATCATGTCTACATAACCAGAACCTCCACAAAAACCCCAAACAAGCTGGGTGCAGTGGCTCATGCCTGTAATCCCAGCACTTTGAAAGGCTGAGGTGGGAGGATAGCTTGAGGTCAGGAGTTCGTGACTAGCTTGGCCAACGTGGCAAAGCCCTGTCTCTACTAAAAATACAAAAATTAGCTGAGCGTGGTATCCTGCACCTATAATCCCAGCTACTTGGGAGGCTGAGGCAAGAGAATCACTTGAACTCGTGGGGTGGAGGTTGCAGTGAGCTGAGATCATGCCACTGCACTCCAGCCTGGGTGACAGAGAAAACAAACAAACAAACAAAAAACAAAGGCATTTGGAGAGCTTCTGGGTGGGTGAGTATCCATTCTGGGAGAGGGGTAGGCTCCAACTTCATGAGGACAGAAGCTCCTCTGCTTGGGAGCCTGAGGGACCTTTCCCTATGTACCTGCTCCTCACCTGGCTTCCATCTGTGCCCTTTATTATATCCCATATAATAACCAGTAAACAGAAATCAAGTGTTTCCCTGAGAAACACTGTTAAAACAAATGCTGTTACAACAAATTACAGGACCTGAGGAAGGGTTCATAGGGGTCCCCAATTTGTAGCCAAGTCAGACAGAAGTGTGAATAACCTGGGGACCCACTATTTGAGATTGGCGTCTGAAGTGGGGGGCAGGCTTGTGGGACTGAGCCCTTAACCTGCATGCTTTGATGGAACTCTAGTTTGTTCATGCTAGAATCAAATCACTGGACACCCAGCTGGTATCCGCAGAGAACTGGAGAGTTTCGTGAAAAGCTATATATGGAAAAGCTATATATTTGGTCCCGGAAGTGCTGTTAGTAGAGAGCATGCTTTTTCTTTGTACTACCATCGAGACAAGTCTTCCTACATGTTTCTTTAATTCCACCAAATGTTTGCTAAGTATTGAACAGTAGTGAGTTTGAGGTTGTGGCTCTGATCTAACAAGGATCCAGAACATTCCACATTGCTGGCTAAGTGTAAATCTCAGTGTCTGAATAGACAGCTACACAGGGTTAACAACCTCTTCTGAAAGTCGAGGGGCCCAAATAGAGGCCACTGGAACCCTCACAGAGCGGGGCCAAGCAGACAGGCCACTCCAGTTTCAGCTTCAGACTCACACACAAATGACTGGACTCCAAATTCTTGTATCAGTGTTCCTGAGCTTTTCAGGTTCAAGAACCTTTTTTTTTTTTTTTTTTTTTTTTTTTTTTGAGACGAAGTGTCACTCTGTTGCCCAGGCTGGAGTGCAGTGGCACAATCTCGGCTCACTGCAAGCTCTGCCTCCCGGGTTCACACCATTCTCCTACCTCAGCCTCCCGAGTAGCTGGGACTACAGGCGCCTGCCACCACGCCCGGCTAGTTTTTTGTATTTTTAGTAGAGATGGGGTTTCACCGCGTAAGCCAGGATGGTCTCTATCTCCTGACCTTGTGATCCGCACGCCTCGGCCTACCAGAGTGCTGCGATTACAGGCGTGAGCCACCGAGCCCTGTTCAAGAACCATTTTTAATGCTCCCCATGTGTATAATAGTAATCATACTGTTGGAATTGGTTGACTGAAAAATATACACAATGGCCGGCTGCAGTGGCTCATGCCTGTAATCCCAGCACTTTGGGAGGCCGAGGTGGACGGATCACTTGAGGTCCAGGAGTTCGAGACCAGCCTGGTCGACATGGTGAAACCCCATCTCTACTAAAAATACAAAAATTAGCCAGGCATGGTCGTGGGTGCCTGTAATCCCAGCTACTCAGGAGGCTGTGGCATGAGAATCACTTGAACCCAGGAGACAGAGTTTGCAGTGAGCCAAGATTGCACCACTGCACTCCAGCCTGGGCGACAGAGCGAGACTTCATCTCAAAATAAAAATAAAAATAAAAAAAGAAAAAGAAAAGTATGCACAATGACAGACCCCTTTTTAAAATTTATGCATGTAATAAATACTCATTGTAGAAAACTCAACCACGCAAAAATCAAAGTTTTTTTTAAAATCACCTTTTTGCTTACCTGATGCCCAGACAGGTATCATTCTATTGGAGTGGGAGGTCTTTTGGGCAGGTGGGGGGCCAGGGTCTATCTACTTCTCTCTAGGGAAGCCAACAGGGAATCAAATATTCTCTCTTCCAGTCTCTTTATAACTAGTACATAGTCATGTGATCTGAGCTTAGCCTATCAGATGCTCCTGCCAAGGACTTTGGATTGTGAGGAAGTGATGCAAAGGCCTTGTGGTCAACCAGAGATTTTTCACAAAGGCTGCACAGAGTCAAGAGTCCAATAGCATGGTCCTGAGGGGCCAGCAGCAATAATGCCAGGGCCAGCATCCCAAGCTGACTGTTCCTGGTCTCCCTGATTCCAACAGAACATCCCAGAGGGGCTTCTTTGATATGTCCCTTGAATTAAGTGGATGCCAGGTCCCCCTGAGAAAAGACCATGTGATAACATCAAAAATATATTTTCTCTGTTTTAGCCCTGTCTTTCCCACAGGGGAACTGACCATGGACCAGGGAAACTACAGTGGGGAAAGGGATGATCCAGACCTTTGAGGGGGTATGGGACATTAAACTGACATAGACCTCCTGGGGAACAGAACACTACTGACAAATTTGATGGGATTCCTATTCATGGTAGGCCTGATGGAATCCTGAACCCATCATTTCTCCAGTACCTGGGTGTAGAGTTGGAATAGATCCCCTAAGCTACAGGTGGAATCCCCACACCAGCTCTGTGACCCAAAGAGTAAGGGCTATCATGACAGAGGGAGGACCCACCCCAGTCCCTTCAACAAAATAGCAAATCTAGAGGAACACTGCACCCCTGGTGGGAACACAGATGTTGGTATCACTGTGAATGAGTCAAAAGGGGTGTGTGTGGGTGTGTGTGTGTGTGTATGTGCACACGCACGTGCACGTGTGGAAGCGGTGGGTGATTCCCCTCACAACGTCCTGCAGCTTTGGCCAGTGCAGAATAGTGGGTCCTGGAGGGGGTGGACAGCAGCACATTGTCTGCATCTTGCTCGTGGTCTCTGTGCTGGGTGGATCTTGACCACCTCACCATCCTGCAGGACATCGTGCTGGCCCACGGCACAGACTGTATCAGGCCTAGGACTTGGTGAGGTGCCTTAGATGCTCCAGAAGTTACTTATATTCACCAATGGCCTCCTTATGGCTTCCAAAAGGAAATAAGTGAATGGGTAGATTAATTACTCAGTATTTTATACAAATAGATTGGACAAGGCTTGGCTCTTAAAGATAGCAATCCCAAATAGCAGCAAGATGTTTAGCTTTTTTCTTTTCTACTTTGTTTAATATATTTTCTGATCAAAGTATGTAATAATATACATAGTTTTTTTTTCGGGCAAGTAAAATGGCTTTTATAATGGAAACAAAGCTGCCCCCTGGTTTTCCTTCCAACTCTGAGCTCCACTCCAAAAACGCCACCACTTTTCAAAATGTAAACTTGTTATTATATATATATATATATATATATATATATATATATTTTTTTTTTTTTTTTTTTTTTTTTTTTTTGAGACGGAGTCTCGCTCTGTCGCCCAGGCTGGAGTGCAGTGGCGCGATCTCGGCTCACTGCAAGCTCCGCCTCCCGGGTTCATGCCATTCTCCTGCCTCAGCCTCCCGAGTAGCTGGGACTACAGGCGCCCACAACCACGCCCGGCTAATTTTTTGTATTTATAGTAGAGACAGGGTTTCACCGTGGTCTCGATCTCCTGACCTTGTGATCCGCCCGCCTCGGCCTCCCAAAGTGCTGGGATTACAGGCGTGAGCCACCGCGCCCGGCAACTTGTTATTATATTAAGAGAAAGACATAAATCATAAGTGACCAGCTCAATACATTTTTACAAAGTGAACACACCTATGTAAAAAACACATACTTTGAACAATTCAGGTTTGAGTTTTTGGGTGGTTACTTCCAAGTAGCAAAATAAGATCCTCACATACAACTTTAACTTTATTTGTTTTATTATTATTATTATTATATATTTTTTTTTGAGACAGGGTCTTGCTCTGTCATCCAGGTTGGAGGGCAGTGGCATGATCTCAGCCAACGGCAACCTCTGCCTCCCGGGTTCAAGTGATTCTCCTGCTGCAGCCTCCCAAGAAGATGGGATTGCAGGAGCACACCACTACGCCCGGCTAATTTTTGTGCTTTTAGTAGAAATGGGGTTTCACCATGTTGGCCAGGCTGGTCTCGAATTTCTGACCTCAAGTGATCTGCCTGCCTCTGCCTCCCAAAGCGCTGGGACTACAGGCATGAGCCACTGCACCTGGCCTTAACTTTAATAAACCTATATTTGAGTAGACAGTTCATTCCTGTGGAACAAAATTCGAAAGAAACAAATGAGTAGGCAGTGTTAAATGTCCTTCCCACCTATAAATCTTAACCTGTCAGTTCCCTTCGTCAGAAGCCATCCTGTTACAGGTATCTTGGATTTCCTTCTAAAGGCAATCGATTATTTGAGCTATTTTAAATATTTTATTTAATAATTTATGTCCTATCTCAATATAAAACAATTTAAGGAAGATGTTGGGTTATACAATTTGAAGGGCAGAATTACTCTCAAAGCAGTGAAAACTGACAACACCAAAGAAGTGAAGTGTTCACTGAGCTTTTCCAAATAGCGTTAACAATTCATAGAAAGATACTGATTCTTTTGGCCTTTCCCTCATGGTAGCAAGATGGCTGCCATAGCTCCAAATATCAGGACTTCACACAACATTCTGTGAAGCAAGGAAGAGGATGGCCCCAAAAGGGCCTGTCAACTTCCCTAGTCAGGGAAGGAAATCTTTCCTGGAAATCTCTCCTTATCTTGGACTGGCTAGAACTGAGCAGCATGCCTACCTCAAGACCAGTCACTAGCAATTAAGAACAGTTGGCTTCTTCTATTCACGCTTCGACCCCTGAGGCTGGGTCCATTGCTTTTATACCAAAATCAGGGCTCAGTAAGCATGAGTGACCAATAAGCAGAAAACCAACAGTGTCTGCCACAGCCAGTACCTTTGTCCTGTCACTGTCTAAAGCTGAAAACCAATCTAAACTAAGTTGATAATCAGGCCATGGAAATAAATCAACCTTGGAAGAGAATGATGATAGCATGCCTTCTAGACCTGTGCTGTCCAATATGGTAGCCACTAGCCACACGTGCCATTTAAACTTAACTTTACATTACTTAAAATTAAATAAAACTTTAAATGCAGTTCCTCAGTCACACAAGCCACATCTCAATGGTTCAAGAGCCTCATGTGACTAGTGGCTACTGTACTGGACAGCACAGATTTAGAACATTTTCTTCGTTGCAGAAAGCTCTGTTGGTAGCCACTGCCTGTCCATCTGCCACTACCACTGATAAGAGGCTTCTCTAAAGCGGTGAGGTGAGAGTTTCACTGTCTCCTCAATGTCATGCCACCATATTGTCATTAGCAACACTGCCATCATCTTTGTCCAGTGCAACCTGAAACTGGTAAGCTGAACATCCTCTAGCCAGTGATCACAGAAGCTTCCTGTCCTGCAGAGTCACATCAGGGTCAGTCACAGAGCTCTGACGAGATCTGGTGCAGAGGAGCCTCATGTTTCCATGCACTTAGCCCATCTTCCTGACCCGGTTCTTGATCCACTCCTCTGGGAAAGAGAGGCGCTGGCCAGGAGATGGCTTGAGCAACTAAGGTTATCATAAGATTATTTTAATGGTTACCTTGTTCTATATCAGGCACCTTGTGAATGACGATCATGAAGTCACCCACTGCCCATTGCCCCAAAGCTCGCACACTTCCTATTTTTTCATCACCCAGGGGCTGAGGGGCTGCAGAAAGTGAATAGAATGAGATATATAGGTACAGGGGCAGGGTGCCTGTGGTGGGCACAACCCTCATGCCCACCCCACAGATACAGCTCACATTGTATTTGATACTCTGTAAAAGGGCACCTGCTGTAAGACTTGGGGGAGGAATAAGGTTGCCTCCAGTGATAACTGCCCTTTGCTCCACTTTAACCTCAATGGGCCTGACAGTTGAGGTACCAGCTTGGGTGCAGTTGGTGCAGCCCTGTCCTGGGGGAGGGAAAGGCCAACCGGGGCCCCATTCAGCTTTTAGAGACCATGGTTTCTTCCTGGCCACTTTTGGCTGGTGCCATTCTCCCAGGAGGGGACCTTGGGAGACTTACACTGAAGCTGTCACTTGATCTGGCCTGGTAGATTTGAAAGGAGGTCCAAATTGAGTGGCTTCAAAGTCAACATATGTCCTTGCGGCACAGATGAGCTGCTGTTCTCCTCCTTGCCCCTACTGGGGCCTCAGATGCTCACAGATCCCCACAAAATCACCTTGCAGCTGTGGCCACCAAGGTGACAGGTGCACACACTCTCCCCCAAGTTATGTGCTAGGTGTCTGCTGATGGAGGACTGCCCCCACTGTGATGCCCTCAGCCACTACAGGTATGTCCTGGGGGCCTGCCTGCCCCTCCTCCTGGCACCACTGACTAGTCCAGGCCTCAGCAGGAGCATGATAGGCACTGAAGCCTGACTTCTGCCCCTCAGCATTTCCTGCAGGCTTCTTAAATCCCATTTATGCCTAGTGTTCCATTATTGGAACGCTGAGCATGCGGGAGTTATTTATAGCCTACTGCTCAAGGTCATTGCCAAAGTCTGATTTTTCACACGTCAGCAATTCAAAAAATTGCAACCTCCTGCATAAGTGGGTTAACAAACCTTCACCAGACCCCTAAAGTTCAGGTGAAACTGAGATATTTAACCGCCATAAGAACACCAGCTGGCACAGAGATCTGCATTCCTGGTGCCCTGATGGGAACCAGCCTGGGCCTGGCAGAGGAGGAAACGAGGCCCCAGCACATCGGCGAGCAGGTCTGCTCCACCTCGGGGGCCCCCAGCGCTTGTCACACCCAGTTTCAAGTTTCCAGCCCCTCTCCCCACCTCAGCCTCATTCCTCCGTGGGTCCTGGGGCCTCCTCCAGTTTCTTTTCCCTCTGAGGTCTTCCTCACATTCAAGCGCTTCCTCCCTCTACCTGGCTCCCCAGGAAGCCAGAAAGTCTCCCCTGGTCCAGGCTTCCTTGTAGCCCCCACATCAAACATCTTAGGGAAAAAGAGGGAAAGTACAGGGAAACAAGAGAGGAAGGAAAGGAAGGAAGAGAGAAAGGGCAAGGTGGGGAGAGGAGAAGGGAGGAAAGGAAGAAAGAAGGAGAGGAGAATAGGGTGACAGAGCGTGAGTAAAGAGGAGAAAGGAGCTGGCAAGCAACTAGAGGGAGAATACTCCTTGTTTTCCAAACCAGCACTTTCTCGTCACTCTGTTTTGGTTTGGTTTTTTTTTGTTTGTTTTGGTTTGTTTTGTTTTTGGTTTTGGTTTTTTTTCGTTTTGTTTTGTTTTTGATCTCTCACCCAGGCCGGAGTGCGGTGGCGCAATCACGGCTCACTGCAGCCTCAACCTCCTGGGCTCAAGCCATCCACCCACCTCAACCTCCCAAGGAGTAACTGGGACTAGGTACACACCACCACACTCAACTAGCTTTTTGATTTTTGTTTGTTTGTTTGTATAGGGATGGGGTCTCGCTATGAGGCCCAGGCTGGTCTGAAACTCCTGGACTCAATCAATCCTCCCGCCTCAGTTTCCCAAGGTACCAGGATTACAGGTGTGAGCCACCACACCAGCCTCTTATCACTTGATTCCCACCAAATTCTGTTTAAGTGAACATGAAAAGGTAAAGTATTTCAGAAATCCCAGTTTACTTTATATCTTCATTGAACACCAGAGAACGAAGAAGTCCATTAATTTTATGATGTTTTCAGGGTGTGAAGGGAGAGGAGGAAGAAATATTCTTGGCATCTTGCCTTTTTTTTAAAAAAAAAAAAAAAAGGATCTTTGCAATTTCCTGTTAATTTAATACCAGAACCTTTGCTGTGTAAATAACACAGATAAAGATAAACTGTACTAGCCCTGGACTCCAACCTTTGTTTAACATTCCACCCCCCTCTGATCCATCCCCCATCCCACCTATGGAAATTTGTAATTAGTTGTGGAGATTTAGAGGCTGAGAATATATAGCTTAGGAGGCAGAGCATGTTGGTTTTAGACAAGCCTTGTAAGAATGTGCTAAAAATCCCAGTATACCTGACAGTTCTTCTCTAGAACTTGTCTTTCTCTCTTCCTCAGAGGTGGCCTACATGGGGTTAATTCCCTTTTCGGTCAACTTGTAGGTTTCGCCCCGGCTCTGCCACCCATACTCCCAGTCTATTATACCCACTTAGGCTGTGCTTTGGTGGTATGGCCTTGCACTGTTATTTAGACAAGTGATTTAATCCCTCTTACTTGCTATTATTGAGCACTCTTGGTTCCTTTTTTTTTTTTTTTTTACACGGCTTCACTCTGCTGCCCAGGCTGGAGTGCAGTGGTGTAATCTCGGCTCACTGCAACCTCCGCCTCCTGGGTTCAAGCGAGTCTCCTGCCTCAGCCCCCCAAGTAGCTGGGATTACAGGCACACACCACCATGCCCAGCTAATTTTTGTATTTCTAGTAGAGACAGGCTTTCGCCATTTTGGTCAGCCTGGTCTCTAACTCCTGACTTCAGATGATCTGCCGGCCTCAGCCTCCCAAAGTGCTAAGGTTACAGGCATAAGCCACCATGCCCAGCCCAATTTAGTTTCCTTTTTGATGGGGTACTTCCTCCAATAGTGTTTTCAAAGAGGGGTTATATGTGATATGCCTTCTGATTCTTTACATACCTGATAATTTAGCTAGAAATACAAATCTAGGGTCAAAGTTATTTTTCTTTGATACTTTAAAACAATTTTTCCATTTTTTCTTAAACTCAATGTTGTTGCTAAGAAATCTGAAGTCAACCAGATTTTTGTTCCTTCCTTAGTCCTTCTACTATCCAGCTTCTGGGAATACAGGTGTGATGCCCCAAGTTTTAGCTGCCAATTTGGATCATGAAGATGTCAGAGGGCAACAGTGACCTGGTATGAAATTTGAGTCCTCAAACACCTAGTAAAGCAGAACTATTATACTATTTCAGCCACAAACTGTCCATCTCCAGATTCTACAAAAGAGAAAAAGAAGTTTTCATTGTTATTAGTATTGTCTGTGTCATTAAGAAATGAATCTTAATTCATATATCCATTAAACCTGCTTTGTTTTATACTTTCCAGAAATCTAATTATTTTTATTTTGTATTTTATTTTATTTTATTTTATTTTTTGAGGCAGAGTTTTGCTCTTGATGCCCAGGCTGGAGTGTAATGGTATGATCTTGGCTCACCAAAACCTCCACCTCCTGGGTTCAAGCCATTCTCCTACCTCAGCCTCCCAAGTAGCTGGGACTACAGGTATGCGCCACCTTGGCCGGCTAATTTTGTATTTTTAGTAGAGACAGGGTTTCTCCATGTTGGTCAGGCCGGTCTCGAGCCCCTGACCTCAGATGATCTACCGGCCTTGGCCTTCCAAAGTGCTGGGATTACATGCATAAGCCACAGCACCCGCCCCCAGAAGTCTAATTATTTTTCCCAGTGAATTCACGTTTCCCTAGATATCAGCTACCTTGGCTGGGGATGAGTAAACCTAGGCTCTTCCTATATCCCACCTGGGAGCTTAAGGAAGAGGGGTGTGATGGGACTTGCCTCTGGCATCAAATGTGAATGTAGCCACTCCCCATGTACCACACTCACACACACCAGACACTCCACTCAGGGAACTTCTCGGCACTCTCCCCTGGCCAATGAATGCTCTTTCATATGGTGGGTCTTGTGGTTGGAATTCCTGACTCATGAAGTGAGAAGAAGAGGCTGCCCGGTCTGGTTGTTCCGTGCTGCTAGCCCCAGCCTGATATCGCCATCCCTGGCTAGCACAGCTGTTTTCTGCCTCCTAGCACCATGGCAGTGGTGGGGGGTGGAGATGGGGTTAAGAAATGGTCTACTCAGGCCAATGCAGGCAAAGAAAAGAGCATAAGTGTATAGTGTTCGCTCAGCCCATCCCCCTTCTATAGCACTGAGGGGAGGAGGCGACAGGCCTTTCCCGGTTTTACACTGGTTTCTCAGAGTCCTTACTAACTCCCCTCTTCCTTCTGCGGCATCTTTAGGGTACTATTCAGAGGAAGGCGCCAGCCCTTTAAGTACATTATCATCTTGTCACTTTCTGCTTTAATTTTACATTTCATTAAAAAATATGTGAGATGTAAAACTCAGTTCTTCCGTTGCACTCGCCAGATTTCAAGTACTCAATAATAGTCACATATGGTGCAGATAATATAAAACTTTTCCATCATCGCAGAATGTTCTATTGGACAAGGCTGACCTAGATCCTTACAAGGAAGGGAAATGCATTCCTGCTTCTGACCTGGCCCCTTGCCCCCCACGCAGATCAGAGCACCATCGGTGTCCTGCATCTGGCCCCCTTGACTTTCTGCTTTACGGAAACAGTCTGGGTTTCACCCCCAGCGCCTAGGGCAGTACAATAAATATTTGTGGAAATAGTGGACCCTCGGTCAGTTTTTGCTAAATGTTGAAGACCAGAAGGAAAGCTGGATGGCAGAAATAACCCCTGCGTGCTCTCTTTTATCTCACCTTCCTACCCACTTATCTGCGCCCTCCGCCCCTTACCCCCCTACCCTCCACCCCACCTCCGCAAAACCCCAAACTGTGCGGGACTCTGCTCCAGGTCTCCAAACCATCTTATCTAGTGATGGGATTAATTGTCTGTCTTCCCACTCTCGGCTGCCCAGCGCCTGCACCTAGTAGGTGCTCAGTGAGTATGTGTGGCATGGATTAATGAATGAATGAATGACTCTCCGTTTTCCCACGTCTGCGCAGGGACTTCGGGAGGAGCCACCCTTGGAGGGCTGGGGGGAAAGCCCTCTTCTCCAACCCGGGCCCGCGATGAGGGCTGCGCCCAGGGGAGCGTGCACACAGAGGCCCCGCCCGGGGGCCCGGGGGTCCGGCTGGGCTCGGCCCTCCGGGGCGTGTCCTCCGTGCCGGGGCGCCACCGCCCCGAGAGGCGGGCAGCGGGTGCGCCCGAGCCGCAGCGGCCGCAGAGGGCGGGCGGCAGCCAGCATGGAGCGCGAGCTGGAGGCGCTGTCGGCCCGGCCCGAGCGCCCGGCCGAGCCGCCCTTCCAGGCGCTGGTGGAGGCGGCTGGGGGCCGCGGGCAGGTGCTACTGGTGGGCGAGCTGTGGGAGCGCGAGCAGAGCCGCGCGCTCCTGCAGGACTTCGCAAGAGCGGTGTTCCCGCCGGAGCCAGGCGCGGGCAAGCCAGGCGGCGCGGCTGCAGAGGGCGCAGGGCCCGGGGCGGCGCGCGGGGCGCAGAGGGCTGCGCGGACGACTGGGGCGGCGAGGACGGCGGGGGCGGCGGCTGCGCGCGCCATCCGCTCGCAGCTGGTCTTCGTGCTGTGCCGCGCGTCATCCCTGACCGCCCGGGAGCCGCGGCGCCGCCTGCGGGAGATGCTGCGGGACGTGCGCGGCCGGCGGCGGGCCGGGGCGGCGCTGGTCGGGGTGCTGGTGGCCGAGGCCGGGCCGGAGGACGCGGTGGCGCCGGGGCTGCGGCTGCTGGAGGCGCTGCTGCGCGCCGTGTTCGGCCGCCAGGCGGGAGGTCCCGTGCAGGCGGCCGCCTACTGCCCCGGCCTCCCGTCCTCCTGCCTGGCCGTCCAGGCGGCCGCCTGCAGGGCCCTGCAAGCCGCAGGAGCCGGGCAACCAGGTGAGACTGCGCGGGGCCCGGCGGGGCGCGGGCGGGCGGTAGCTCGGGCACGTCCCCCAAGTTGGACCCCTTTGGCCAGTCCCCCTCATTGAGCACCGAGGTAAACTGAGGCTCAGAGCAGGGAGGTGCCTAGAGCCAGGCCGCGCAGCTAGCAGAGAACAGGCCCTGCGTAGGGGGTCGAGTCTGTCCCGGAAGGGTCCCGAGTGCACGGGAGATGCCTAGGGGGCGTAGGAAAGCTGAGAGGCCGAGCAGAAGGCAGAGGGAGTGGGTAGAGAGAAGGGATGAATCGGGCAGGGCCGAGATCTAGGAGTTAGGGGGTGGGTGAGGGCGGGGAGAGGAAAAGAGGGTTAGGGAAGGAAATGGGAAAGCCTTGGGATGGGAAAGTTTCAAGGGGGTGGATAGGGGCTAAGGAGATTGGCGGTATCAGGAGCTAAATTCTAGGGCGCTGCGCAGCTAGACATGCGTCGGGAGCCCTAGGAGGGGCGGAGGGGCATGTCCAGCGCGGTGGAGGCTTCTTGGAAGCCCTGGTTTTATTAAGAGGGCAAGGAACGGGTGCTCGGGACTTGGAGAGTGGGGAGGTGAGAGGGACTAAGAGCACATTTTCTAGTGATTTCTGGCCGCCCACCAAGGCTGTGCACCCAACTGCTGTGTCTCTCTGCCTCCCCCAGGTCTGCTGAGGCCACCTTTTCCCTCCACATTCTCCTAAAAGGTGGAAGGGGTTTAAGGGTCTTTTCCCAGCCCCCGTGACTGCTGCCATCAGCAAAAGGGTCAGGATCTCCTTCCTCCTGGAACGCAAGGCTTTACGGGAACTCTCCCGTGTTCTAGGATGAAAACATGCACATTAGGAGTTGCTGCATCTGGCAAACCCAGGAGATCTTTGCTTTCTCTCACTGCCCAGCTGGGCAGCCCTTCACGCCCTCCAGCCTCTTCCTCTTAAGTAGATAATGCAGAGAGTGGCTGTATTGTGTGTCTCCTGGGGTATTGGCGTTGGTCGGGGGGCGGGGGGTCCCAGCAAGGAGACCTGGTACCTGTGATGCTACCAATGTCACATTCACCTGCCAGCCTGGCCTGCCTAGGCGGGTGCGCCTGCCCTAACCCTCCTCCCTTAGGGCGCAATCCCTTTTTTTTGTTGAGGTTGTGATTGTTCTGATTTTGGTTTCAACTGCTTTGCTGACCTGGCCTCCTAGGGAAAGAAGGGAATTCACACACATTTTCTGTACCCTAAAGAGTGCATGCTTTTTCTTTTTTTTAGATGATGTTTTGCTTTGTTGCCCAGGCTGGAGTGGCAGTGGTGCGATCTCGACTCACTGCAACCTCCGCCTCCCGAGTTCAAGCGATTCTCCCATCTCAACCTCCCATGTAGCTGGGACTACAGGCGCCTGCCACCACGCCCAGCTAATTTTTGTATTTTTAGTAGAGACGGGGTTCCGCCATATTGACCAGGCTAGTCTCGAACTCCTGACCTCAAGTGATCCACCCACTTTGGCCTCCCAAAGTGCCAGGATTACAGGCGTGAACTACCACGCCCAGTCCCTCCTAAACTTTTTGTAGACACATTGCTGTTGCCTCAGCCTGAGAGCCTTTTCTCCTCCCTCCTCCTCACCTGGCCAATCCCATTTGTGCATTCAGAACTGGACTTCCTCCTCCAGGAAGGCTTCCTTGACTTTCCCTGCTCCCATTTGCAAGTTCACTGGCGAAATCCCAGAACCCTTTATCGCTTTGCTCTCTGAGCTCTTACCACATGATTTTTCGTTCCCTTGTGAACATGATTTTGTTCTCTTGTGGGTTTAAACACCATCCGCAGTCCCATTTCCTGATACCATGCCTGGCATGCAGAAAGAGTGAATGAATCCTCCCTTCCTTTTAAATAAACACTAATACTTTTGAGATTTTAACACTTTGCAAAGGAATTGTTCTCTACAATGTTAAGCACTTTCCTACTTTTATGAAAACATACTGAACAAAATTAAACCTCACAAATGACTAAAGGTAACGAGTGTAATTATAACTTATAGCCCACTGATTTCTTTGCCGCTTTTGCAATGGACAGCACTATTATCCTCACATCAAATGGATTCATGTCACTAAGATTTCGCTAGTGGTTGCATCTGTTTTTTTAAAGTTTTCTGATTTCTTTCCTCACCGTCTGATGATAATTTTTATTCTAGGTTGCTTGCCTTTTGGCAGTGCCCTTTTACCCAGTTTGTGGTACCTAATCCAGCTGCTTTTGGGTTGAAAAACTAAGGATACAGTCTCATTACATTTGGGCGCAGGTTGAGAGTAAATAGGTCCTGAACAAAGATTATGAACAAGGATTTTCCTTGTTTTGGTTGCCTGAAGTCTTTAAAAAAAAACCAACCAAACAAATAAACAACCTTGTTCCTGTTGACTTTATAGATTACTAAAACATATATCTATTCCTGCCAAGAAAGAGTTTGAACTAAAATCAGAGGGAATGTGCAGCTCTTTGAGTATTTTGTTTGGTGCTATGTAATTGTAATTAATTTCATGTCATTTTCAATGCTTTAGTTTCCCCAACATGGTACCTACATCATAGGGTTTTTGTGAGAATTAAATGAGATAACATAGATAAAGCAAAGCAATCATTTTTAAAGTTCGTTTTTAAAGTACAAAAACCCACCCACTTTTGCAAGTCAGACTTCGTGTTTTTAATCAGACAGTTGAAACTAGAGCAGTTGACAGTTGAGGCTCTTGATTTGCTAAACAAAATCTCTCAGTCTTGTGAAGTGGAAACCATGTGACCCTCTGACTCAGGTTTTGTGTTCTTCCTAGTGGAAGGAGCCTGGGAGAGACCAGCCCTCCCTGGACTGCTGGCCTGCTTTTCCTGGGGTCCCTGGAGCCGGAGGAAGGACCAGGATGTTGCTGCCTGCAGAAGCCCAGCTCATGGTGAGTGCTCCCCGACTTCCTGCACCCTGAGGGCCAGGTGCACGGAATTATGGGAGTGGTCACGTGAACTTGGGGACCTTAGGGACAGAGTGGACCAACATCTATGGAGTGCTTGCCATGTGCCAGGTGTGGGGGTGAGCAATGTGAGGTGCCCATATGCCAGGCAGTGGGCACATGCGCTCGGTCAGGCTGGGTTCTTTCCCCAGGAGTCTCCACCTAATAAAGACAGTATGGGGAGGATTGTAACAAAGGCGTCTCCAGGTGCATGCTGGGGTGCATGGGACCAAACACAGTGAGTCTCCCTGGAGGATCCAGGGAGTGTCCTGGAGCTAGTGACGTTTGAACTGGGGGATGAAGGGATTTTCATAGGCAGAAATGGGAAGGTTTAGAAAAGGAGCACTGAACTAAGGAGTGACAGCATGATGTCATGATCAGACAAGGGACCACCATCGAGAGGCCCCGGGAGTAAGGTGCAGAAGGAAACCAGTGAGGGCCAAGGCTGAAGGGAAGAGTTTGGACCAAATCAGGGTCCCAGATGTGCAGCCTTCAGAAGTAGTGTGCCGTGAGCGATTGCTGAGTGGAGAGATTGGGGTGTGTTTAGAGAGGTGGACTCCAGGAGAGGGAGACACCTCGGCAGAGCCCAGCTAGGAGGAGGCTGCCATGTCCCAGGAGGAGTAACAGGTGACCTGGGCCCGACCTGGGCAGTGGGAATGGAGGGGAGAAAACTCAGCCGGGAGCCACACCTGGGTGGAATCATCAGGCCACTAAATGGAAGTGAGGGAGAAGGGGAAGGGGAAGACACCCCTAGATGTCAATGCTGATGTTAGGGACATAGGAAGCGCACTGATTCTCCCCTTTGCCACATGAGATGCTTTAAGACACCTGCGGATGCCTAAAACCATGGGTAGCACTAAGCCCGACGTATACACTGTTTTTTCCTGTACATACATACCTATGATAAAGCTTAATTTATAAACTAGGCACAGTGAAGACATTTAACAATATATAATAAAAGTTACATGAATGAGGTATCTCTTTGAAAATATCTTATTGGACTGTACCGCAGGTAACTGAAACTGTGGATAGTTATGCCGTGGATGGGAGTGGCTACAGTACTCGGAAGGGTGTAGCCTGCTGAATGGACATAGCCCTGTCCCAAAGTGCACTGAGAAGTATAGCTTTGTTACAGAAACAATGAACGGTGGTTCAAAATTAACTTTCATTGTGCCTCTTGTTTAAGAAAGAAAACCATTAGTTGATGTGTCAGTCTTCATTGCTGCATAAGAAATGATCGCAAGTAGGTCGGGCATGGTGGCTCATGCCTGTAATCCCAGCACTTTGGGAGGCCGAGGTGGGCAGATGACCCGAGGTCAGGAGTTCAAAACCAGCCTGACCAATATGGTGAAACCCTATCTCTACTAAAAATACAAAGTTAGCCAGGCGTGGTGACACATGCCTGTAATCCCAGCTACTCCATCTCAAAATAAATAAATAAATAAATAATTGCAAGCTTCGCAGCTTCAAAGGCACTGATTAGGTCCCTGACTTCTTGCTGGCTGTCAGCTGGGACTGCTCTCAGCTCCGAGGCCCCTGCCATTCCTTGCTCTCACAAGCCCTCTCACAAGAGATCCTCCTTCAGCCAGCAGGAGAACCCCCTCTCCAGTCTGCTAGGAGGGAGTTCATATAACTTAAGGGGTCAAGGGAGTCATTAGCCACTGCGTTTGTCAGAGAGGCACCCTACGCCCCAGAGTGACTAAGCTGTCACATTCACAGAGCCCATCAGACTCAAGGAAGGGCTTTCTAAGGGGCCAGAATCTTGGGGGCTATCTTAGAATTCTGCCTATCATATTTGAAAACTCAAAAAAAAAATAAACAAAAAAAAAAAAAGAAGAAAACAAATGTGAAATACCATTCACTAATTCCATCATGCAGAGATAACTACAATTATATTTTGGGGTACACCATTCTATTTACCTATCTCTCCTTGTGCTATTTAAAATTTAATAAACTCCTATATCATCTTCAAAATGCAGCAGATTTTTAAAATGTTTAATTGCAAAAATGCTAACTTCAACCCCTCTGCCTTCATTTTGGATATACCTGGAAACTAAAGGAGAAAAGATGAAGCAACAGAATCATTAACCATTTTACATAAATTTTGGATAATTTCTCTCTCTGTGGTATGTACAAATCTCATGTAGAAGTGAATGTGTTAAAATGCAAATAGCATTTATGGACTATGTACACACATTGATACTATATGATAAATATAGGATGTCATAATCACATGCATTTATACAATCATGAGTTGCTTAATGACAGGGATATACATTCTGAAAGATACATCTTTAGGGGATTTTGTCATGTGAACACGAAAGAGTGTACTTACAAACCTGGATGGTACAACCTACTACACGCCTATGGCACACGGCATAGCCTGTTGCTCCTAGTCTACAACCCTGTGCAGCAGGTTACGGTCCTGAATATTATGGGCAACTGTAACACAGTGGTAAGTAGCTGTGTGTCTCAACATACCTAAACATAGTAAAGGCGCAGTAAAAATATGCTATCAAAGATCAAAACGGTACATCTGCCTAGGGCACTTACCATGAATGAAGCTTGCAAGGCTGGAAGTTGCTCTGGCTAAGTCAGCAAGTGAGTGGTGAGTGAATGGGAAGACCTAGGACATTACTGTGCACTACTGTTGACTATAGAGACACAGCACACTTAGGCTACACCACATTTATTGTAAAATATTTCTTTCTTCAACAATAACTTAACCTTAGCTGACTGTAACTTTTTTACTTTATAAACTTTTTGATTTTGTAGCCAGGTGTGATGGTGCGTGCCTGTAGTCCCTGCTACTCCAGAGGCCAAGGCAGGAGGATCGCTCAGGCCCAACAGTTCAAGGCTGTAATCCTGCGATTGGACTGCAGCCTACACAACATAGTGAGACTGTCTCAAAAAAAAAAAACCTTTTTAAATTACTAAAAGGGCTTTTTGCCTCTTTTGTAGTAATACTTGGCTTAAAACACAAAACATTGTAGAAATGTACAAAAATACTTTCTTTCTTTATATCCTTATTCAATAAGCTTTTCCTATTTTAATTTTTTTTTTTTTTTTTTTTTTTTGCTAAAAACTAAGACATAAACATGTGCCTTAGCCTACACCTACACACAAGGTCAGGATCATCAGTATCACTGTCTTCTGCCTCCACATCTTGTCCCACTAGAAGGTCTTCAGGGACAATAACACACATGGAGCTGTCACCTCCTACGATAATGCCTTCTTCTGGATACTTCTTGAAGGGCCTGCCTGAGGCAGTTTTACAATTAACTATATATATATGTAAACTTTATATGTGTGTGTGTATATATATATCTTTATATATATACATATATAAGTAGAGGGAGTACACTCTAAAATAATGTTAAAACATGTAGTAGGCTGAGGCTGGCGGATCACTTGAAGTCAGGAGTTCCAAACCAGCCTGGCCCGCATGGTGAAACCCCATCTCTACTAAAAATACACAAATTAGCTAGGCGTGGTGGCACTGCCTGTAATCTCAGCTACTTGGGAGGCTCAGGCAGGAGAACTGCTTGAACCTGGGAGGCAGAGGTTGCAGTGAGCCGAGATTTTGCCAATGCACTCCAGCGGCATTGCTCTCTCTCTCTCTCTCTCTCTCCCCCCATATATATGTGTATATATATGTATATATATGGAGAGAGAGAGAACAGTAACAGTCATTTCTTTTTTTTTTTTTTTTTTTTTTTTTTTTGAGACGGAGTCTCGCTCTGTCGCCCAGGCTGGAGTGCAGTGGCGCGATCTCGGCTCACTGCAAGCTCCGCCTCCCGGGTTCACGCCATTCTCCTGCCTCAGCCTCCCGAGTAGCTGGGACCACAGGCGCCCACAACCGCGCCCGGCTAATTTTTTGTATTTTTAGTAGAGACGGGGTTTCACCGTGGTCTCGATCTCCTGACCTTGTGATCCGCCCGCCTCGGCCTCCCAAAGTGCTGGGATTACAGGCGTGAGCCACGGCGCCCGGCCTCATTTCTTATTATTATCAAGTATTGTCTACATTGTCCACGGTATATAACTGTATGTGCTAGACTTTTGTATGATTGGCAGTGCGGTAGGTTTCCACCAGCATTGCCACAAACATGTAAGTAATGCTTTGTACTGCAACATCAGGACAGCTACAAGGTTACTAGGTGACAGGAATTTTTTAGCTGTGTTTCAATCTTTTTTTTTTTTTTTTTTTTGCAATGGAGTCTTGCTCTGTTGCCCAGGCTGGAGTGCAGTGGCGCAGTCTCGGCTCACTGCAAGTTCCGCCTCCCGAGTTCACGCCATTCTCCTGCGCCTCGGCCTCCCGAGTAGCTGGAACTGCAGGCGCCCACCACCACACCTGGCTAATTTTTTGTATTTTTAGTAGAGACAAGGTTTCACTGTGTTAGCCAGGATGGTCTCAATCTCCTGACCTTGTGATCCGCCCGCCTTGGCCTCCCAAAGTGCTGGGATTACAGGCATGAGCCACCATGCCCGGCCAGCTGTGTTTCAATCTTATGGGACCACTCTCTTATTAAGGTTCATAATTGACCAAAATGTCATTATGTTGCACATGACTGTACTTACTGTTTTGGAATCTTCTTTCTTCATCAATAACATACTATAACTGCCTTCCACAGCAATAATTATATGTCAATAACATATTTTCTTTTTTGAGGTAATTCTAGATTAACACGCAGTGGCAAGAAATCATACAGAAATCCCAGCACTTTGTGAGGCCGAGGCAGGAGGACAGCTTGAGCTCAGGAGTTCGAGACCAGCATGAGTGACACAGTGAGACCCCGTCTCAAAAAACAAAAAAGGAAATCACACAGAGAGATCCTGCGTACACTTTGCCCAGTTTCCCCCAATGGTAACATTTTGCAAAACTGTAGTGCAATAGAACAAACGGGATATTGACATTGGCACAATCCACAGATCTTATTCAGATTTCCCCAATTTTACTTCTATTCAATGTGTGTGTGTGTGTGTGTGTGTGTGTGTGTGTGTGTGTGTGTTTAGGTCTGTGGAATTTTATGTATTATCTTTAATGCCTGAATCCCATTATATGAGTGAGCCATAGTTCACTCAACCAGTCCCATTGTTGGACATTGAATCAGGATACTTTCAACTGCAAGTAAAGATACCATGACTCACACTAACACAAGCAGTAAGAGAAATCATTATCTCACCTAAAAGACAGTCCAGAGGTGGAGTCAGCTTCAGAGTTGGTTGATTCAGGGGGTCAGGGACCCCAGCAAGGACCCAGGCTTGCTCTTTCTCTCTGTTGGGCCATCTTCAGTGTCAGTTTCATCCTTAGGCCAGTAGCAAGATAGCTCCAGCAGGTCCACTAATTATTCCTAATTATTTTCTTAGGATAAAATCCTAGAAGTGAAATTTGTGGGTCAAAGGGTATGTACATTGTTAAGGTTTTTGATATGTATTTTGTTTTAGTTTTTAACTAGATATTTGCTGGGGCCAACTTTCTCCTTTTCCTTCCTAGATAACTCACTCATAACCTTTCTCTTCTGATTCAGTGATTTCTTCTCCTGTGTTCCAGAAAACTTCCAGGAACCTGAGGAGGAGCTGGCACTAACAGCCGTATTTCCCAATGGAGACTGTGAGGACCTTGGAAGGGGGTCAGAAGCCTGTGATGGAGTTGTCCACACTCCTGCTGAGCCCACTGGAGAATCAAGATGAAGGCTGGACCCTTGGGCTGTCCCTGGCTCTAACCTACAGGCTGGGGGTTGGCTCCCTCTCACTGGCCCCCAGGTCTCCATGGAGACTACAGAAAGCCCCGCCTGCTGGAGGCCTGCCACACTCACAGTTACCAGCTAGACGGTGGGACTTACTAGGACAAGCAGGACCTAAAACAGTGTCTCCCCGGGGAACCTACTCCCCACCCAGCATTTGCTGAGTCTGATCGCAGGGAGGTTATTTTGTCTCTCTTGCTCGGTTTCTCTGAGCCACTGAGACAGATAGCTCTCTGCTTTGAGGCTCTGCAGAGCTGTGGCATCCCATGGTGTGTTTGCAGTGTTCCGGGCACATGCATGGGCACCAATCATTGAGAGTGCAGCTGGGAAGAATTCTGGGCCAGAAGTCATCAGAGCTGAGGTGTGGCCTTACACATGTCACTTAGTCTCTGGGCCTTCTGTTTCACAAATGCATGAGGGGGCCACCAGCCCAGTGACTTTAAACCAGGGGCAGCTTGTCCCTCCAGGCAGCACTGGAAACGTGTGTGTGTTGAGGGGGTCACAGTGACTGTGGGGGCACACCTGGTATCTAGTGGACGTCCCACAATGTGCAGAACAGTCTCCGACAGCAAAGAATTGGTCCATTCAATGCCAGTTGTAGTACCTTTGAGACATTCTGGCTGAGCCAATGCCTTCTCCCTGTCACGGTCCCCCAGAGCACAGAGGGTCAGGCTTCCCTGGACCTTGGCTCCCAGAGCAAGCCAAAATAAAGACCACACTGTTGCCCTGGGGGCTTGTCGGGCCAGGGCCAAGAAGGTCTGTGTGCCTCAGGGCGGGGACAGAAATAGCCATGCATGCCTGGGAGAACAAAGAGCCTCTTTCTTTCTCATGTTGACATCGACTTTCTGTGCCAAGTCCTCTGGGTATAAGGATGCTAGGGAATTCCTATAGGCACCAAACAGAAGGAAAGCCAGGGGCTTGGACTACTGGGTATGGACTTGCTGTAGGTCTCAGGTCCGAGCCTAAGCTTATTGCAGACACAGCCCCGCTGGGTTCTGTGTTTCTGTGGGGTTCTGGAATCCCTTCCTGTGTGTCCGTGAGTCTGACAGAACCGATGATGTTCCCTTAGAGCCGGGAAATCCATGTGTTTACTCGCAGAGGGAACTCACCATTACCTCCCTTGTCTTCTTTGCCTGCCTTGGAGAAATCCAGAGTCTTCGGAATGGCAAAGGCAGCTCCTGGATTTCCCTGGAGGGGAGGCACTAGCTGAGGGAAGTAGCTCCCTTCATTCATGATGCACAGTTTACTCAGGAGACACACAACTGTGCCTACTATTTGCTCAGTGCCCTGCAAGGTGCTGCCTAACTTTGATTCGTTATTTCAGCTGTCTCCAAGATGGTGCCAAATGGTGCAATGGGAAACCTGTTTTGGTTGGGGGGGCTCTATATCACTGGCCCCAGAACTCCCGGCTGCCAGGGTAGCCCCTACCGCCAGCCCCTTGCCCCTGGACAGCAATGGGTCTCACCTTTAGCCTCTGCCCCCAGTTCTGGTCTGACCCAACAGAGGGGCTCTGTGATATTGAGGAGGGGCCCTTCTGCTCTGTGCCTCAACCTATTCTCCCTAATAGGGAGTCTAATCCTATTCCTTCCCTGCCTGATGAGGATGGTATGAGGACGAGCAGGACGGCATCTTATTTGGGGTTTTTTTTTTTGGCAGTGGGCCTCATTTTAATCCTGCAGGACTACCTGCCAGTAGATCCATCCAGCTGCTTCCTTGTAGACAAGAATGAGCTCAATGAATTGTGATTCACTGATTTTATTGATTTTGTTTTAAAACAGGGAGACTGGTATGTTTGAAGCTGCTATCATTTTCTATTTCTTTTTTTTCTTTTTTTTTTTTTTTTTTTTTTTTTGAGACGGAGTCTCGCTGTGTCACCCAGGCTTGGAGTGCAGTGGCGCGATCTCGGCTCACTGCAAGCTCCGCCTCCCGGGTTTACGCCATTCTCCTGCCTCAGCCTCCGAGTAGCTGGGACTACAGGTGCCCGCCACCACACCCGGCTAGTTTTTTGTATTTTTAGTAGAGACGGGGTTTCACCATGTTAGCCAGGATGGTCTCGATCTCCTGACCTCGTGATCCACCCGCCTCGGCCTCCCAAAGTGCTGGGATTACAGGCTTGAGCCACCGCGCCCGGCCCATTTTCTATTTCTTATTTTCTTTGTAATCACCTTGTTAAAGTTTTCTTATTTGGTGGGAGAGGGAGCTTTGTTTAAGTGTGGAATTTGCCTAGGGCAGAAGTTATAAGGCTTCATAACCTTTTGTATGTATTGACAATATTTGAAACTCGGGAGATTACGTATAAAAAATACCTAGTTTTCTGGGTGGAGGATGGGGCATGCTGTCATCTCAAGTCTGCTGCGGCTCACCCCCACCACCATTACCCCTCCCCCACCCTTCCCATCCCCCACTGCACTTCACTCATGGAGGACGTCTGCCCGGTGCTGGTCCAGGCGGGCATGTGAGTTTGTAGCCTCTGCTCCAAAGGATGGTTTACACATTTTCATTTTCATTACCTTCAGTATTCCTGTGAATGGTTCAAGAGAGAAAGTCTTTGTTTACTAAGATTTGGGTTCTCCCTCCCAAGTGACAATAAAGGGCTGAGATCCATCTCAGCTTCTTTGAGATGTGGTCACCATAGGCATCATCATTGTAGGGGCAGTCTCGTTGCTGTCTTCTAGCAGACAGAAGAGTTAGGTGCCAGAAAGGACAATCTTGACGGTGGGTCCCTTCCCTGAAGGACTCTAAGAAGGCATAAAGGTTGGGGTGGAGGGTGGTGTGTGAAGGAGGAGGCCCTTGATTAGGTCAGTGGTCCCTGGGAGCCCTCCTCCAGAGGCTTCCAGCCGGGTGACAGTCTGGGCTCTCGGGTACTGATCTTTCTAATATGGCAGTGGTTGTGGTGCTTCTGACTTGAATTGGAAATTCCCATATCTAATAAAACCGAGAAGTACCTCGTTGATATCTTATTGAAAGCAAAATGGATCTTCT
Source organism: Macaca mulatta (assembly GCF_049350105.2). NCBI lineage: Eukaryota > Metazoa > Chordata > Mammalia > Primates > Cercopithecidae > Macaca > Macaca mulatta. Next base: position 136,301,864 of record NC_133417.1, read on the forward strand.
TCATTCTCATAAGGGGCTCCTAACCGGGACCCTGGAGAGCAGGGAAGCTTGGCAGATGGTGGAAATCTGTGGCCTGAAAGCCTCCCAACCTCTGCCCTGGACGACATCTCCCCTGCCCTGCCAGCTGGGATTAAAAAACCTGTAGCCAAAAGCATAAGTACGTATTTAGAAAACGATTTTTACATTTTTATAGAGACAGGGTCTCACTACGTTGCTCAGGCTGGTTTCAAACTCCTGGGCTCAAGTGATCCTCCCACCTCAGCCTCCCAAAGTGCTGAGATGAGAGGCATGAGCTACTGGCCAGATTTTTGAAAAGATAGCATTCAGCTTATGATACAACGGTGTGTGTGTGAGCGTGTGAGCACACACATGCATGTTTAACCAGAGCTAAAACAACCTTAACTGAGTCTCAGAGAATGCTTTCTACTATTTGGGTCACACTTTTTCTCCTCTCAAAGTGTTTGTCTCCAAACTTTAGTGCACAAGAGTCCCTTGGTTGTCAAACCCAAAACTTAAGGCAAGCCTGCAAAGGGGCCAGGAGCTGAGCCCACCTACACTAGCAGAGAACCGTGGATTCAGCCTTGCTGGAGAAGGCGAAGGAGTGCTTAGTTAACTTGAAAGCAGCCTGTGCTTCAAAGTGTAGCAAAGCAAAGCTGCAGGCTTTATTCCCTGGGGTCAGGAGGCCTGGACTTTGTCCTGTTTGTATGGCAAACATAGCCAGCCCAGTGAGTGAGTGCAGGAAGCTGGCTGTTTGTGTCCAAGGGCTGCATAACTGCTTCTGACCTGGTTTTGTGTGTTAGTGGATCAAGGATTGGGACAGAGGCGGAATTTGGCCTGAGCAGCCTGCCACTTGTGTAACCTTGGAGCTCAGGAAGAAATGAGGTGCAAGGCAGGGTGGATAGCCAGGATCCCACATGGACCCTTCAGATGCTTTTGGTCTGAGCCAGAGCCCTCTGGGTCGCTTATATTTGGGGCTGCCTAATTGGGACTGGAGGCAGAGGTGGCCATACTGGGACATGTCATGGTTCACACTGTAGTGCGGACCAGGATGTGGGGTAGCTCAGGTCCAAACCAGGGCTGGGCGCTGAGGCCACTGTGGGGCTGTGGTTTTGGCAAGGGTGAGAACCCGCTCTGGTGTCCTCCCTGGGCTCCCCAGCCCCAGCTGGGACTCCTGCCACAAATGCAGACCGAGGACTGCCTGTTCTTTGACCAGTGAAATTCAGAGACCCTCAAGGAAGGCTTGTTGTTGTCCTCGTCTGCACTCGCTTAGTAATTAGGTGCCTCGCTTAGTCCTGTGACCAAGCCTGATTTTGAGTCGTGGTTACAGAAACTTAGTTTGTGTCTTGTAGCCCTGAGTTCCTCCTCTTCCTCACCAGTTAACAATATCTCAGAGCAGGGTGTTGTCCTGAATCATTACCCCAACCCCAGCCTAAGCTCACCCTGACCACCACTGTCCCAGCTATATCACTGGCTCCAGAACTCCTGGCTGCCAGGGTAGCCCCCGCCCCCAGCCCCTTGCTCCTAGACAGGAGGGAGTGGGTCTCACCTTTAGCCTCTGCCCCCGGTTCTGGTCTGACCCAGCATATGGCAGCTCCAAAGAGCGGACAAAACCTTGAAGCAAGGCCAAAGGGCCAGGCCTGAATGGGAGGTCAGAGGGAAGAAGGCCCAGGAGAAGGTCTAAGCCAACCCTGTCTAAAAGGAATCTAACGCAGGCACGTAGGTAGCTTTCTATGGTGGCCACATTAGAAAAAAGTAAAAAGAAACAGATAAAATTAATTTTAATCATACATTTCATTTAGCCCAATATATCTAAAATATCATTTCAACTGTAAATTATCAAGACATTCTGCCCTTTGTTTTGCATATTGTCTTTGAATCCCATGAGAAGTTTACACTTAGAGCCCAATTCAAATATTACATTTTCATCAGAAAAACTTTATCTGTATTTAGATTTCATTAAATGTACACATCCTCAAATTGTTTCAAATATACTCAAAGGTTTTGCAGCTATGGAATTAGTATCTATTTTTAAATTTCAATTAATTAAAGTTTAGAATGCATTTCCTCAGATGCACTAGCCACATTGCAGCTGCTCCATAGCACTTATGGCTGGTGGCTACTGTATTGGACAGCACCCCTTGAGAACAGGGGAGGCCTGGCGCGGTGGCTCATGCCTATAATCACAGCACTTTGGGAGGCCGAGGTGGGTGAATCACCTGAGGCCAGGAGTTCAACACCAGCTTGGCCAAGATAGTGAAACCCCATCTCTACTAAAAATACAAAAATTTGCCAGACATGATAGCAGGCACCTGTAATCCCAGCTACTGGAGGCTGAGGCAGAGAATCGCTTGAACCCGGGAGGCAGAGGTTGCAGTGAGCCGAGATTGCGCCACAGCACTCCAGCCTGGGTGACAGAGCGAGACTCCGTATCAAAAAAAAAAAAAAAAAAAAAAAAAAAAAAAAACGGGAAACAGGTGAGAGGCCTGTCTTGGGGTTCATTGTGATTCCTGCGGCATTTGCCTCCACAGTCACCCAGAGCTTGCTGGTCACCCCAGACCCTTGGGCAAGGGCAGGACAGCGGCGTCCAGGAGTCGGCTTGGGCAGGGCAGCCTTCCAATTGCCCAAAATATGCGCCCTCCTGGACACCATCCTTGGAAGAGAACCTAGTTCCTTACCGATCCTTTCGAACCTCAGTCCACCCAGACCAATTCCAGCCTTGATGAGGCATTTCCCTCTGACCCAGCACCCACCCATGGGAGGCCCGTGTCTCGCGGCTGCGTTTCGCCTCTCTGCTCCCATGAATAAATGCTTTTACTCTAAAAACATGTGGCACGCGTGTTGTACGTGAAACAGCCACCAGCCTCGTGCTGAGTAGCCATAAAATCCGTGGTGTATTGAGCGCTGCGCTGCGCGTCCCGGCGGCCCTGCCAGGTAGGTGGATCCAGCCATCCCTTTTCCTTTTGCGGGAGAAGCTGGGCTCGGGGTACTCCCGCGGCCACAGCGCTGCGCTGCGAAGTGGCAGAGCACGGATTTGATTCCCGGGCTCCCGGGCTCCACGGGCCTCCCCTTTCCACCTTATCTCCGTGCAGCTCAACAGGCAGTCGAGCTCGATTCTTGCTTGACGGGAGAACGGAGCCCTTCTAAAACCCGGGACTTGAATGCCTGCAGGCTGCGCGGTGCGGTAGGGGCGGTCACAGCTTCCTCCCAGCGCCCGCCTCCTAGGAGGCATTGCGCCCACTAGAGGGCGCCGCGGGGAGATGCTCTGGGCAGCTCGGAAACCACGGTGGCCTCGCCGGGAAAGAGAGCGCATAACCCAGGGTCAGGCACCGCCGCGATTTCCTCCCCGAACCCTGACAAGGCTCCCAGCCCAGCCGATACCTGTGTGAGGCCACAGCTGACCTTGATTGGGCTTTAAGAAGTTTTGTGTCACTCAACTTTGGAGGGAGGTTGTTTCTAAACCGAGCACATCCTAAGAATTCTTTCCATGATTTCACTATGTTCTAAAAAATAGAGCTCATTTTAGAGTCTTGGACACGGCAGGGGTTTCAGAACCGTAGGTCTGAGTTCTAGCCCTGTGCCAATAACTAAATGACCGGGTATTCATCCGATCATCCGAGAAACATTTATTGAGCACCTATTATGTGCCCAATAACTGCTAGTTACTCTAGTGGGCAGTGAGATGAATTACCCAAGATGTGGCATTGCCCTTGAGTAGTTCCTTGCCTAGTTGGGACTGGGGCAAGGAGATGTGATACCAGCTGTGTGGAGTAAAGGCTTTAAGGGAGCCCATGGTGGGCTGGGCCAAGAAAGGCTTCCTGGAGGAGGTGCCGCCTGACTGAGACTCAAAGTAAGTGGTGTTAACCTGGAGTGTGGGGGAGAGAGCCTTGACGACAGAGACACGAGCAGGTACAAAGGTCAGCGACAAGGTACATGGCCATGTGGCCACTCTGGGAGCTTCAGGGGTTCAGGATGGCTGGAGTGTGGCACGCCAGAGCCACACTGCAGACACATGAAGATAGTCCCACCATCCTGGAGGAGAAAGTCATGCTCATGTTGGTTCTGATCATGCTCCTGGCTGGCTGTGAAGAGTGGACCGAAGGCTTCTGGGACTGTAAGCAGGAAGTCAAGGCTGTAGGAGGCAGTCGTGGTCTGGAAAGAAGATGGGGAGGCAACTATTGGGTCATGGAGTGAGGATGGGAGAGGCCGGTGTGAGAGATTAAAGAGGAGATCTGGTGCTGACTGTTGTGGGAGAAAAGAAGAGTCAGATTTCTGTTGCAGTGGCTGATGGATGTCCTTCACCCACACTGAGGTCAAGGAAGGAGACACACAACTCCGGGGTCACAACAGCGGGCACAACTTTGAGGTCACTGAGTTGAAGGAGCCTGTGACTCCACCAAGCAGAGATGCCCGGGAGGTGTGTGAGTCTCAGGAGAGAGGGCAGGGCAGTAGAGACACGTTGTATGAGCCACCACCTTGTGCACAGCAGCCAATGGCATTTCACTCTCACAGGGGATGCAGGGAGTGAGAAGGCGGCTATGGACAGAAACACAGAAGAAAGACGCAAAAAAAAAAAAAAAAATAGAGTCCAAGATGGGGACTGAAGGTTGAAGGAGCAGAATTAATCAGAGTTGAGTTTCAAAAAGATTGCTCTGGCTAAAGAATGCAGAATGGACTGGAGAGGGAGAAGCCACAGGCCTGGGCCAGTCACCCAGGAGGGAGAACAGAATCCTCCGGGGGAAGGAGCCTGATGTCTGCGTCCAAGCTTCTTACCTTTTGCCCATCTCACAGGTTCACGTGAGGCTCACACGGGTTTGTGGCAATGACACACACAACATCCAAGTGGAAGACAGGATTGTCCTCTCATACAGAATGCCTTCTCCTTGAAGAGCAGAGGTGGCACGTTGACCACCTCTCTGTTTTAAAACATGTTGAATTAGTAGCCAACATTTAAAATTCTGGGGATATTGCATGAAATTCTCATTTCTGGCTTCTCTTAGAAAAAAACATAGGTCTTCCAACTGTCACCCTGCATTCTTAGCAGGAACTGAGTAGCAGTTGCTCTCTTTAGATGGGACACTCACTTTTTTTTTTTTTTTTTTTTGATGGAGTCTCACTCTATCGCCAGGCTGGAGTGCAATGGTGCGATCTCGGCTCACTGCAATCTCCGCCTCCCAGGTTCAAGCGATTCTCCTGCCTCAGCCTTCCAAGTAGCTGGGAATATAGGCAGCCACCATCACACCTGGCTAATTTTTGTTTTTAGTAGAGATGGGGTTTCACTATGTTGGCCAGGCTGGTCTCGAACTCCTGACCTCAGGTGATCCACCCACCTCGGCCTCCCAAAGTACTGGGATTACAGTTGTCAGCCACTGTGCCCTGCCAGTCACTCACTCTTTATCACAGTCCCCACCACCCCCTAGTGCCTCCTTGACACTGTTAGTTGCCATTCGCCATCCTGTGGAGCTTGTATTTTCTTTTGCTGGGCCTGCTTTACTCATTTTCATTACCTGTTGGCATTTGTTTGTGAATCCTCTAGGGGTTTGGGGCACACAGGTGTCTTCATGTGAGGGCTTGGTAGAAGTGCCTCTGTAGAGCCGGGTGCAGTGGCTCACGCCTGTAATCCCAACACTTAGGGAGGCCGAGGTGGGCAGATCATGAGGTCAGTAGATTGAGACCATCCTGGATAACACGGTGAAACACTGTCTCTACTAAAAATACAAAAATTAGCCAGGTGTGATGGCACGTGCCTGTAGTCCCAGCTACTCAGGAGACTGAGGCAGGAGAATCGTTTGAACCCAGGAGGTGGAGGTTGCAGTGAACCAAGATCGCGCCACTGCACTCCAGCCTGGGTAGCAGAGGGAGATTCTGTCTCAAAAAAACAGAAGTGCCTCTGTAGAATGACACCCCAAGTAATCTGTTTCCTTTGCATGCACATCTTCTCGAGCCCTGCCTTTCAATCCAAGCCACAGGCTCTTCAAAAGTGTTCAATAATTATGTTTAATATATTTTAAACAGCCACAGTTTAAGAATTCTAACTTTTTTTTAAAAAAAAACTCACACATAGAACAAAATGTGTTATCAAGCACATTTAATTCGCTGGCAGCCACAAGACATTGATTGTGCCCCTAGGTTAGGTAGAAGGCCGTAGAAATGAACTTGCCATCGCTGTCCGATTGAAGAGTTTAACTTGATAGTGCATGGCCAGTGGCTGAAAAAATGCTACCGTTTGCCACTATTCTTTGTCAAGACTTTCTCAGTACTGACTCTTGAAATAAATTGGCTTACTGAAGCTAGTATAAGACTGCAAATGGCCATTGCAACTGCCATTTCAAATTTCTGAAGATGTATTAGAAGCGAAGAACCCACTGCCGTCAGGGCAAAAGAGGACCTAGGGAGATAGAAGGAAAGAATGGAAGACATTTTTTCTCTCTTGGAAAGGCTTTCACCATGTAACTACTGCACATTTTAATACACTGACAACACTGGACATTATTCCAAAAGTAAGTAAAAACCTTCATTGTTTAACTTTATAATAAGCCAATGATTACTTGTGGATTCATTATGATAATAAAGCACTTCTGTGGGGATTTTCTTTTTTTTTTTTTTATGATGGGTTTTGCTTTAGAAAACAATTGAAAGCCACTTTTTTAAAAAAACGCTGTCTGCCGCTGCCCCAATTCCCCAAGTATTGGCTGGTGGGGGATGTGCTGCAGCGAGACCTCCCACCAGCAGGTGGCACTGCGCGCAATGCTCGCACCTCCCCTCAACACCCTTTCTCTCAGCAATGGCGGGTGATGATGGGGTCCTCTCTTTATAGGTGTGGCCATTCTAATGCCTGACCTCAGATGCAGACCAGTATTCCCACCGCGCGGTACTCCTGACCTCGAGGAGGTTTACAGACAACAATGGTGTTCTCCGTTTACCCTTCCGCGAGAACTGGGGAGTAGACCGCGGCGCAGAAGACGCAGTCCCGGGGAGAATTCGCGCCGGGCGGCAGGCGGGGCGGCGGGCAGCCCCGGGGCGGGAGGGGTCCTGGCGAGAAGAGAGCCGGCGGCCTGAGGAGGCGACTGACTGAGCAGCGCACCCGCGGAGCGAGGAGGCGCGGTGAACTGAGCGGGTCCTGAGCTGACAGATACACTGCGCAGCTGAAACAGCGAGGGAGCCGACGGGCGAGTGAGGGGCGCAGCCATGATCACCTCGGCCGGTGAGTGCGGCTCGGAGCCAGCGCCTGGAGGGAGGAGCCGCCGTCGCGCCGGCTTTTAGCTGAGTCAGGGCCGGTGACTGGGCACCTCCCGGTGGAGCGCTGGCCTGGGCAGCTTCTCGCTGCCTAAGGCCCACCTCCGGGCCGGGGGCTGGGAGTCTGATCAGGCCACTGCTTGCTTCTCTGGCTTAAGGGAATCGAGCCGGGTCGACCGCCTTGGCATCCTTCCCCAACCACACCCCAGCACCAGGACCCGAGGGGCTTCCTGGGCCTTCCCCCTACCCCCAAAGGGTTTCCCTTTTTTCTCTGTCTCCCATTCTTGGCCGTGTGAGGTCGTCCAGCCCCAGTTCTTCCCCGCAGGGGGTCGGGGTGGGATGGGCCCCTGTGCCATTGAATAGTATGGCAACCCCCTGGCCAGGCAGCCTAACAGCTACACAAGTGTTTCTGGACGTGGCCGAGCTCCTTTCTCCTTAGAATGAAACCTGGAATTAGGTTTGAGATGGCTCATTTCTGGGTCCGACCCAAGGGTGTTCATTCAAAACAGATAGATAACTTTTGGGTTCGGTGAAGACCCTGAAGACGCCTTGGAGATACCTTTATACTGCGAGCCTACTTACCCTTTCGAGGTTATGTGCTCAGTCTGTTGATTGTACATTCAAGAAAGGTGGATGGATCTGCGGAGCAGGTTTCATACACGCAAACCATTGCATAGGTAGATTCACGTAGTGACTTTTGCAATGGAGTAAGTTACAGAGATCAAGTTTCAATTGAGACTTCAGCTCCCCCGACAGGTTGACTTGCTTGTAGCTGTCCAGAGCCTTGGTACTTTTTTCCCTTGCCTGCTTACATACCCTTTTCTCATTTTCCTACTCTGTGCTTGACCCACGAAAAAAAAGCATTTTATTGTAAACAAACTGGTGAGCAGAAGACAGTAATCTGAATGGTAAGGCGATCGAAAGTTTATTTTTACGAGGATTGGTTAAGGAGATCGTTGGAGATACTGGGAGACATAGTTACTTTCAAACATTTGAAGAGCTGTCACTTGTACCTGGAATAAGACTTTTTGTCCCCAAGGAATACAAGTGATCGCGAGATGAATTTTAGTTCGGTATCAGGAAGTTTTTCCAGTCAGAGCTTTGTACAGATCAAATAAACACTCAGTTTCTAGCCGCTTATAGGCTTCATTCTATTTCAAATCCATCCATTACCATTGTTTCTTCTAACTTGGCCCAAACCACCTTCATCTCTTGTCTGGGTTACTATATCAGCCTTAAGGCTTTGTTTTCGACCATTACCTCCATACAGTCCGTTTTTCTTGTGAAGTATGCTTTTTGAAACTTTAATTACGTAATACTTCTTCGCTTACAATCCACCAGTGCTTCCATTGTGTTTAGAGCAGCCGTGTCCAACCCTTTGTCAAGGACTTTTTTTCTTATCTGTGGTGGCGGATATCGTGAAAATTATACACAAAGTTTTTTTTTGTTTGTTTTTTGTTTTTGTTTTTAGCTCATTAGCTATCATTAGTGTTAGTGTATTTTATGTGTGCCCCAAGACAGTTCTTCTTCCACTGGGGCCCAGGGAAGCCAAAAGGTTGGACACCCCTGGCATACAGTAAAATCCAGACTCTTAACCAAGGACCCGCATGATCTGATTCCCACCTTGTCTTGTAGTACTCTCTTCTTCACTCAATACATCCTAATCACACTGGCTTTTTTGTTCCTTGAATATGTCAGTTTCTTTCCTATCTCGGGGCCCTGGCACATTCTGTTCCTTTCTAGTCTTCTTTTCCTCAGATTTTCCCTTAGCTTCTCAGTCTTTCCTCTCACTCAAATGTTATCCTTCCCTGATCATTCTATTGAAACACGCTTACTCTCTCTCCACCACAACTCTGTAGTTACCTTGTTTGTTTACTTGCCTGATTACTGTCTTTCTCTCCCTGGTAGAATTTTGAGCAGGAAGCTTGTTTTCACAATTCTTAGAACACTGCTGAGAGCATGGCAGAAATTCAAAAGTATGTCTTGACTGAAGAGCTCAGTCAGCTAGTCAAAGCAATTCATCAGTCCCTTGAGTTTTTAAAGTAGAGGCTGAAAAAGCACTTGGTGACAATATAATAGACTTTAAGCCTCTTTAAGGTGGCAAAACTAATAATTTTTGAGGTCCTCTCCTGAGATTCTGTGGTGATCATATAGTACGTGTTTATTAATGCCATTGAAGTTTATTGGGTTACTTGTCAACTGCCTTTAAAATATTTTGTCACTTTGTTTTCTGTCCTATGGCTCACGTTGGCTTAGAATTTGTCCCAGGTGCTAAACAGGCTAGTGTCCTGGTTCTGGTGTGGATTAGTCAATTTGTTCATTCATTTATTGACCAGGCAGTTGCTAGGCACTAGCATACGGTGGTGAATAAGAGCTCAACATGTTCTATTAGTTTTTTTCAAGAGGTTTGACCATGCAGGGGAGTGGAGAGAGAGAGAGAGAGGTACTTACAGGCAGGAGATGTGAAATTGAGTGAGTTTGTGTTTTTTTTTTTAAAACATCATACAGACACATAAAGGCAAGTTGTGCTAAACAGCTTTAAAACAATAGTCCCCCACCTCACTTTCCCTCCCCTGATCCCCAGAGGCAACTATTCCCAACTTTTAAGCTGTGTCTTCTGGAACATATCTCCATATTTGTAAATAATATCCAAATATTTCTGTCAATTGATTCAACAAGTTTAGACCAATATCTGCTCAGTTCCTATAATGGCATAAGAAGTTTTTAGCATCCTTAGGCCTTTCCCATTCTCTCCCCTCTCCAGAAGAGAGTTCTGTTTTGTTTTTAAGATGGGAAGTACTAATGTATGGAGTGTATTTTATTTAGTTCTGGTCCATGGCCAGAGGCTGAGTTTCCAAGCCAGGACAATCATGTAACCGGTTAGTCATAAGTGGAACCAAACCAAAGAATGTAAAAATCCATCTCCCTTTTTGGTAAAAGCCGTTCAGATACATTGATTGAGGATAGGTAGCGGTTTTAGTATTAGGTGTTCTGTTATTTAAGATCTGTTCTACATTTAAAGCGTTCTGGCCTGTCCTCTTACTCCTTATCACTAGTTTGCAATTTTTTCTTTTTCATTGATTGAATTTTGAAATTTATCTGTTCCCTGTGCTGTCCATTCAGAATCCCTGTTCTGGCCTTGTCATACCAACCTGGAGTACCAAGAGGTTCTTTATATCTGCTTTTATGCTACTTTAGTTTTGCTTGGTAGATTTTGTATCTTTTCCTGTATGGCTCTCTAAAGACTGCTTAAGCTATTTGGCAAACCTATACTTGTCCATTAGAAATGGCTACATCTAACTAAGTTGCCTTGACACTTTTTAATCAAATCACAGTTTCAACTCAGTGTTCTGGAATGATTTTAAAACCCACATGGAAAACATTTGAGAGTGGTTTCCTTTGTGGTCTAAGTACAATAATTTCCCGTATCATTTTTCCAATAATCCCTTTGACCTTTGACTATATTTCAAGCTGTGTTCTTTTGGAGAGGACAATTATTCCTTTTACTCTCCTATGTTAGTGGTAATACCCTGAGGCTAAGAGAAGCCATATGGAGAACACTGTGCTTGGGTAATTGAATTCAGAATGAGTATGATTGTTCATCATTTAGTAAAACCCAGGTTACTTGTGATAAGAAAGAGGTGCCATAATATACACACCTTGAAATAATTGAAGTATTTTACCTTGTTGAGTTGATGACTAAATGCTCCCATTTTTGTAAGTAATCTTATAACTGTTGATTTATTTTGTATGAATAATTTTATTCTAAAATTGTACAGGAAAGTTTCCCATTTTAATCAGTAAATTAGGCCAATGGTTCTCAAACTATAGGAAGCAAAAGAATCACAGTACTGGGCCCCATCTCCATAATTTTTGATTCAGTAGATCTGGAGTGGGGCCAAGAATTTGTATTTCTAACAGGTTCCCAAGCAATGCTAATGCTGTTATTCCAGGGACCACACTTTGAAAACCATTGAATTAGGCAAGTGATGTGATATATGTGGTGCCATGAGGGTTTGATAATATAGTTAAGTCTTAAACTTGAGATATAAACCTTTACACTTTCAAAGAAAAATAATCATTCCCCTAGAGAAGTTACCCCTCAAAAAAATTGTTTTTCAGCCATCATATATTTTTGACCAGGTGTTAATTTCCACTTTAATGAGAATGTGTTTCATAATCATGTTACATCTTTTCTCTCATAGCTGGAATTATTTCTCTTCTGGATGAAGATGAACCACAGCTTAAGGTATGAATTGAAGAAAAAGTAACTAGGCTTAGTGTGAATACTGTGAAGCCTTTTGAATTTAGTGATGTCTGTAATCTTCCATCATTTAAAGTTGCTATCCTAGCTGACTTGTACCCAATTATTGTACCTAGCCAGAGAGGATAGTATTTTGGCCACAGCAGTTGGTTTCCCTTGAGTTTAACAAAGCTAAGACAAATAAACCTCATTACGGCACTTGAATAGCCCCCTAATTTCCTTTTTTTTTTTTTTTTAATCTTTCTCCTTTTTTGAGACAGAGTCTCACTTTGTCACCCAGGCTGGAGTGCAGTGTGTGGTCATGGTTCACTGCAGCCTCGACCTCCTGGACTCAAATGATCCTCCCACCTCAGCCTCCCAAGTAGCTAGGACTATAGGTGTGCACCACCACACTCAGCTAAGCTATTTTTAAATTTTTTTGTTGTGATGGGGTCTCACTATGTTGTCCAGGTTGATCTCAAACTCCTGCTTCTGGGCTCAAGTGATCCCCCTGCCTTGACTTCCCAAAGTACTGGGATTACGAGTTTGAGCCACCACACCTTCCCCTCCCCCACCCCAGTTTCGTTATCAACAGAAAACACAAAAAGGTGTTGCTTCTCTTTCACATATTTAAAGTTTTTTATTTGTTGGAAATTTGGGATGTACTTCTAGTGGCTCTAGATACTTGATTCCTATACATCTAAACCAGCAACCTGGAGTTAATTGTTTATATTCAAAGAAGAAAAATGTTGATGATTGGAAAAAGAAAAGAAATGTGTAAACTCAAGAAAAAGTATAAGTTGATAAATTTTTATATTTGTCATAGAGTAAAAGTTTGAGTAAATATTACTGAGGATTTGATCATTGATTTGCTGAAAATAATTTTTTAAGGAAGTGTAATGATAAGTCTATCTCAAAATAGGATTTTGGTTGTCTTTTACAGGAATTTGCACTACACAAATTGAATGCAGTTGTTAATGACTTCTGGGCAGAGATTTCCGAGTCTGTAGACAAAATGTAAGAAGTTATTTTTATAAATCAGAATAAGGTAGATCAAATTTAATTGTCAATGTGGGTCTTGTGGCTTATTGATTCATTTAGAAATTTGCTGTTAACTGAATTGTGGCTTGAATATTTAGATTTGGGATTTTTAGGGAAAACCACAGTTTGAACTAGACCTGTACTTCTAATTTCTTTCAGAGAGGTTTTATACGAAGATGAAGGTTTCCGGAGTCGGCAGTTTGCAGCCTTGGTGGCATCTAAAGTATTTTATCACCTGGGGGCTTTTGAGGAGTCTCTGAATTATGCTCTTGGAGCGGGGGACCTCTTCAATGTCAATGATAACTCTGAATATGTGGAGACTATTATAGGTAATTATCATTTATCTGGTAAGGCTTTATCTTCTCGGCTTCTTTCTTGCTATAGTGCACATAGAAGCTTTTTTCCTGAATTTGATGTTGCCAAATTTCATTTTAATTGGAAGTTCATAATCTTTGTGTAATAATTTTATGCAGGCTGAGTTTTTAGATCTGCCCTTCAACTGAGTGCTAGTTCTCAGCGGTTGTGATGATCACCAGTCCAATAAGCATGCTGTTAGAGGAAAAGATTAAATCAGATTACTATGAGTAACAAGTGGTACCAGTTTATGTAGGATTTTTTCGAATACAAGAAACCATTATTGAGTATCTGCATTGTGCTAGGCACCATGCTAGTCACTCTGCATACCATGGTTTATTCCACAACTACCCCATGAGGAAGGAGCTAGCCGTTTTACAAATGAGACAACTTGGGTTTTGAGGTGATAAAGACATGGTTATTACTTACTTGTTTCCTTATTTTTGAAGGAAGGGGATAACACACAGGCAAGGCTTTGAATTCTCTGACACATATTTCAACCAGAGTTGTAAATTCAACCAGTTATGTAAGATTTTATACAAAGATTTTATAGCGTAAAAAAATGCTTGAAAACTCTTGATGCAGTAAATGAAAGAAGGGACTGCATACCCTTCAGACGTGTCTTTATCAAACTTTGGATTCATAGTACAGAGAGCTCAAGGGCATGTTCTGTCAGGACTGTACAGTGTAGGTATTTCACATTGCTGATTAATAGAAGATCTGTATTATTCACTTGAACACATACAAGGAGGAAGTTGGTATTCGCTTTCAGAAATTGGGAAATGCTGCACAAGGGGGTTGATGGAGGTATCTTCATCTGTCCCTGGGATTCTGTGTTCATGTTTTTAAAGTTTTTGCTATGATGATGATAAAATTTTGCAAGTTACTTTATTGCTGTCGGAGGCTCATTGAATTGGGCTGTCATCTGTGAATCCAGTGGGAAGAACTGATGGCTTAAAAGGATGGACCATATTATTTGAAACTAGAGTACTTTCTTCACTTTAAGCTAGAAGCAGGGGGTGAAATACCTTACTTACCTCTTCTATTTGATGGATTTTTGTGTTTTAAATAGGGGCAGGATCTCACTGTGTTGACCAGGGTGGTCTGAAACTCCTGGCCTCAAGCAGTTCTCCTGCCTTGACCTCCCAGAGTGTTGGAATTAACCGACGTGACCCACCACAGCCAACCTGTTTTTTTTTTGTTTTTGTTTTTTAATGAAAGTTTATGGGTTTTTTACAACAGTGATCTACAAATGCTTACAGTGCCACCATTGTACAAATTGTGCTTTTAAACTGGACTGTTGGTACGAAGTGCTATGGCATGGTAGATGCTTTCTCTGTCTCTAAACACTGTATGATTTTACCTTTGGAAGGTGAGTTTTGATCAATAGACCGGTTCTGTTTGCATTTATTTACTTAAAAGAGGGGTTCACCCTTGCTCTAGTTTTGTAGGGCACATTTTTTAAGATGTCAGTGAGATTCGTGAGGGGGATATGCAAGATAGGATTTGGAAAAGGCTTTCTAATGTCTTAGTGAATATCATAAACAGTACCTCCAGAAAATCCAGGACTCATAAATCTCCAAGTTATGACAAGGCTTTAGCAGGAAATGAGGCTGAGTTTTAGTTATAAACCTGGGATATATTTATGACATATATGTAAACCTGGTGAATGAGAACATGAATCTCATTTGAAATCTGGGACCTACATTTTTCCCCCTCAGTTATATAATCTAAGGAAAATTCCCCAGATGTTCTAATTTTGAGGTTCCTCTCTGATGCGGTAGGGGTAATGTTTCCTCACTTAACTACAGTTGGTTCAAAAAGCTCACATTAGGGCCTGGTGGACATTTTCTACAACTGGAATTCTTTAAGGTCTATTTTGTATTATAACATCCACTGTGTTTGTTTGTTTGTTGGCAGAGTTTTTCTCTGTTGCCCAGGCTGGAGTGCAGTGGCACAATCTTGGCTCACTGCAACCTCCACCTCCCTGGTTCAAGTGATTCTTGTGCCTCAGCCTCCCAAGTAGGTGGAATGACAGGTGCACTGTACCACACCCGGCTAATTTTTGTATTTTTTGTAGAGATGGGGTTTTGCCGTATTGGCCAGGCTGGTCTTGAACTCCTGGCCTCAAGCGGTCCGCTTGCCTTGGCTTCCCAGGATTTTTGAATTACAGATGTGAGCAACTGACCCAGACCACTGTATTCTTACTAACTGTACCTGAACCTTCATGGTTCTACCTGAATCTTGAATGTAGTATATTCCAATTTATAAAAGTCCTCTGCTTCCTTCAAAATATAGACCCATTTAACCCGGGTCATCTATTAGGCCAACAATCATTTCTGCTAGTTCAAATTATTTTTATTTCTTGGGGTATGGTTTGTAAGTAATAAATCTTGCCCTCATCTCCTTACTTCTCTTTGAAAGGGAAAGAGACAAGCCAATGAATTATGGAGAGGATAATTAATGTATATGTCATTCCTCTTGGGTAACTGTTTTATCTTCCTTATGAAGATGGAAGGCTTAGGGAAATGCCCTTCTTTTGGTTGTACTTAGAAAGTTTAAGGTGTGATTGCAAAGAAATATAGCTAAATTGCAAATAAATGTTTCTTATCAGGTGTGCTATTGATATCCTTCAGTATGTCACACCCTCCCCTCCATGCACCCAAATCATTGTGAAATAGGAAGCTAAATTGGGCACAAACACTTATGCATGAATGTTCAGACACCTTGGGAGAAATAGGTTCCACCTCCCTCACACTGAGACAATAAATAGAGTCAGGAACCACATAATGACAGACTACATAGACAACAGATGTCCCATAAGAGTACAATACCATATTTTTACTGTGCCTTTTCTGTGTTTAGACACAAATACTATTGCCTATAGTATGCAGGACAGTAATATGCTATACAGGTTTGCAGCCTAGAAGCACTAGGCCATACCATATAGCCTAACTATGTAGTAGGTTATATACCATTTAGGTTTGTGTAAGTTCGGTCCATGATGTTTGCACAATGATGAAATCACCTAAAGATATATTTTCCAGTATGTATTACTGTCATTAAGCGACACAGGACTGTTTTTCAAAAGATCTGCTACAGTTACTGGAAAAGTTTTTGGAAATCTTTGGAATTGCCTTTTAAACCTGTGGCACATTGCAAGTCATTTCACCATTACTCTACAGAGTAAGAACAATTTAGACATAGTTCTTACTCTCAGGTTGCTAATAGTTTCATTAATGCGAAGAAGTCCGATATACTACTATATGATAATTGCTATAATAGGCCTTTTAAAATAACTTCAGCAATGGCAAATGTTTGTTTTTTGAAAGTGAAACAGCAGCTATTTGTAGCCAATTCTTTTGAATAAGCAGCTTAATCGGGTAGAGTAATAGAATTTTGATCAAAATGAAGTAACAAGATAAAAACTTTAAAAATAAATAAGAGACAGGGTCCCATTGTGTTGCTCAGGCTGGCCTTAAACTCCTGGGCTCATGTGATCCTTCTGCCTCAGCCTCCTGAGTAGCTGGGACTGTGGGTGAGCACTACCATACCTGGCAGATAGAAATGTTTTGAATAATGTCAACTGGATTGGAATTAGTGGATAGTTCTCCAGTGTAAATATTATGGGAGAACAGTGTTAATTCAAATATATAAGTTCTAGCATTTCAAAATTTGGTTAGTGCTTTACTGTCATCCCGTAAGTATATATGATTATAAATGTAGGCATTGCCCTTTCTGATAGTTTAGCCCACAAGATAATCAGTTATTTTATTTCCTCAACAGCAAAATGCATTGATCACTACACCAAACAGTGTGTGGAAAATGCAGATTTGCCTGAAGGAGAAAAAAAACCAATTGACCAGAGATTAGAGGGCATCGTAAATAAAATGTTCCAGCGATGTCTAGATGATCACAAGTATAAACAGGCTATTGGCATTGCTCTGGAGACACGAAGACTGGACGTCTTTGAGAAGACCATACTGGAGTCGGTAGGTAGATGATGTTATTTTAGAGATTATTGTTGATGGGGAATCAGCAAAGCAAGTTATTCAAACTGAAACTTTCATAGGCATGAAAAGAAAATCTAGTTTAGAAATAATAAGATGCTCTTTTGCCAAATATCTTATTTTCATATTTATTTATGAACCTTGGTTGTGTTTTGTGTTCATGGAATATCTGCTTTTATCTTATCACATAATCCTTTGAAGTCTTGCATGGGGAAGTTGTATTAATTAATCTGCCCTTTTTGAGAATAGCCGGGCGCGGTGGGTGGCTCGTGCCTGTAATCCCAGCACTTTGGGAGGCCGAGGCGGGCAGATCACGAGGTCAGAAGGTCGAGACCATTCTGGCTAACATGGTGAAACCCCGTCTCTACTAAAATACAAAAAATTAGCTGGGCGTGGTGCTGGGCGCCTATAGTCCCAGCTACTCGGGAGGCTGAGGCAGGAGAATGGCATGAACCCGGGAGGCAGAGCTTGCAGTGAGCAGAGATCATGCCACTGTACTCCAGCCTGGGCAACAGAGCGAGACTCCGTCTCAAAAAAAAAAAAAAAGACAATAAACTACTATTTTAATTCATTTATTAGGGTTAAAACTACTCAACTATATTCCTGTTTTGCAGTGTTTGCAATAATTAAGACAATTTAAGTCACCAACCGAAGTGGTCAGAAAGATACAAAGCTGAGTAAAATGGACATTGATCTGCAGGCTTACTTGGCCTCACAAACTATTTCTTTCCATGAGCTAGCTCTCTGTACACTAGCCATTTTGGTGTCTTCTCATCTAGATGAACCCTGCCTCATTCCTCCTTCCAAAAATATTTTTTACATTTATTTATTTATTTATTTATTTTTGTGAGATGGAGTCTCGCTCTGTCAACCAGGCTGGAGGGCAGTGGCACAATCTTGGCTCACTGCAACCTCTGCCTCCGGGGTTCAAGCAATCCTCCCATCTCAGCTTCCTGAATACCTGGGATTACAGGTGTGTGCTGCCACGCCCAGCTAATTTTTGTATTTTTAGTAGAGATGGGGTTTCACCATGTTGACTAGGCTGGTCTCGAACTCCTGACCTCAAGTGATCCACCCGACTCAGCTGCCCAAAGTGCTGGGATTACAAGTGTGAGCCACCGCACCCGGCCTCCATTCCTTTCTTTGCCTGCTTTATTTCTCCTCACAATTCAGAACTTAGCTCAACTATCACTTGTTTGCAGAACTTTAATCCCAATACCCATGCCCTCCTCAACCCCTACAGCAAAGACTAGGTCCAGTTCTGTTGTTAATCTTATGGAGCCCTATATATTTTTTCATGGTGTTTATCCCTTGATAGTTATTAAATAGTTAATAGCTATCTTTCCCACCAGGTGTAAGCTATATCGGGACAGGTATTTGTGCCTTTTTCACCACTGTATCCCCAAAACCTAGGTCAGTGTTTAACATCAATAATACGATTTGTTTAAATGAGTGAATGGCCTAATGTGATATAATGGCCTTTGTTTCCCTCTCAATTTCATTTTTGTACAGTTGTAGCCCATCCTTGTCTTCGCGTGTATAAGATTAAGTTTTTTGCTTTCATTGATTCAACAAATATTTTTTGAATGCTTACTGTTTGCCAGATACTGTTCTAGGCATTGGAGATGTGCATTGTTCCCACTCATACATGTTTTGCTCTCTGTGGTTTCAGTTACCTGCAGTTAACTACAGACTGAAAATGTTAAATAGAAAATTCCAGAAATAAACAATTCATAAGTCTTAAATTGTGCACCATTCTGACTAGCGCAATGAAATCTCTCACCGTCTCTTTCCATCCCACATGGGATGTGAATCATCCCAGTAGATCCATGCTGTATACACTGCCTATTAGTCACTTTAGTGGCCACCTTGCTTATCAGAGTGACTGTTGCAATATCACAGTGCTTGCGTTCGGATAACCCTTATTCTACTCAGTAATGGCCCCAAAGCACAAGAAGAGTGATGTTGGCTATTCAGATATGCTAAAGAGAAGCCTTAAACTGCTTCCTTTCATTGAAAAAGTGAAAATTCCCAACTTATTAAGGAAAGAAAAAAGCATTGTATGCTGAGGCTGCGCTACAATGTACATAAGAATGAATCTTCCATCCATACAATTGTGAAGAAGAATACAGAAATTTGTGCATAATTTATATAGAGTTTGGTACTATTTGTGGTTTCAGGCATCCACTGGGGCTGCTGGAACATATTCTTCTCAGGTGAAGGAGCACCTACTATAGTAGCAAACAAGACCAGCAAATTTCCTGCCCAAAGCAAACAGTTCATTGGGGAATCTAGAAGGGGAACAAGCAGTCAAACAAATAAGTATATAAAGTAAAAGAATGAGAAATGTTTTTAAAAAAATAAAGCAGAGTAATAAATGCATCTTATTTTGCATCCCAGTGCACACATACATATAGATGTAATTTAAGCTTTATGAAACCAATACTTACCTTACTACTTGTGATATAACTCTGTTGTTTTTAAATTGTATTTTTTATTTTTTTAATTTGCTAATCACACTTCATTAAATTGATTTTATTACGCAGTGGGAAGTCACAGCTCACTTTTTGAGAAACATTCCTGTAGCTTTCAGTGTGCTAATTTATGTTGAAGGCCTTTTACAAGGTGAAGTCTCAAATATTGGGGGTACTTTTGAGAATCACCAAGTAAACACATAGAACCTGGATCAAAGTTGTCTCATAGGGATAGCATCAGACAGATGTAACAGCACTCAATGCTTGAGTCACTCAGAGCTGTGTTGTGTTTCCTGGCCAGCAATTAAGTGTAGGCAGTAAGTCATGAGGCAGTCTAGTAGCAAGGTAAAAAGCAGAAAGACTTCAGCAGACACATTTGGAAAACATAGCTACTTAGCGTATGGACAGTTGTATATCTTTTATAGTAATTAACAGCATCACTTTATTATAGTGTACTATGTTCATATAATGCTGATTCTGAGTACCACTAAATATTGTTTTTAATACATTTTTTATGATGATGTGAAAATATGTAATTCTTTTAAGATTTTCATCTAAAATGGTTTAAAATTCTTTTTATTGTTTAAGAGGTTTAAATAATTGTCTTCTTAGATTGACTAAAGAAGCAAGATTAAAATAATTCAATATGTAAATAAACATAATATCCAATAACTAGATAACATTGTATCTTTATCTCTTTCAGAATGATGTCCCAGGAATGTTAGCTTATAGCCTTAAGCTCTGTATGTCTTTAATGCAGAATAAACAGTTTCGGAATAAAGTACTAAGAGTTCTAGTTAAAATCTACATGAACTTGGAGAAACCTGATTTCATCAATGTTTGTCAGGTAATGATATTACATTATGTTTCATTGCATTGCTCCACGCTGTACTGTGTTACACCACTTCACATTTTATTACTTTATATTACTATAATGACTTTATACATGTATCTCAATTGATCTTCACAGCAGCCCTGTAAAGATAAGGTATGTTCTTTATATTCCTTTTTATTAATAAACTAAATCTCACAACACTAAAAAGCTATTTTGTTGTAACACATTCTTTCTATGTATTTTTTCTTTTGAAAATAATCCAATCATTTAAGGAAATTTTTAGAAATAAAGAGGGTTTTTTAAAAAGCTAGAAGAAAAGATTAAAGTAGTACCTATGCTATACTATGTTGTTCTAAAGAGAATTCAAAGTGTATAAATTATGTATGGTGGCCGGGCGCGGTGGCTCAAGCCTGTAATCCCAGCACTTTGGGAGGCCGAGACGGGCGGATCACGAGGTCAGGAGATCGAGACCATCCTGGCTGACACTGTGAAACCCCGTCTCTACTAAAAACTACAAAAAACTAGCCGGGCGAGGTGGCGGGTGCCTGTAGTCCCAGCTACTCGGGAGGCTGAGGCAGGAGAATGGCGTGAACCCGGGAGGCGGAGCTTGCAGTGAGCTGAGATCCGGCCACTGCACTCCAGCCTGGGTGGCAGAGCGAGACTCCGTCTCAAAAAAAAAAAAATAATAAATAAATAAATAAATAATGTATGGTTTCATTACCCATACACAACAAAATAGTTGGGTATCTTTATTTCTTTCTATATATGAATTTGCTTACCCATAAAAAGAATTTCAGATGGTACAGAAAATACGTAAAATGAAAAGTAAAGCTTCCCTTTCCCATCATTTGGGCTTTTTCCCAAAGGTAAGACATAGATATTTTTCCCTACTTATTTGCACGTAGATCTGTTGCATTCTTTTAATGACTGTATTGTATTTTATTGACTGGAGGTGTGCATGGGTTTACTTTTTAACAATTGGTATATTGTATACATTTTTTATATTCTGTTTAGGGCATAGCATTTTATTTTACATTTTGTTATTAACTATAATGTGCTCCTGTGTATTTTCATCCTCTAGGCTTTAAAAATTTAGATTAAAACACTGTTTTTTACAATGCCTTTTAAAGCAAATTTGAAACAAAACACTAGAAGAAGAAATATCCATGTTTAAATCACCCAAAGTCAACTTACTATTCTAACTTGATTTTTTACATCACCCAAAGTCAATTTAGTGTTTAATAGTGTATTTCCTTTCAGTTTTCTCTACGTAGGTTTTTGGAGTTTTGTTGTTTCTAAATATTTTTCATAGTTTTTTTAAAACTCACATGAAAAATAGTAGTTCCCTGCCCTCTTCCTGTCTGTATTTCAGTTTTATTCCTTAGAGGCAATTTTATTTCTTTCAGCTGTTTTATTCCTTATCCTTTTATTATTTTAAAAAACTTTATTGTTCATTTTTAAAAGAATATCTTTTTGAGCAGATAATATTTTCATGTGATTTCAAATTCAAAAAGAATTATGGGGTATACAATGAAGTCTTCCTATTACTTGGCTCCAGCTACCAAGTTCTTTTCTCTGTGGATAAACAAGATTAATTGTATATAGCCTTTAACATTTTTCCGTGTTCTAACTCTTCGTAGACTCTTCTTCTCTTCCTTGATTGTTGTAATCATTCAGTGTACGTACTTTGCCTTACTTAATCATTTCCCTATTGTTGACCACTTATTTTGTTTCTATTATTTCCTGTTCTTAATTTATAATAACTTTGATTAATGTGTTTATTTTGAAGTTGAGTTACTTGCTGCCTAAGAGAACAAGAAAATTTAAATTGAGTTTTTAAAAGAAAAATTCTAACTTTCTTGGATAATTTTGTTAAAACAATGGCAGATCATAAGAGTAGTAAGAGAAATGCTTCAACATGGTAATTTTAGTGTCTCATGACCTGGCCCAACACAACACAATGTATGTTAAATCAATGAGTAACTTCCATAACATATGGTAAGGCAAAAAATACAAATTAAGGAGCACTTAGGTATAAGTTATGGATAAGATTTAAAGAAGCCAGGATTCATTCAACAACCCCTTTAAGTACCTTGTAGATGAAGTTTTTAATTATTAAATAATTTTAAAACTTTCTTTCTCCATTTCAGTGCTTAATTTTCTTAGATGATCCTCAGGCTGTGAGTGATATCTTAGAGAAGCTGGTAAAGGAAGACAACCTCCTGATGGCATATCAGATTTGTTTTGATTTGTATGAAAGTGCTAGCCAGCAGTTTTTGTCATCTGTAATCCAGAATCTTCGAACTGTTGGCACCCCTATTGCTTCTGTGCCTGGATCCACCAATACGGGTACTGTTCCGGGATCAGAGAAAGACAGGTATAAGTACCTTTTTCTGCATGAAAACTAATTGAATAATCTTTATTTCATTTTGGGGACAGGTAGAATATTTATAGGAAGCATATTCTAAGAATAAATTTTGCCGCTAGCTTTCATAGATTGTAAATTCTTATTAGGCTATTGCTCTGTTTTGTACTGTGCTGGGCGTGGTAAGGAAAACTGAAGAAATTGACCCTTCTAGAAAGAAATAGAAGTGATTATCTCATAGGGAGGACCTACCAGACAACATGTGTACTATTTAATCAATTTAAAATTTAAAAACTCAGGTGGGTTAGGTCAGGGCTACCTTTTAGATATTTGGGTTACGTATATCTGCGTTAGATATTTAGAAAGTAAGGAACATTCTCAGCTTTTTCTGCTTTTATTAGAACTAAATACACAGATTTCTATAGTATTAGCAATTTGCATTCTGTACAAATTGATATGATATTCAAATTTTATTTTTCTGTATTTTACACATTTAGATCACTTACTAAAAACATCTGGGTGTCTTAGTTATGCCTGTTTATGCCAGCAGCCCCCTAGCCCACTCCTTCACTGGATATCCGTTGTCTGAGAACTTCTTTCATCTGCCACTCAGCCAGGGTCTGTGGTTCATACCCAGCAAGTGATTACTTCTTTTACATTTTTTCGTATACCTAACATTTCAACAATGTTGACAGCATCTTCAGGAGTAGATTCCATCTCAAGAAACTACTATCTTTGCTCATCCCTAAGAAACAACTCCTCAGCCATTGATGTTTTATCATTAGACTGCAGTAATTCAGTCACATCTTCAGATTCCACTTCTAATTCTAGTTCTCTCACTATTTTCACCACATTTGCAATTCCTCCCTCCACTAAAGTCTTGAACCCCTCAAAGTCATCCATGAGGGATGGAATCAACTTCTTCTATACTCCTATTAATGTTGATATTTTGGCCTCCTCCTGTGAACCATGAATGTTCCTTTTTTCGTTTTTTTTTTCTTTTGAGGCTGTCTTGCTTTGTTGCCCATGCTACAGTGCAGTGGTGCAATCTCGGCTCACGACTTACTGCAACATCTGCCTCCCAGGTTCAAGCGATTCTCATGCCTTAGCCTGCTGAGCTGGGATTACAGGCGTGGGCCACCACATCTGGCAAATTTTTGTACTTTTAATAGAGACAGAGTCTTACCAT
This sequence comes from Macaca mulatta, assembly GCF_049350105.2. Classification (NCBI taxonomy): domain Eukaryota; kingdom Metazoa; phylum Chordata; class Mammalia; order Primates; family Cercopithecidae; genus Macaca; species Macaca mulatta. The sequence goes on from NC_133417.1 coordinate 136,325,608, forward strand.
GTTAGCCAGGCTGGTCTCAAACTCCTGACCTTAGATAATCCACCCATCTCAGGTGTGAGCCATAAATGTTCTTAATGGCGTCTGGAATGGTGAATCCTTCCCAGAAGATTTTCAATTTACCTTGCCCAGATCCATCAGAGGAATCACTTTCTATGGCGGCTATAGTCTCAAGAAATGACTTAAATTATATGACTTGAAAGTAAAAATTACTCCTCGATCGATGAACTATAGACTTGATGTTATGTTAGCAGGCATAAAAATAACATTAATCTTCTTGTACAACTCCATCAGAACCCATGGGGGACCAGGTGCATTGTCCATGAACAGTAATATTTTGAAAGGAATCTTTTTTCTGAACAGTAGGTCTCAACAGTGGGCTTCAAATATTTAGTATAACACTCTGTAAACAGACGTGCTGTCATCCAGGCTTTGTTGTTTCATTTACTGAGCAGAGAATAGCTTTAGCATAATTCTTTTTTTTTTTTTTTTTTTTTTTTGAGACGGAGTCTCGCTGTGTCTCCCAGGCTGGAGTGCAGTGGCGTGATCTCGGCTCACTGCAAGCTCCGCCTCCCGGGTTCACGCCATTCTCCCGCCTCAGCCTCCCAAGTAGCTGAGACTACAGGCGCCCGCCACCACGCCCGGCTAGTTTTTTGTATTTTTAGTAGAGACGGGGTTTCACCATGTTAGCCAGGATAGTCTCGATCTCCTGACCTCGTGATCCACCCGCCTCGGCCTCCCAAAGTGCTGGGATTACAGGCTTGAGCCACCGCGCCCGGCCGCTTTAGCATAATTCTTAAGGGCCCTAGCATTTTCAGAATGATACACGAGCATTGGCTTCAACTTAAAGTCACCTGCTGCATTAGCTTCTGACAAGAACAGCCTGTCTTCTGAAGCTGTGAAACCAGGAACTGACTTCTCTCTAGCTATGAAAGTCCTAGATGGCATCTTCTTCAAATAGAAGGCTATTCTGTCTACATGGAAAATCTGTTTTTAGTGTAGCCACCTTCATCAATGATCTTAGCTAGATCTTCCCGGTAACTTGCTGTAGCTTCTGCATCAGCACTTGCTGCCTCTCCTTGCACCTCCATGTTATGGAGACGGCTTCTTTCCTCAAACTTCATGAACCAAGCTCTCTGCTAGCTTCAAACTTTTCTTCTGCAGCTTCCTCACCTCTCTCAGCCTTTCCAGAACTGAAGAGTTAAGGTCTTGCTCTGGATTAGGCTTTGGCTTCAGGGAAGGTTTTGGCTGCTTTGATCTTCTCTCCAGAGCACAACTTTTTCCTTATCAACAATAAGGCTGTTGTGCTTTCTTATCATTTATGTGTCCACTGATGTAGCACTGTTAATTTTCTCCAAGAACTTTTTCTTTGCGTTCACAACTTGGCTGTCTGTGATGCAAGAGGCCTACCTTTGGCCTGTATCGACTTTTGACATGCCTTCCTCACTAAGCTTTAGCACTTCTAGTTTTTGATTTAAAGTGAGAAATGTGGGACTCTCTCTTTCACTTAAGCACTCAGAGGCCATTGTAGGGTTATTAATTGGCCTAATTTCAATATTGTTGTGTCTCAGGGAATAGGGAGTCCCAAGGAGAGGGACAGAGATGGAGGAATGATCGGTGTGTGGAGCAGTCAGAACACACACATTTTTGAGTTTGCTGTTTTATATGGGTGTGGTTCGTGGTGTCCCAAAACGACTGCAATGGTAATGTCAAAGATCACTGATGACAGATTACCATAACAGATATAATGATAATTAAGAAGTTTTAAATATTACAAGGATAACTAAAATGTTACAGAAAGACAAAGTGATCACATACTCTTGGAAAAGTGGCTCCAATAGACTTCCTTGAAGGGCAGTAAAACAAAGGTATGCCTGTATTTGTTTTTCTGTTTTTTTCTTTTGAGACGGAGTCTCGCTCTGTTGCCCAGGCTGCAGTGCAGTGGCCGGATCTTAGCTCACTGCAAGCTCCGCCTCCTGGGTTTATGCCATTCTCCTGCCTCAGCCTCCCGAGTAGCTGGGACTACAGGTGCCAGCCACCTCGCCCAGCTAGTTTTTTGTATTTTTTAGTAGAGACAGGGTTTCACCATGTTAGCCAGGATGGTCTCGATCTCCTGACCTCGTGATCCGCCCGTCTTGGCCTCCCAAAGTGCTGGGATTACAGGCTGGAGCCACCGCGCCTGGCCTATATTTGTTTTTCTTTATATCACTACCTCATTCCTTATTACTAAAACTATGGTAAGTCTTGCAACCAGGTATTGTAAGACCTACAATTTTGATTCTTTTTTCTTTTTCAAGATTCTTTGGGCTATTGTAGATTTTTTGCGTTATGTAAGTCTGTGGGTGTTCTGATTGGGATTGTGTTGAATATCTTCAATTTGGGGCACATTGAAATCCTGATAATATTGAATATTGTAATCCAGGAATATGGTGATCTTTTTCATTTACTTAGGTTTTTTATTTTTTTTCTCAGTAGTGTTTTGTAGATTCAGTGCAGAGGTTTTACACATCTTTTCTTAAATTAATTTTCTTATATCCCTAAGTATAATTTGTTTTTTGATGCTGTTGTGAAGTGGTATTTTTAAATTTCTATTTTTTTTTTGTTGGTAGTATATAGAAATATAATTGAGTTTTATATACTAACATTGAATCTTATGACCTTGATAAAATCATTTATATTTATAGCTTTATAAATGATTTTTTTAAGTAAATTTTTTAAAGTAGATCCTTTTATAGAATTTTCTTTATTGGCACCTTTGTCATCTGCAGTTAGAGACCATTTTACTCCTTCCTTTGTAATCTTTATACCTTTTCCCTCTCTGTTTTTTTCTGAATTGGCTGGGATTCCCAATACATTATAGAAGTGATAAGAGGCAGCATCTTTACTTTTTTCTCAATCTTAGGGGGATATAATTTATTTGTTTATTTATTTTCGAGACAGAGTCTCAGTCTTGTCACCTAGTCTGTACTGCAGTGGCACGATCTCAGTTCACTGCATCCTCCACCTCCTGGGTTCAAGCAATTCTCCTGCCTCAGCCTCCTGAGTAGCTGGGACTACAGGCGCAGGCCACCATGCCCGGCTAATTTTTATATTATTAGTTGAGACGGAGTTTCACCATGTTGGCCAGGCTGGTCTCGAACTCCTGACCTCAGGTGATCTGCTAGCCTCAGCCTCCCAAAGTTCTGGGATTACAGGTGTGAGCCATGGCACCTGGCCTATTTGTTTATTTTTGATTTAACAAGTTTTCTTTCTTCTTGCCTTCTCCTTTTCTTAAGGTTTATGTGTGGTGGTTACAAGTTCCTTCTGAGTTAATCTTCATTTCTGAAATGATTTTTTTTCTCTTTTATTTCTCATTTTCCCTAGTTCTGTCATGTTAATTTCTGAGTTTTTGTCATTCTAATATGTAATATTCTTGTATATTTTATATAATTTTCCTAATTTATCTTGTTTTGAAATAACTTTTTTCTAATATTTTATGAGTTTACTTTGATGCTTTTCTGTAGCTTATTTTTACTGAAATTAGTTATTCTAAACTTTTCCAAAGGAGGCTTGTTTAGGATAGTTTTTCCAATTTTACTGCCCTCTAGTATTTCCTCTTCTGTTGCTTTTGTGGAGTACTATACAAAATTATGGCTTTTGTTTTAGGATCTCCTGGCTCTGTTTCCTTTCTCCATTGCCCAGGCTAGAGTGCAGTAGTGCGATCATAGCTCACTGTAACCTTGAACTCCTAGGCTCAAGTAGTCCTCCCGTTTCAGCCTCCGGAGTAGCTGGGATTACAGGCACTCACTACTATACCTGGTTCATTATTTTAATTATTTTGTGGAGACAAGGGTCTCATTGTGTTGCCCAGGCTTATTGGTACCTTCTTTATCTTTGTCCCTGCCTTTTTAACTTGGATTCTCTGCCCAGCATTTTTTCCTCAGTATGGTGCTTTGACCTACAAGGGAGTGTTGGCTGATTAGATTTAAGAGTAGTTGGGGTCTCAACCCCTTCTTTTCAAGCCCATTTTGTAACTGGTGGTGATTTTACTTTACCTGACTGTGTTTTGTGAATGAAGGAGGTATTTTGTCACCTGTTCTTATTTATTTGTTGTCCATGGTTTTGCTAACCTAGTTACTTTGTATGTTTTTATTATTTGGAGGAAATTTAATAACTGGATTGCCTCCATCTTAAAGATGTGTAGAATTTTTTATTTCTTAGTGGTAATACTTAAGTAAACATTATTTTCTTGCAAAATATTCAGTTTGGACATGGTTCAGATCTGTGGTATAAACAAATTGTACTTCTCTTCAGAAAAAATTATTGATTGTTGGTTCTTTTCATTTCAGTGACTCGATGGAAACAGAAGAAAAGACAGGCAATGCATTTGTAGGAAAGACACCAGAAGCAGTGAGTATGCTTTTTTTTTTTTTTTCCTTTGAGACAGGGTCTTGATCTGTCACCCAGGCTAGCATGCAATGGCACAGTCTTGGCTCACTACAACTTCTGCCTGCCAGGCTCAAGCTATCCTCCCACCTTTGCCTCCCAAGTAAGTAGCTGGGATTGCAGGCGTGCACCACCATGCTTGGCTAATTTTTGTATTTTTTGTAGAGACGGGGTTCGCTGTGTTGCCCAGGCTGGTCATGAACTCCTGAGCTCAAGCAATCCATTTGCCTTGGCCTCCCAGAGTGCTGGGATCACAGGCATGAGCCACCGAGCCAAGCCACAATGCCCAGTGAGTGTGCTTTTTGAAGTCGAGATTATTACTTAATATATATTTCCATAGGATACTGTAAATTTTTTTTTTTTTTTGAGACAGAGTCTCGCTCTGTCGCCCAGGCTGGAGTGCAGTGGCCGGATCTCAGCTCACTGCAAGTTCCGCCTCCCGGGTTTATGCCATTCTCCTGCCTCAGCCTCCCAAGTAGCTGGGACTACAGGTGCCCGCCACCTCACCCGGCTAGTTTTTTTTTTTTTATTTTTTAGTAGAGATGGGGTTTCACCGTGTTAGCCAGGATGGTCTCAATCTCCTGACCTCGTGATCTGCCCGTCTCGGCCTCCCAAAGTGCTGGGATTACAGGCTTGAGCCACTGCGCCCGGCCTGTAAATTCTTTTAAGTACGTATTATATACCTGCTTTTATTAAAGTGTATTGTTAAGTTTGATACCAAAGTCATTTTATAAAAACGAATTTCTGTAAAGATTAAAGTTTTAAAAATTGGTCCCAAAAAAACATTTAGAAGAAATCAAATTCTTAGATCCTTACTTCAGGCAGAAGTTATTTCTGTCTGAAACAACTTCAAATTAGCTGTCACAAAGTGAGAAAAAGGTATGGTCTCTAGCAAATGGCAACATATATGGGAGGGAGGTTAATTGTTTTTGTTGTTTTTAATGTTTGTGGTGTATTGGAAGGGTAGGGTAAATATTACAGCGGTGGTCTGTTAGATGTAAATGCTTCCTGTATCAGGACTTTTGGTTCCTGATGCTCAGGTATATAAACTTCAGCTGTTCTTCGTCTGGTTGGAAAGTTGTGTTGGTGGCATGGTAGTTCATACATAAAATCAAGGCTGGGTGCTATGGTTCATGCATGTAATCCCAGCACTTTGGGAGGCCAATGTGGGTGGATCACCTGAGGTCAGGAGTTCGAAACTAGCCTGGCCAACATGGCAAAACCCCGTCTCTACTAAAAATACAAAAATTAACTGAGCATGGTGGCATACACCTTTAATCCCAGGTACTCGGGAGAATCGCTTGAGCTTGGGAAGTAGAGGTTGCAGTGAGCCAAGATTGCACCACTATACTCCATGTATATATATATGTTGATTATTCAGTTTTCTCAATTTCAAGGAGGAAGTTTCTCAATTAAAATATAAATGGACTCATTTAATGAAAAGTAATTTTCCTGCATGTCATCAGTAATTATTCTTTCCCAGTTTTTTTTGAATATTTAAACATTTTATGTTGAAAGCCAGTGGGGGATGAATTGTATTCTTCCATCGAGCTAGTGTGTTATCTCAGTAGCATCTAATAAAGAAATAAATTATCCTTTCTCTTAAAATGGACTGCTTGAATTTCACTGGTTTAGGGCTGATGAAAAAAGTTGGATTAGTGGATTATAGTAATACTGTTTATGAGTTTTCATTTTTTTTTGTTTGATTTGGCAGAGTCCAGAGCCTAAGGACCAGACTTTGAAAATGATTAAAATTTTAAGTGGTGAAATGGCTATTGAGTTACATCTGCAGTTCTTAATACGAAACAATAATACAGATCTAATGATTCTAAAAAACACAAAGGTAAGAAATTCATCAATAAGAGAGGGTTTTTATAAATATTTACTTCTTCATTGAATGTAAGTAATTATAATATTTCTTGTTGGATACTTTCTTGTATTTTATTTCTAATTAAGGAAAAAGTAAGTTTTGAAAAAATAGCAATCAATGATCCTTTTGAAGTTGTTGGAAAGGAAGAAAATTAGCAATGATTGAGCTCCAGTTTTTTTGTTTGTTTGTTTTTGTTTTTTGTTCTGTTTTTTTTTAGATGGAGTCTCGCTCTGTTGCCCAGGCTGGAGTGCAGTGGTGTGATCTCTGCTCGCCGCAAGCTCCGCCTCCCAGGTTCATGCCATTCTCCTGCCTCAGCCTCCCGAGTAGCTGGGACTACAGGCTTCTGCCACCTCGCCCAGCTAGTTTTTTGTATTTTTAGTAGAGACGGGGTTTCACCGTGTTAGCCAGGATGGTCTCGATCTCCTGACCTTGTGATCTGCCCGCCTCAGCCTCCCAAAGTGCTGAGATTACAGGCATGAGCCACCGTGCCCGGCCTGAGCTCCTGTTTTTGTGTTTGTCTCTTGTTGGGAAGCTTAGTTAACTCATTTTTTCATTTTTAATGTATACATGGAGCAGTTAGACAAATAGCACAATCAGAATATTAATATAGGCTCTTGAGCTGCTTGCTTCAGCCTGCTCCACTTTTGTGGAGTGTACTTTCATTTCAATAAATCTGTGCTTTCCTTTTATTACAAAAAAAAAAAAGAATACTAATTCAGTTTGTTTATGTGTCTGTATTTCCCATTGAACTACGATGTCCTTGAGAGCAGCAGTTCTTATCTTGTTGCAACGTTTTTTGAGATACTGATCTTAACAGTTATTAATACTAATTTTAATTTTTTAGCAAGGAATATATTTGATTCAAAATATTTTAATATAAAAAGATATATAACATTAAAAATCTTCCTTCTCTTATTTACCCAATACCCCTTCCCAAAGTCATTTTTTTATAGCCATATATTAGTGGATGGTTAAATAGTTGTTTGATTGAAACATATGTAAGAATGCTTTTTGAAACTTTTAATATAGTCTTTGCAAATGGCAAAAAATATGCAGAATCATATGGTCTCCATTCATGAGAATTTAAAGCTAGTCTTTATAATATAGTCTCATTAAAAATAAACAAAATTTGACCAGGTACGGTGGCTTACACCTGTAATGCCAGCACTCTGGGAGGTCGAGGCAGGCGGATCACCTGAGGTCAGGAGTTCAAGACCAGCTTGGCCAATATGGTGAAACCCCATCTCTACTTAAAATACAAAAATTAGCCAGGCGTGATGGTACATACCTGTAATCCCAGCTACTTGGGAGATTGAGGCAGGAGAATTCCTTGAACCCTGGAAGTGGAGGCTGCAGTGAGCTGAGATCACGCCACTGCACTGCAGCCTGGGCAGCCGAGCAACACTCTGTCTCAAAAACTAAAAATAAACAAAATTATTTGGTAACTGTCAGAGGTGCAGCACTGCTCCTCAGGTTATCGCAATACCTTGGAGACCTTCAGCAAGATGCAGAAGAGAAAAAGCAAGTTTAAACCAAAGGATAGAAAATCCGCTGTCTAAATTCCCCACCTAAAATCTGCCGTTAAGCTCTGTTAAAACTGCAAATAAAACTTTGACTTGCTTGTTTGTGTAAACTAGCTATTTAGTCTTTATAAAAGAAATAGCCAAAATCCATATTTTAAATCTCAGTTCAATTTGTTCATGCTTTTACCACAAAATAGGACCTCTGACTGTGTGTGTGAGGGTGTGCATATATGAATACTTTGCCAGTGATGACACAATTCTCTATTTGTTGTTGCAGGATGCAGTACGGAATTCCGTATGTCATACAGCAACCGTTATAGCAAACTCTTTTATGCACTGTGGGACAACCAGTGACCAGTTTCTTAGGTAAATATGCTTGGTGATTTCCACTTTGGTTTAAAATCTTTTTTTTCTTTGGGTACAGTCTTACTCTGTGCCCCAGGCCGGAGGGCAGTGATGCAATCTGGGCTTACTGCAGCCTCCATCTCCTGGGTTCAAGTGATTCTCCTGCCTCAGCCTCCCAAGTAGGTGGGATTATAGGCGCACACCACTATGCCCGGCTAATTTTTGTATTTTTAGTAGAGGTGGGGTTTTGCCATGTTGGTCAGGCTGGTCTTGAACTCCTGACCTCAGGTGATCCGCCCACCTCGGCCTCCCAAAGCGCTGGGATTACAGACGTGAACCACCGCACGCGGCCTAAAATCCTTTTTAACAGACACTGTGTTAACAGTAGTTCCCTTGTTAACCAGTCATTAATTCTAAAGTATATTTTTGCTATTTTATGTATTTGTTATTGTGTATTTCTACTTGTTTTAAGGTAAAATTAATTCCTTTTATTACTTGGCTTGATTGTAGTCTCTTGAAGGAAATACATTAAGCTCTAAAATTTTATATAATTTTTTTTTATTTATAGTAGAATCACATATCATGCATTTAAAAAATCCTTAAAATACTAAGAACAGCTTAAGAGGGAAAATAGAATCAGTAGTAACTTGAGATCCACAAAATAATTTGAAAGTGTTCAAGGTAAAATTTTAATGTTTTTGACCTTAGTGTTAAAAAGCTTTAAGGAATTCTTTTGTTTTAATACTAATTAAAATAACTACATCTTCTTTTTTTACAGAGATAACTTGGAATGGTTGGCCAGAGCCACTAACTGGGCAAAATTTACTGCTACAGCCAGTTTGGGTGTAATTCATAAGGTAACATATATTGGTCAGTGTAAACAGGCATCTGAAAAGAAGTAATTTTTCTGGGGTTAAGAAAAAGTAAAAGTTTATTATAATTCATTAACAAGTACACTTTGTTAAGTCAGATAAGTCATCTTGTAGGGAAGGCTAAAGTAAATAAGATACTAAAATATTTATATGTGTGTTTGTTTTTAATAAAAAGTGGAAATTAATTTCTATAAAGACTGTATAAGCCATTGAAAGGATAAATTGAAATGTTATTTGCATAGTCTGAGATCTGAGATGGATTTGGGCAAATGTTATAAAACAAAGGGAAAAAAAATTGAAGCATTTGTGATTTTTTTTTTTCTAACCAGGGTGTAACTGGGTCTCTTAAAGGCTTGTCCTCTTGTTTGAGTGATACAATTATATGAGAGAGAGCCCCCTACCTCCTCTCTTAGCAAGTGAACATTCTGGGGAAAAGGCAGTAGTCATAGAAAACATTGTGTCTTTTTTCTTCTTACTTTCTCTTTTTGACAGCTTTGTCATGGCTTACCTTTACAGGGTCATGAAAAAGAAGCATTACAGTTAATGGCAACATACCTTCCCAAGGATACTTCTCCAGGATCAGCCTATCAGGAAGGTGGAGGTCTCTATGCACTAGGTCTTATTCATGCCAATCATGGTGGTGATATAATTGACTATCTGCTTAATCAGCTTAAGAATGCCAGCAATGATGTAAGTACTAAAATGGAAAACTAAGTTTCCAAAACTCAAGAATCCAGGATAACATATTTGCCAAATTATTTTAGTGACTGGAGATTTCATAGGATTTAGGAATACCCAAAACAACTATTATCTTGGGTTTTTTTGGGTTTTGTTTTTTTGTTTTTTTTTTTTTTTAGGTAATTTCATTTCCTTCTTGATGAGCTAAAAATTGTGTTTCTCGCTCCTTTAAGCCCTGCATGTATTTGTAAAACATGTTGTATTCCCACACTTTCATCTTAAAATGTTAAAACTACAAGTGACCTTAGTTATCATCTAGTTTGGGCCCTAACATTTTGCTGGAAATTAAGGCCTAAAGAAATTGCAAGCCAGGCGCGGTGGCTCACGCCTATAATCCTAGCACTTTGGGAGGCTGAGGCGGGCGGATCACAAGGTCAGGAGATCGAGACCACGGTGAAACCGTCTCTACTAAAAAATACAAAAAATTAGCCGGGCGCTGTGGCAGGTGCCTGTAGTCCCAGCTACTCAGGAGGCTGAGGCAGGAGAATGGCGTGAACCTGGGAGGCGGAGCTTGCAGTGAGCCAAGATCGCGCCACTGCACTCCAGCCTGGGCGACGGAGCGAGACTCCATCTCAACAACAACAAAAAAGAAATTGCAGTCTCTCAGAAGTTAGAATCCTTGCTTGTTTTGATCTTTGATAATTGTTTAAAATGTAAATCTTTTGGAAAAGCTTACTAAGTAGCCCTGTTCTTATTTTAAGGAACCTTAAAATACAATTTTAGACTGACTTCTATACTGGAGTGAGGGCCATCAGGAGAGTAGTTAAGTGATCCAGAAAACCTTGCCCTCATGCATAAGTGAAAAGATTGAAGCCAATAGGATGATCTGTCTCAATTAATAAGCCCCTTAGCCACAAATCATGTGTGCAAGTACACACATTTTTACCTTATTTCCTCTGGTCTCAGGTAAAAAACTTTCTTATGGGATAGGGTTTATGGTTACAAAAAAGAAACACCAATAGACAGCATTAAAAACCATTTCTAACTAACTCGAATAAGAAGTTTATTGGAAATACCTTATATAATTAACAGAAAGGCTGATAAACTAGTTCTCACAAAGGTTAAGGAGCCAGAGCAACACCACAGATGCTAGATAACAGGAACTAATGAAATAGCCTTTTCAGGACCCTACCTTCAGGATGAATGAACTTGAAACATTTCTGGCCATTGGGTTATTCCACTTAAGAAAGACAAAAATTCCAAAGAAGGAGCATTGTATTGCTCTGGGTTGGGTCACACTTTGGCTAGGAGAAGGTGGGAGCTTCTTAAATGACAGTCCCACTCTAACCAGTGGGGAGGAGTATTACCAAGGGAATGTTGGGATGCTGTCACCAACAGAAGGATGCCGTGCATTCAAAAATGACAAAAATGACAGATGACCACTAAAGTTTCTTCTTTCAAATGTATATATTTCGGATGTACTCTGACCTCATTTTCAACCACTTTCTTCACAACCATGTTCCATTAGATACCTTTTTCTCCTCTGTCTTTAGCCTCTCACTCTGTACTGCCTCCTTTCCCTCAGCCCATGAACATACTCAGGTCTCATCTATCCTAAACAAAATTATTTTCTTGACATCTCCCTCTTAGTTGTTCAGTCTTTTTCCTCCCCTTCTCATGTAAACCTACTGAAAGAGAGTTGGCCTCTCTCTGCCCACTGTGTTTTCTCACGTTCATTTTGCAACTCACTATTTTTAATTTATTATCATTATTTTTTGAGACAGTTTCTTGCTGTGTTGCCCAGGCTGGAGTGCAGTGGCATGATCATGGCTCACTGCAGCTTCAACTTCCTGGGCTCAAGCCATTCTTCCACCTCAGCCTCCTGAGTAGCTGGGATCACAGGCATGCACCACCATGCTCAGCTAATTTGTGTTTATTTTTTTGGACAGACTGAATCTCCGTATGTTGCCCAGGCTGGTCTCAAACTTCTGGGCTCAAGTGATCTTCCTACCTCAGCCTCCTAAAGTGCTGGGATTACAAGCATGAGCCACCAATCCAGCCTCAGCTCATTATTTTTTGGCATCAGCAAATATCATTCTATTAAAACTGAAATTGCTGGGCTGGACATGGTGGCTCATACCTATAATCCCAGAACTTTGGGAGGCCAAGTCAGGCGGATCACCTGAGGTTAGAAGTTCCAGACCAGCCTGGCCAACATGGTGAAACCCTGTCTCTACTAAAAATACAAAAATTAGGCGGGCGTGGTGGCAGCCACCTGTAATCCCAGCTACTCGAGAGGCTAAGGCAGGAGAATCACTTGAACCCAGGAGGCGGAGGTTGCAGTGAGACCAGATTGCACCATTGCACTCTAGCCTGGGTGACGAGTGAAACTACGTCTCAAACAAAAAACTGAAATTGCTGAGTTTGTCACTGACCTTTTGATTATCAAATCCTTTGATCATTCTTACTGAGCCCACCTCTGCATATTTAATGTGAAACTATATTTTGAAATTAGAATAAGAGCTTGTATGTTAAGTATAGTGTACCAAATCAGTGGAATCTATGTTTTTTCCTTAGATCGTTAGACATGGTGGCAGTCTGGGCCTTGGTTTGGCAGCCATGGGAACTGCACGTCAAGATGTTTATGATTTGCTAAAAACAAACCTTTATCAGGATGATGCAGTGACAGGTAAGCATTTCTTTCTAAAGCTAACAAACTTAAGTATTAATTAATGTAAATATAATTACGTTAGTTTCTACCTATATTTTGTAGCCTCTTAAAATTACGATGGATTTCTATACTTGAAGTGAATTTTGTTCCATTTGTCAAAGTTATCTTTTAAAACAAGTTTTATGATATATAGGCTTTCTAAAATGGTATATCCTGTGTGTCCACTTGCATAACTGACTTTTGCAAATAGGAATTTATTAGAGTGATCTACTTACTCCATACTGCTTGGTGATAATGTAGAAAAAATGTTATCTAAATGTCTCCTTTGAAATCACTATAGGATTTGATGGTATAGTCTGTCAAAGTTTAAAAGGAAAACAACCCTAAATGTATGACTGTGCTTCCACATAAAGTATCCTTTTTACCAAATGGTTTCAAAAAATGCTGTCAGAAGCTAGTGGTTTTTTGATAGTTTATGCAAAAAACGTGCTACTTTCAGTTGGATGTTTCATTGACTTTAAAAACATAACTCTTTGTTAACATTTGACTCGTTACTTGCTAGGGGAAGCAGCTGGCCTGGCCCTAGGTTTGGTTATGTTGGGCTCTAAAAATGCCCAGGCTATTGAGGACATGGTCGGTTATGCACAAGAAACTCAACATGAGAAGATTCTGCGTGGTCTTGCAGTTGGCATTGCATTAGTAATGTACGGGAGGATGGAAGAGGCTGATGCTCTCATTGAATCTCTCTGTCGTGACAAGGTGAGATCACATACATCCCTCACTGTCCATTTATCTCCAGCATGTAAAAAACACTTAACTTCACTGGAAATTAACTCTGTTCCCATCAGAACATGTAGGTACATTTATTCATAAAACTTCTTGCAATGTGTATGAAGCCTAATAGAATTTAAGAAATAAAAGCACTGATTAGAAAAGTACATGGGAGTAATTTGAGAATTTTAAATTTTACTATAGCTTCAGATCGGTGATACTCATAAGCAGATTCAGCATAGTTCTTTAGGAATTCACGAGTTGATTTCTTTTAGAAATAATATTTTTGGGCCAGGTGCGGTGGCTCTCACCTGTAATCCTAGCATTTTGGGAGGCCGAGGCAGGTGGATCACTTGAGGTCAGGAGTTCAAAACCAGCCTGGCCAACATGGTGAAACCCTGTCTCTACTAAACATAGAAAAAAAATTAGCTGGGCATGGTGGTGGGCACCTGTAATCCCAGCTACTTGGGAGGCTGAGGCACGAGAATCACTTGAGCCTGGGAGACAGAGGTTACAGTGAGTAGGGATCGAACCACTGCACTCCAGCCTCAGTGACAGAGCGAGACTCCATCTCAAAAAAAAAAAGAAATTAATATTTTTGGAATGATTTGGTAGTCATTTAATAAGATACAAAGTTTACTTCATTATTCTTTTATCAGAAAACAGTGCCAATCTCTATATTTGTTTATTTGGATGAGGTTTTTTTTCCATTGCCTTTTGTTTTGTTTTTATAATGGTGTTGTATATGGTAGGTAGTTAGTGGCAGGTAATAACTGTTCTCTATAATCTGATAAAAAGAACTGTTATAGTTTATTGATAAAATTATTAATTAATTTGTTCAGTTATCAGGGTCCATCTTTCTTCCACTCAGCACTCAGTACCCAGGAATTTAAATAAGGTAAAAATGTAGAATTAGAAGCCAACTTCCTTGCTTGATTGATAAAAGGAAGTGGACTGCCATAGGAGTGGCTGTTGCCGTTGACTTGACTTTATACTTCCTAAAAAGTATGAAGCAGGGCAGGCATATTGCATAGCATAGTGGGAATTAAGAGCAGCTACCTCCTTCTGTATTTATGTGTTTTATTGCCCCATTTATTTCAAAAACTACCAACCACAAAAGAGTTGTTGAGCTCATCATTTCCTACCTGAGACCAGCTTACTTGGTGGATGCCTCTATGCCTGTTAGACTGTAGAAGTTACTGTTTGAAATAAGTTGATGATTAATGTTAAATTATTTTTGTTAGGACCCAATTCTTCGAAGGTCTGGAATGTATACTGTAGCCATGGCTTATTGTGGCTCTGGTAACAACAAAGCAATTCGACGCCTGCTACATGTTGCTGTAAGTACTCTGACCTTTCTTGGGAGTAGGGTGGATGGAAAAGCTTGCAGATAGATAATAAGTGTCTAGGTGACTCCAGCATCCCCAGCACATGACCACCACCAGTGATCTTAGGTTGTGATTCTCATTTACTGGACCCAACAGGCCATAACCTAGCACTAGGTTCACTTAGCTTTTCAGAAGGATATGGGACGGGATAACAGTCCTATATAAATGGAAGTCCTTAAAGCCATTCAGGTACAACTTCTAAAATCCTACTGCAAGGAGCACCCTCATTTGTAAGGGACGAGACCTTGTAAGTATATGTGGCCGCTCTAGGATAGGGAAATCCAGTGAAGAACAGGAACCATTTATTTCTTTTTAAGGCCAGTGAAGTTAGCTTCCACATACCCCTAGTGGGTGCAGTGGCTCATGCCTGTAATCCCAGCTGCTCTGGAAAGTGAAGTGGACCATGAGCTATAATTATACCACCGCACTCTAGCCTGTACGACAGGGCAAGACCGTATCTCTAAAAACAAACAACCCCCCCACACACACCCTGGGACCCCTAAGGAACGTTTTCTATTACAGGAGATGCATTGCACAGGAAAGCCAATGCCCATGTTTTCTAAAATGTTTTTTCCACTCATAGTTCTCCTAATCCAAATATAGTTATCAGCAATAAGTAATACTGCCTGGTCACACAGTGGACATTCCACATGTCTTAATAGGTTTTTGTCATCATGGTGCTGGGAAAAGGTAAACTAAGGGTATCTTTCTATGCAGAAAGACTTAAAACTATTGTTAACTCCTTTTTCCCAGAGATAATATTTTCCACAATATTTATTAGTAATTAATAAATAATTTTTTAGCAGTACAGTATGTTCTAAATGTTCGTATTTTGCAAAAGCTATAATGCAGCTGAAATTGTCTTTTTTTTTTTTTTTTCTTTTTTCTTTTTAGAGACTTTGATACAGGGTTTCACTGTCACCCAGGCTGGAGTGCAGTAGCACAATCACAACTCATTGCAGCCTCAAACTACTGGGCTCAAGCGATCCTCCTCCTACCTTTGCTTCCCATGTAGCTAGAACTACAGGCACACACCACCGTGCCTGCCTGATTTTTTAACTTTTTGTGGAGACAGGGTCTCGCTATGTTGCCTAGGCAGATCTCGAACTCCTGGACTCAAGCAATCCTCCTGTTTTGGCCTCTCAAAAGTGCTGGGATTACAGGTATGAGCCACTGTGTGTGGCCATTTGAAATAGTCTTAAGAAGTAGCCCTGGGGCCAGGCATGGTGGCATACGCCTGTAATCCCAGCACTTGGGAGGCAGTGGTGGGTGGATCACCTGAGGTCAAGAGTTTAAGACCAGCCTGTCCAACATGGTGAAACAAATATACACCATGGAATACTATGCAGCCATCAAAAAGGATGAGTTTGTGTCCTTTGTAGGGACATGGATGAAGCTGGAAACCATCATTCTTAGCAAACTATCACAAGAACAGAAAACCACACACCGCATGTTCTCACTCATAGGTGGGAACTGAACAATGAGATCACTTGGACTCAGGAAGGGGAACATCACACACAGGGGCCTATCATGGGGAGGGGGGAGGGGGGAGGGATTGCATTGGGAGTTATACCTGATGTAAATGATGAGTTGATGGGTGCAGCACACCAACATGGCACAAGTATACATATGTAACAAACCTGCACGTTATGCACATGTACCCTACAACTTAAAGTACAATAATAATAAATAAATTAAAAAATAAATAAATAAATAAATAAATAAATAAATAAATAAATAAATAAAAGAAGTAGCCCTGGGGCCAGGCATGGTGGCATACGCCTGTAATCCCAGCACTTGGGAGGCAGTGGTGGGTGGATCACCTGAGGTCAGGAGTTTAAGACCAGCCTGTCCAACATGGTGAAACACCATCTCCACAAAAAATACAAAAATTAGCTGGGCATGGTGGCACACGCCTATAGTCCCAGCTATTTGGGAGCCTGCAGCAGGAGAATCGCTTGAACCCGGGAGGCAGAGGTTGCATTGAGCCAAGATTGCACCACTACGCTGCAGCCTGGGCGACAAAGTGAATTTAAATAAGAGTAAGACTCTGTCTCAAAGGAGGAAAAAAAAAAAGAGAGAGAGAGAGAAGTAACCCTGAATCTTAAACTTTACCAAGCTGTGAAGACTTCTAAGCCCCTGAATTGAAATTTTTCAATAACTTTTTCTAAATTGGGTACAGAAATTTATTCTTCAAAAATACATGTGGCCAGGTGCAGTGACTTATGCCTGTAATCCCAGCACTTTGTGAGGCCAAGGTGGGAGGATCTCCTGAGCCCCAGAAGTTTGAGACCAGACTGGGAGACATAGGGAGACCCTGTCTCTATAAAAATAAAAATACATGTGTCTATTTTTTGAATATATTCATTTATTGTATATGTTTAGAGGTGTGCAACATAATGTTTTGGTATACCTATCAATAGTGAGGTATACACTCACTATTGAATGTTGCTGACCTCGCATACCAGTTTGGTCTAGTGATATACTACATGGTATAATATAATCTTAAACTTTTCCCCCTAGGTAAGTGATGTTAATGATGATGTCAGGAGGGCAGCAGTAGAATCACTTGGGTTCATTCTATTCAGGTAATAACTTCTAACTTATTCTATTTATATTTCGGGTTTTTTTGGAAATGTTGTCGTCACTACCGAAACTACCAAAGAGTAGTTAGTCACTAAACAAAAGCTAAATACCTGAGGAGTATATCTGGGTTCAGAGTGAGGACCATTTAATAGCAAGATTAGTACTGTTCATCTGAAAAAGAACAAACTACATCATGGGATTCTGAGAACCTCTTTGAGAAGTAGTAAAATGATTTAATTATTTCTGTTCATTTTTTGGTAGCATTCTGCTTATTCGTTTAACTTTTTAAATCCAAATAACACATCCAGTATTCCTCTTTGTGTATATTGGTAGTTCAAATGGGTATTATCTCTTACATAGGTTTGTAAAGTTTTTGAAGGTCTTTAATGAAAGTGAAAGGTAATAGGTTTTGTTTAAATGCCAGAGTGAAAATTTTTAAGCATTATTTTTTACTTGTAGTCATGGAGCTATCCTTGGCAGTATGATATAGTTGTGTTTAAGAAGTCACATTCTTGGCCGGGCATGGTGGCTCAAGCCTATAATCCCAGCGCTTTGGGAGGCTGAGGCAGGTGGATCACTAGGTCAGGAGTTCGAGATCATCCTGACTAACACAGTGAAACACTGTCTCTACTAAAAATACAAAAAATTAGCCAGGCATGGTGGTACACGCCTGTAATCTCAGCTACTTGGGAGCCTGAGGCAGGAGAATCACTTAAACCCGGGAGGCGGAAGTTGCAGTGAGCCGAGATTGTGCCACTACACTCCAGCCTGGGCGACAGAGTGAGACTCCCTCCCAGAAAAAAAAAAAAAGGAGTCACATTCTAAACCTATCTGCCTGGGTTGACTCCTGACTCATCTTCTTACTAGCTGAATGATTTTCAGCAAGTTGCTCAACCTCTTTGTGCCTCAGTTTCCTCATCTTTAAAATGAGTATAATCATAATACCCATCTGAGAAGATGTTTTTGACAAGTGAATTAATATATGTGCGATGCCCTTAGAGAGGTATCTGGCACTAATAAGCACTAAGTTTGTATTAATAATGGTAATTGTAGGAGTTGTAGTTGTGGAGTTGGTGGTAGTATTAATAGATGTAATAGTAGTTCTTCCAGTAGTTCTGTCTACTTAGATTCAATCTCAGACATCAGTGTTTCTCTTAGTTAAGATACAGCCATACTTTGTTTTACCACACTTTGCTTTATTAAGCTTTGCAGATACTGCATTTGTTTAAAAATTGAAGGTTTGCGAGAACCCTGCATCAAGCAAGTCTATCAAAACCATTTTTCTAACAGTGTGTGCTCATTTCATTTCTCTGTGTCACATTTTGGTAATCCTCACAATATTTCAGACTTTTTCGTTATTATTATATCTGTTATGGTAATCTGTCATCAGTGATTTTTGACATTACCATTGTAGTTGTTTTGGGACACCACGAACCACACCCATATAAAACAGCAAACTCAATCAATAAATGTGTGTGTTCTGACTGCTCCACACACCGATCATTCCTCCATCTCTTTCCCTCTCCTTGGGACTCCCTATTCCCTGAGACACAACAATATTGAAATTAGGCCAATTAATAACCCTACAATGGCCTCTGAGTGCTTAAGTAAAAGAGAGAGTCCCACATTTCTCACTTTAAATCAAAAACTAGAAGTGCTAAAGCTTAGTGAGGAAGGCATGTCAAAAGTCGATACAGGCCAAAGGTAGGCCTCTTGCATCACAGACAGCCAAGTTGTGAACGCAAAGAAAAAGTTCTTGGAGAAAATTAACAGTGCTACATCAGTGGACACATAAATGATAAGAAAGCACAACAGCCTTATTGTTGATAAGGAAAAAGTTGTGCTCTGGAGAGAAGATCAAAGCAGCCAAAACCTTCCCTGAAGCCAAAGCCTAATCCAGAGCAAGACCTTAACTCTTCAGTTCTGGAAAGGCTGAGAGAGGTGAGGAAGCTGCAGAAGAAAAGTTTGAAGCTAGCAGAGAGCTTGGTTCATGAAGTTTGAGGAAAGAAGCCGTCTCCATAACATGGAGGTGCAAGGAGAGGCAGCAAGTGCTGATGCAGAAGCTACAGCAAGTTACCGGGAAGATCTAGCTAAGATCATTGATGAAGGTGGCTACACTAAAAACAGATTTTCCATGTAGACAGAATAGCCTTCTATTTGAAGAAGATGCCATCTAGGATTTTCACAGCTAGAGAGGAGAAGTCAATTCCTAGTTTCACAGCTTCAGAGGACAGGCTGTTCTTGTCGGAAGCTAATGCAACTTTAAGTTGAAGCCAATGCTCGTGTATCATTCTGAAAATGCTAGGGCCCTTAAGAATTATGCTAAAGCTATTCTCTGCTCTGTAAATGAAACAACAAAGCCTGGATGACAGCATGTATTAGGGTTCCCTAGAGGGACAGAATTAATAGGATATATATATATATATATATATATATATCCTGTATATATATCATATATATATATATATGAGTTTATTAAGTATTAACTTACACAATCACAAGGTCCCACAATAGGCTGTCTGCAAGCTTAAGGAGCAAGGAGAGCCACTTTGAGTCTCAAAACTGAAGAACTTGGAGTCCAAAGTTTGAAGGCAGGAAGCGTCCAGCACAGGAGAAGGATGTATGCTGAGAGGCTGGTCCAGTCACCCCTTTTCACATTTTTCTGCCTGCTTTATATTCCCTGAGAGCTGGTTAGATTATGCCCACTCAGATTAAGGGTGGATCTGCCTTCCCTAGCCCACTGACTCAAATGTTAATCTCCTTTGGCAACACCCTCACAGGCACACCCAGGATCAATACTTTTCATCCTTCAATCCAGTCAAGTTGACACTCAGTATTAACCATCACACAGCACATCTGTATACATGGCATGCTAAATATTTGAAGCCTACTGTTGAGACCTACTGTTCAGAAAAAAGATTCTTTTCAAAATATTACTGCTCATAGACAGTGTACTTGGTCCCCCGTGGGTTCTGTTGGAGTTGTACAAGGAGATTAATGTTATTTTTATGCCTGCTAACACAACATCCATTCTGCAGTCCATGGATCGAGGAGTACTTTTTACTTTCAAGTTGTATTATTTAAGTCATTTCTTAAGACTATAGCTGCCATAGGCTGGGCATGGTGGCTCATGCCTGTAATCCCAACACTTTGGGAAGCCAGTGCAGCAGATCACCCAAGGTCAGGAGTTCAAGACCAGCCTGGCCAACATTGTGAAACCCTGTCTCTGGTGAAACCTTGTGTCTACTAAAAATACAAAACTTAGCTGGACATGGTGGCAGGTGCTTGTAATCCCAGCTACTCGGGAGGCTGAGGCAGGAAAATCCCTTGAACCTGGGAGGCGGGGGTTGCAGGGAGCTGAGATCACACCATTGCGCTGCATCCTGGGCGACAGAGCAAGACTGCATCTCAAAAATATATAAAATAAATAAAAAAGACTAGCTTCCGTAGAAAGTGATTCCTCTGATGGCTCCGGGCAAAGTAAATTGAATGCCTTCTGGAAAGGAGTCACCATTTCAGATGCCATAAGAACATTCATGATTCACAGGAGGAAGTCAAAATATCAACATTAGCAGGAGTCTAGAAGAAGTTTATTCCATCCCTCATGGATAACTTTGAGGGGTTCAAGGCTTTAGTGGAAGAAGGAATTGCAGAATTGGTGAAAATAACAAGAGAACTAGAATTAGAGATGGAATCTGAAGATGTGACTGAATTGCAGTCTCATGATAAAACATCAATGGCTGAGGAGTTGCTTCTTAGGGATGAGCAAAGAAAGTAGTTTCTTGAGATAGAACCTACTCCTGAAGATGCTGTCAACATTGTTGACATGTTAGGTATACGAAAAAGTATAAAAGAAGTAATCACTTGCCAGGTCTGACCTGCAGACCCTGGCCAAGCGATAGGTAAAAGAAGTTCTCAGACATGGATATCTAGTGAAAGAGCAGGCTAGGAGGCTGCCGGCACTAGGACCGAAGACAGTTAGCTGCCCTGATAAGCTGGAGATGCTCGTATTTATTTAGTACAGATTTAATGAGGAAGGCTTGGAGCAAACACAATTTGTGGGTAATTAACATTGTCGACCCCCCAAGTAGAGTGCTGTCCTGCACACAAATGATCAAAGGTTAGTTCTGGAGACAAGAGTAAACAAATTTATCTAGATAAGTTCCTTTACTTTCCCTTGTTATCTAACCCTTGCTCTTAAGAGAATTTAACTGCCTTCAGCTAAATCCTCTTGAAGCTTTTAAAAAACCTCCTGGCCTTCCAAGAAAGTTTGCATCTTTCCCTATAATTGTTATAACTTTTCCCACCACCCTGACTGATCTCCTACATCTCCCCCTTTTCTGTGTTTTGCATCAGGTTTTGTTGATTGAGGAGTACAGATGTGTGCAGCAACAGGTTTGTTAGGCATAGCGGTTATAACTCGTTTTCTGGCTTCACATCCTAGAATTAGTAAATAACATAAGACAAACATGAGTATAATCAGTAACATTATTTTTCAATCAAGGAGTGACCCCCCCCAGGAGTGGGAGTCTATCCAGAAGAGATGTTATCGCACATCCTTCCATATGGCTGTTTGTTGGGTTTGTAGATCTACGGTGTTTAGGGATTCTAGAATTTTAGTTTTAAGTTGCCTTACGTCTGCTGTTAAATTATCATGTAAGGTTCCCCAGAGGTGTTGTTTCATCTCATTCCAACTATGTATTGATTGATTCCAAGGTAGAGAGGTGACACAGGTATGCTTATGCTCCAGTCACAGTTTAAATACTATTGGAATGCCAGTGCATCTTGCCGCTCCCCTACATATTCTAAGGCAGCCTCAGGGGCTTGCAAGGTTGCAAGAATCTTTTGATCTATACCCTGCTGTAAGAGAACTTCATTAGACACATTTTTGGCCAAGTTATCTACAAAGGTAACTGTATTGATTCAGTAATAGAGTCCATAGCAATACTAGCAGTTGCTAAGATGACTATGACTGAGACTATACAGGTTATAAGTGTGCCTGTAAATCTTTTGAGTCTGACCTGGTACGGGGCACATTCTCAGGTGGCAAGAGCAGAGGAACCTTGCCAATCACGTGTAAAATTGGTAGGAAAGCTTCAGATTGTCTCCTTAATACCATGACACTAGTAGTATTTAAATTAGATATGTTGTAATTAGTGATGCATGAGGCGAACCAAACCTGTCCCTGCACTCAGGTCACAAACGTGGAGTTTTGGGGTATAATGGAAATATTGGTTCTGATAAGGAAAACATATGGATGGGTAGTGCAAATCAGGCACTGATCTGTGTAATTATGAATAAAAGTCACAGTATAGTTGTTACTGGAATTATGATATGTCCCATACCAGGTGTTAAGGGAGATGCTAAGATGTCCCAGGCACCATAAAATGTCTTGGGGTGGCAGGGACTCTACTTGAGGTCTGGGATATCCTATCCCTCCATCGGCCCAAATTATAGGGGAACAGGACGTGGCTACAAAACTGTGATTCATGCCACGATGGATGCAGACATTAGTATGGTTGTTCTGCAAGTGGCAGTGAGGGCTCCAGTCTAAGATGTTATAATAGCCTAAGTGGGGGTCTATGGGCTTGTCCTCCATGACAGACCTCCCAGCCAAAGTGGAATCCATTACTTTCCCGGCTACGTTCTTTAGCACAGGAAGGAATGTTGGGGAAAGTGGTGTTGGTTGTATTGCCCGGTTTGAGTCTGTCTGCAACCAAGAATGTTAAGGCATTTCCTTTGCCACGATGTAGCCATACTTGAGTTTGGGCGGTACACAGTAAGGGTTAGAACTTTTATAACTAATGCACAGTGGGAGGATAGTGTAGTGATATATAGTGTTACCTGGCACCTTAATCCAATGTGTGCCATTAATGAGGGACCCCAGTGGGGGTTAGTCAGTCCCTCCTAGCCAAGCAGTTACATTGTTAGAGGCTGAGAAGGGGGTGTCTGCCCAAGTAACGGGGCAAAAGAAAAGCAGATCTAAGAGATGAGCCCAATAGAGAGTAGCAGGTGCAAGTTGCAGGCAGAGTGAGAAAATAAGAAGGGTTAATACCCTACGAGAGTTGCAATGTACAACAGAAAGCATAGCAAGGAACCATTTATCTGGAGTGAATGGTGTCTGTGTCTGGAGCAGGATTCGCTCACCCTTCTGAGTTGTCTTCTTCAGCATCCCCCAGGTAATGTCCGGGGCTCGTGTTATCCTAGGGAGCCGCGTCGTCCAGGGCTGCGGGTCCTGCAGGGACAAGTCCTTCATTTCTGGTACCAGGTTGAGTCCTAGCCATGCCGTGGTATGATTTGATGTGTCGTGCTGGAATCCAGAGAGGACCTGAGGGGGTATGAACGCAAGCATATCCTCTTCCCCATGTTAGCAAATCATTTGGACTATACCATACATTACTATTTACTTTTTTCCATTAAACTGCAGGTTGTATGTCTTGAGAGGTTTTAGCAAAGTGCTTTTCTATGGCTGATTGAAATTTATCATCTAAATTTTAAAAATTAAGGGTAGATAAGGCTTGTGCCAATAGTGTTGCCAGGTTCTTACTGATATTCCCCCTTTTTTGTTTTTTTGAGCATATTTTTAAGAGTGGAATGGATATGTTTTACTATGGCCTGTCCTTGGGGGTTATATGAGATGCCTGTGGAATGTTAGATGTTCCACATGTGACAAAATTTTTGAAATTGTGAGCTGGCATAAGCTGGTCCACTATCAGTTTTAATTTTTTGGGCCGCCCCATAAACTCAAAAGTTAAGAGAAGATGTTTAATAATATGTTGGGTGGACTCTCCAGAAAAGTATGTGCACTAATTAAGTGAGAATTGGCATCAATGGATACATGTACATATCTTAATTTTATAAATTTAGGGACGTGAGTAACATCTGTTTGCCGTAACGGATAGGTTCTAGTCCTCTAGGGTTAACACCTGTTGAAGGAGGGGAGGTGCCTGTGAGCTGGCCATCTGGGCATTGCAGGATAATTTCTTTAGTCTTTGGGTGAGTTTAAATTGTTTCGTTAAATTTCTCCAATTTTGGTGGAAAAATTGATGAAATTGGGTGGCTTGGTCAAGCAGTGGCGTCATAACTTGCAGATCTGCTTGTTCATTGCCATAAGCCAATGGACCAGGCAGTGAGCTGTGGGCTCGAATATGTGTGATAAAAATAGGATGTGTATGTTGATCCAGCAATTGCTAAGTCTAAGAAAAAGTGCACACAGGGTGGGCTCGAGAGTGGAGTTGAGAGCTGTTTCAAAGTTCTGCAATAAATAAACAGAGTAAGCAGAGTCACTAACAATATTGATGGGCTGAACAGAAAAAGTTTCCAGGGCCAGTATTAAGGCTCCAACCTTAGCGCTCTAAGTGCTAGTAAATCCAGAATGAGTAAAGGAGTTGTGTGGTTTCTACCAAATTGCCACTTTTCCATTTTTACCAGAACTGTCAGTAAGAAGCATACTGACTTATTAATTCTTTGAAAACAAATTTAGAACTTATATCTAACAACCCCTCCCCTTGTATTTCCTTACAGCTTTCTTTCAAACTTTTTTAACAAAACTTGGCCTAGTTGTTTTGCTTGATTTTCCAAAAGAAGAAGCTTTTCTGGATAAGGTGGAGGATAGTTAAGGGAAGTTTTAGTAAGTGCTGTTTTTATGAGCCTCTGCATCAACTTACAGATGCATGGTATGACACAGCACCCAACAAGAATAAGTACCTGTTACGACTGTGAGAGAAATAAGAATTGAGGCTATTATTCCTTTCCATTTACCGAACTACTTTTCTAGCCATCCTGTAAAGGGGTCATTTACCCCTGAGTTGCTGGCTAACTCATTGGATAGAGTAGTCAGACCTTGCAATGCCTTTGTTATACTTCCATTGGGGAGGTGTTTGGGATGAAGGTGCAACATTGAGTTTTAATCATGATGCAAACTCCTCCTCTTTCTGCTAATATCATGTCTAAGGCTATCTTATTTTCCCAAGCCTTCTGACTAGTAGCCCCTAATTGTTCAGCTATTCCTTTAACAGCATCTCTAGTGTAGTTAATAAATCGCTGTTGGTTGTAATAGATGTAGTTTATCCAATCTATATTTTTTTAATTGTCACCCACCAAAATATTGACTCAAATCCTGCAGCTATTTGATTTGGGGTTTTAAATTGATCTTGTATTCCCTGTGGGACTCTAATTGTGTCTAAATAGGTGTGAGAGTCGAAAGACCCATAAGGGGCTTCTCTCGCTTTACGATGTCTTATTTTTCCTTCCTCTGGTTGATGAAATGCCAGGGTGAAAGGGATAGCCAACTGGACTAAAGCACAAGTGCCACTCCAGTTATTTGACAGAGTGTCCAGTAAAGGTCCACCGCAATACCACCACACATCTGCTCAGGGATGTACAAGGGCTGACTGATTGATAAGCTCTTGAAAATTCTTAAGCTCACTGCATCCCTTCAGGTCTCCAAGGAACACTAAGTTTCCTCCCTGTCGTGAGAGACATGAAGTGAACTTGGTGTTGGGAGACGGAAGCTGGATGGCCCTCAGGGGCTGACCCGCAGCCTGCCGGACTTTGGGATATAGCAGAGAGAGAGCTTGGCATGACTTATTACTCCAGGCTGTAGAATCCGGGAAAAGAGCTACCATGCAACCCATGCCTGGTCAACAGGAGGACCACTTTAGTGGAAAGGGGACCGTCTGGGCCTCTGGCCTGCCCGGTGCACAAGTATAACAATTGTTTTTGTTTAATATGTGGACAGAATATTTGATCCATTCCAACCAGGCATTTGCCTCTTGGTATCCTGTCTTAATTGCTAAAGTTTGTTTTAACTCTTTAACTTCTATGATCCTCTAGTAAAATGAATGTATGGTTTTAGGAAATTACAAAAACCAGTTGGGGCATTCCATCCTTGCTGTTTAGTGGTCCACAGAACGGTGGACCAACTACGGCATAAAAGCTCTACATCTCGGGTGGGAGGGGAGGCAAGACTCCTGGTTGACACTGGGGTCTTTATCGAAATCTCCCCAGATTAAATGGTCCCAATTTACTAATGCCCAGTCTGTGGAGAGTCAGGAGGGACAGAGGTACTTTTCTGAAGTAGAGAGCTGTCTTTGACTTGGCAAGTCCCCACAGCGTATAACAAGGCAAGCATTAAATGCAATAGTTTGAGGCAAAATTGACTTGGTTATGTTAATAACTAGATGGTCAGCAGTAGAGCGTGGAAAGAAGAAAGAGTAATAGAATAGATGAAAGAGAGTTAAATTTTTCTTAGCTTTAGTTTGGTAGGGTTTTCCCCTGGGACTATGGCCCACGACTCTGGAGGGGGTGGCGCTTTCTTGACTCGGGTGTGATGAATACATCCCTTTTTCGCTGTACAAACAGCAGTCTCAGTGGTTAGCAGCACAAGGTAGGGTCCTTCCCAGGCTGGCTCAAGTTTTCCTTCTTTCTACCCTTTGATGAGAACATGATCTTTAGGCTGGTGCTTGTTTACCAGAAATTCTAGGGGTGGTACCTGTGCTAAAAGACTTTTAGTTTTGAGGGAAAGGAAAGTGGAAGATAAACCATGTATATAATTTCTAAGAAGGTGATCTTTTGTTTTAAATGTGGGGACATTAGCAGTGGACTTTATAGTCCTTGGTGCCTTCTTACTGAGAGATTTCCTTTAGCACCTATTTTTATTAGTTTTTAGATCACTGAAAGTCAGACACCATTTTATATTTGACAATGCTTCCTGTATGATTTTTATACCAGAAAAGCTAAATTTCACCTTTATATTAGTGTGTTATTAATGTTAAACTTAGTTTTAATAAAACTTTGTAGACATACTTATTCAATTTTTAATGGCTGACCATAAGGTAAGATTTTTATAGACTCTTTTTAACCTTTTATAATTTTTGTTAAAGAGCACGTTAGTGCTTTAAGAAAAACCTGTTGTGCTTTTATTTTAATGTCCAGTTCAGAGAAAAACTGGATGATACCTCTTTAACATTAGCCAATAAATTTCCTTTACAATTAACATTTCAAAACTTGTTTAAACCTTTAAAACAAAATATTTGTTTACTTTTTTTAACCTTTTAATGTAGGTAAAAATCCACATTCTTAGGCCTGCTTATAATCCTTTTACCCAAGGTATGTTTTACTTTCTTTATACACCTTGCACATAAACTGTTTCTTCAATAGTTTTACATTCAGGAGACCTTATTACTTTTAAATTATACAACATTTCTTGCATAAATTCCCTTTTATAACTTTTTTCACAACTTTCACAGACAATTCTTCGACATGCCTCAACTTTCTGACTTGTTGCAAGCATCCCTTTCTTTAAACAACCAGTTAATTTA